>NC_089767.1:21964508-22037008 GCF_040412425.1 Macrobrachium rosenbergii | reverse complement strand
TCTCTCTCTCTCTCTCTCTCTATAGCACGGTAGTTTGTCGCAATGAGAAATTTCCCCTAAGTGGGCAGAAGTAAACAAAACAAACTTGATCTTCACCTCCCATTACACCATTACCAAATGCCACACCAAACCTTAATGGAACTTTCGTTTTCCTCGGACAGACGATGGCCATTCTATCTGTCATTAGTGGTAACGTTTATATTTTAATGTGACTACCTACAACAGATATTAGTAAACCATGGAGCTACGGAATTATTCAGGGTAAAAAACAAAACGCGAATACTGCATACTTCAATTTACATGACTTTAAAAATATATTCGAGAGTTACTATCAATTTGAATCTGTTGTTCTAGTTGTAGGTTCTAAAAAGAATTTGTATGAAAATTATTAAATAACTAAAAGTCAAATTAAATTTAGGCTTTCTTTGTGTTTTAGAAAGTATCCCCCAAGGCTGAAGACACATCAGCAACTTCCTAGACTGGAACTGGTTTCATTTTAGCAGTTGACAAGGTTGTCTGTGCTTCTATTTTTCCCTACAATCGAAATTCTTAAATCATAGAATGTACACACACACACACACACACACACACACACACACACACACACGCATTCATATGGAACAAGCCAAAAACGACCACCGTCTAGCTGACCAACACTCGCCAGCAATTAAGTAATTACGATTAAGGGAAAGGGAAGCGACAGGATGATATCTTTAAAATACGAATGTCAGCATAATCCAGTTCTCCACAGTAAGATGAATGAAAGGCACCTGGTACCTGTCTCGTGAGGAACTTGGATGCTGATGCTCTGCAGAGCAAGGCGGGCAGCAGCCTGCGCTAAAGGTAGCAGTGAAAGTTTCCTTTTCAATTGAAGCTTATGGGAATTGACCGAGAGCGAAAACTTCCGACGACTATTAAAGTAACAAATACCACTGGCGGGAAACACCGAGTAGTTTTGACTAACAGATAAAGATCGTGGATGCTGCTAACATTCAGAAAAAAAAAGAACTATTCTGCCAATGTTACGCTTAAGCTTCAGTTTACTAAATTAGCAGCCTGGATGCCTTACGAACAACTGCTCGCTTTTACAAGTGTTGCTGTAAATAAAAGGGATCTTGAAGTCGTGAGTTAAACCAATGATCGTCCAATATCAACAAAATGAAATGCAGTGCTACCAACCTATTCACGATAAATCACGAAGGAAGGAGCAGTACGGTACAAAACTGGCTAATCTTTACTGACTTTCCAAAAGTCATTTCATCTGCCACTGGGAAAGTTCATAAATACCAACAATCATATAATTAGACTGGACCAAAAATAACAGATCCAAGAATAATATTGCTGGAATTTCGGCCATGATAAGCATAAGCTCTCTAAAAAAAACTGTCAGAACTCTCTTCTGCGGTGGACTTAAATCTAAGAAGGTATAAAGCAACGACAATAATAATAATAATAATAATAATAATAATAATAATAATAATAATAATAATAATAATAATAATAATAATGGACCCGGGGAGGCGAGTCTTATCCGAATTTATACCTGCCTTCCTCTGGAAAATCTTCAACAATAATATAGTCGAGGATTAAAAGTGAAGCCTGAACATCAAGAAAGGAAGAGGCGAATCCTCTAGAATGTTCCGATAAAAGAACCATTAAAAAGAGGAGAGGAAGCATCATTTCCTTTTTCGCTTACGAGACGAGCAATCAAATACTAAATGACGGGTGTTTCTCAGGATTAAGTAGTTTGTACTAGACAACTGATGCCTTTTCAACTTAATTATTAGAAACTTACAACGCGGCCCTGGTAGTTGAATGGCTCTTCACCCTGCTCTCAATTTTTCTCTTCTTCTCACTTAGTAATGGTTCTTCATCTCTTTCTGTGATTCGTCCAAGTACTTAAGCCTGAGCAACCGGGAAGGTTTTTTTTCACGAGTCCCAGCATAATTAAGAGCCAGAATGGCAGCTTCGTGCAAAACTTCATATCCTCTTTTAAACTATAATTAAACGATATTCCTTTACCAAACGAAATGATTGACACTCTTAGAGGAGTAGCATATTTCGGAACACGTTTCATCCATAATAAATGTCTTTAAACCGTAAAAATCATTCACATTTCCTGTATTGCCACTGATCCAAAAAAACTTTTGCCGGCGTGCCTGAAGAACAAGTTCGTCCACTTTTCAAAATCCAGCTCTGGCAACCTCACGAATCTCACATTTTCTTTCGACAACGCTTATTGCACATCTTGTACTTTATATTTAGTAAGTAACATCAGTGGACAAAATGTTCAATCAATATTCCTCAGTCATTTCTCGTTTGCATAACACCAGTCTGTCTGCCTGAGAACCGGCTATCGATTTTCATGACCTTTCAACAGAAACCTGATGATGCACTATCCTTCACAGTGGCTAGGTTGTCTCAGTTCAAAAATTGCTGAGACTTCATGTATTCGACGATTTTCTGAACTTCAAGAATGAAAACTCATTACATTGTGCATTATGTATGGAAATAAACATTCATGCTTTTCAAGAAAACAATCGAAAAATTAGTAATGTAATTATTGATCATTCCTTGTCAATGGTTCAAACAAATGCACAAATATGTTACAGCCCTGTGTACTGACGAATGTGCATTAGCTTATGAATAAAACTCGACCCTTCAAGCGTATTACCCAATTTTTGGGGTAAACCCCAGAAAACTAATAAGTATGGACACAATGATGTTAAAATATATTTAATCCGTCAAAGTACGTAAATAAAATTACATATTCTCTATGGAGAAGCAACGCGCAGTAAACATGGTCTTGTGCAATCGAGAACAGCGTCCCCGCCAGAGAAAGTTCCTGTTTACTGTTATTATGAAGAAGAAAATGACCGTGTGAAGTTTATGTCTAGGGGTGTAGTCCATAAGAGTTGATGAATATTATAGTGTTTTACCCATCATTCTCAAGTAGAGAAGAAAGGGGATTTTATACGCGAGACAGGATCACTTATAGTCTTGTGTAATAGATGATTCACTCAGAAAAAGAATTCTTGCTCTTTGAGGGAGAATTGACGCAATGGTTACATATTTTCTTTATATATTCCAGAAAAACTTGTTAATTCTCATTCAAATTACGATTCTTTCAGGAAGCACAATGAAAAGTTAGTGGTTGCAATGCTGAAAGTTCAAAATATTTACAAGTAATAATTGATCCTTTGGAATACAATTTCTTATGTAAACGACACTAATTTACTTTTGTTCCCTCTCTTAATTAGGGTTATTTTCAATAGTATTGATTAAGGCTTTTCTGCCCAGTGAACTCTTTTGGAATCACGTTATTCACGGTAATGTTTAGACAGATCTGCTTGTTAAATACAGAACGAAGAAAAGGATGAGATGAATGAGGGGGGAAAGAATACCCAATAATGTTGAACTTAGAAAAAATGATAGAAAAAACCACAAAAACTACGGAAACTGAAATGAATCTAACAGGACATTTTATACCAGAGGATATATGGGAGTACACAGAAATAAAAGAGAGAGAGAGAGAGAGAGAGAGAGAGAGAGAGAGAGAGAGAGAGAGAGAAGAGAGAGAGAGAGAGAGAGTTAAGTACTCTTGTAACAGTAGCACCGCTCAAGTACTCTTGTAACAGTAGCACCGCTCAACTTATCCCTGGAGGCGGTAATTCAATTCCCTCCGGAGAAAAAGCAAGCTGAACGGATGGCGGAAACGACAGTTGTTAAAGACGCATTCGCTGTTGTGAGATGGGAAAAAGGAAAGTGGGAAGAAAGGAGGAAACCACGAACATAAAGGGAATTACTCTAATGAAATCGCGGCAACGTGAATTCCTGTTAAATTGTCAGGAAAAAGTACAAAATTGCTGCGTGTGTCACTGTTTACGGGAGAACGGGAACCTACCAATAGCTGGAGGATTTAACCCTAATATCTCTGCTGCACGTTTTCATGACGCCAAATTTCTAAGTTAGAGAGAAGACTGGCTTTCGATATATTACTTTGGTAAGTTTCCTTCAGTGTAAATCCAAGAATAAACTAATAAATAAGTAAATAAATAAATATATAAATAAATACAAAATTGAAAAAGTCTATACTATATATATCTGATGCTTATAAATAATCAAAATTATACTGATATACGTTTCGATACTTCAGTAAGTTCTCTCCTTCTTTGCTTTAAAGACAAGAAAAATTAAATAAAAAAGGACGAGGTTGCTGTAAACTTTCCTTTACGGAATTTGCAGCCTAATGTACCGTACATGGTAAACTAGAGATGGATGACGTAACGAGATGTCATTAGGTGACCACCCCAGTACTTTCCCCCCCAAAAGTTACACGAGTTTCCCAAGGTTTCACAAGTCACTATTGTTTCCTTTTTTGCACTTTATATGTAGAAACTTCCTATAAAAATGTCTGAGACAGAGAGAGAATGATAAAACTCGCTACAGTATTCAGACATCACTCGGTTATGCTCCCCCAACAATGTTCATTTTAACAGCGATCGTCCTTTTAAATAACCCGGTTGAGTTTTGGAATGTTTAGTTATTACTGAATGGAGAAACTTCATAAATGAACTAAAAATGCACACCTTAACAAAGTACGGTACACATGTAGATCCTACATTCTTGCTAAAGCAGAAATGTGATATAGGGGAGGAGGCTGTATATTATTTTTTTTTTATTATATTTCAGTTATAATGGTATTTCTTTTAAATTATTTTGTTCTTTTTTGTTCTTAAATTTGTTAATAGCGTAAGTTAGCTTATTTTTCTGTGATAGGATTAACTCTTGATTAGATAAGTATTGTAGACGCTCAAATACCTTTGCGCATATCTGTTTTTTTTTTTAATTTCTTCGTTATTATTTTACTATTGCAATATACGGTAACTATATTCTTACGCAAATCGCTCATAAATTTAATAAAACCTAACAGCATTAAGCTAGGCGCGGATATCTTTGTTCTCAGAGAAAAAAAAAATTGAAAACATAATTAAAATTAAGCTTTCAAGCCTTCGCGGTTCAAGTAAATAGTACTACCAGGAGATATCTGCCATGGGTAATGCAAACAGTTTTTGACACCAGAGCACGGCACAGCTAGGTAGAAAAAAGCTTAATAGATGATTGTGGACCCCATGGAGGAAGAAACATTCCCAAATATTGGAAAAGTTCCTTCTCTTTTAGCGCTGAGGGAATAATTTTCGGGGTCTCATAGCTTAAACTACTTCAAAAACGAAAAGATTTTTAGTTTTGAGGCTTTGAATGGGAGTGGGTGTCGAGCATATAACAACGTCTTGGCAGCCAATAATTTGAGAGGGAGTTGGACTTTCTGGCCAAACAAGACACACTGGACCTGGATGGACGAAGTTATGGTGTTGAGAGTAACAGAAATGTGGTTTTGCGTAACCTCTGGGTAGGTATGAACGTAAATGTTTTAGTCTAGAGATTGTTCCTCATATAAAAGGTATCAAGAGAGAATAGGGTTATTGTCCGAATATTCCTACAAGCACAGTCGCACAGAGGCTTCAGAAGGGCTAAAATATCCTTTCCTATTCAAAATATTCAAATAAAACCACCATTTTAGATTTAAATTTCCGAAAACTTTTTAGAACTGGATGTTCAGCACTGTCTCAGCAATTAGGCCTACCAAGTCTCGTAAACTAAAGTGACCAACCAACTCGGATTTACCCAACAACTGGCAAAAGCTTTCTTTCCTTAATTCTGGATGTAATTATTGGGAGAATAAATTAAATGTAGTTGAAAGAATCGGCTGGCTTAATGTCTTAGTACTGGCAATTCATCCTATATGTTAATGTGGAATATAGGCTAGGAATCACACTAATAGTACTTATTCAGCAACTGATATATCTATTACATAACTGCTCGAAAGTTAAAAAGAAAAAATTAATAAATGAATAAACATAACATTTTAATCCTAATTTATATAACATCACAGCAAGGGACTGACAGTGACAGTTATGTCTTTTCGTTGTTGCAGTGCGAAATCAGTCTCCGAAAGAACTAATTGCCCAACTGCTACTCCGAAGGTCTCAGTCAGCCAGTAAGTCCGGGGATTCAAGGCCGGCGCCCGCCAACCGTCCATCAAAACCTAGCAACAATGAGCTAGTGGCCGGAGACACTGAACAAGAGGTTGAGGAACTGGCTCATTATCTCAGTAGGCAATAATCGTGTGTTTTTTCCCCTCTTCCGTTGATACTTTCAGTAATAGATTTATAGATTTCTGGCAAATATGCCAAGTACTGGGGCAACTAAGGCCATTTAGCGCTTATGATGCTTTCAGTAGTTCATTAGCCTGCCCGCACTCGTTATTTTAATTATATTCACCAAAATGTCTCTGACATAACTACTTTCCTTAAATTAGATTGATAGGAAAACCATATCTTTGGCTTTCCTAGGAATACATCATGCTTTTCTGCGCGGATTACTTGTGCTATCTATCATTTTTCACCACATTCTGCTTTAACACACTTAGGTCTACCAAACACCATGGTGAATGTCAAAGAAAATTCGCGTTCTGAACACTTCCTTCTTATTATCTTTATATTTCTCATGTCTGATACGGACAAACTTTTCATCAAAATGGCAAATTAAATTCATATAGTCGATGACGATGTGTACATTACAGATGACTTGTCATTTTTGTGGTAGTGAATGTTTGATGTGACAATAAGTTTGTACGTATGTGTCATCAGAAGTCAAGTTCCTAAAGCAATCTTTTCTGGTTGTTCATATGACTGAAATGTAATGGATGGCACTGGGATATCTCAATTTGTCTGTAGTCTTGTAGAAAAACAAAGAGATACAGAATTCAAGTACTAAAGTGAGTCATATATTCGTACATTGTCTGCTGAATACTTCAAACACTTTTTTGTTTATATAAACAAAACGGTATATCAAAATGAAATAAAAATGAAACATGCATATGTGAAAGGTGCAATAGCCAAAAATATAAAAAAATTCTGCGTACGAATTAAATGCAAATGAGTACTATTACAAAACACTTGGTGAAAGCAAAAACGTAGAACATAAAAGACTATGATTCTGTTCCTGGAAGTCTATATCATGAAATGACTAGCGAACGGAAATTATCACTGATAGCACCTTACGTTTCATTAATGCACAACATTTCAGACTCATAATATGAGGAGAGGCAATAATCTGAAAAGAATTTCCAGCGCAAAGGAAATCATTTTAGCGCTAAGAACTTGTCAGTTATAAGTGCCTAACGATGCGAAAATTTAATCTTGACTCCGACTTTATAAGTGGGCTAAAATAATGTCAAGGTTCTTGATTTATACAGTAAAATAATAACTTTCTAGGTGATGGTTTCCGTTGTTCTCTGAGATGTAAGATAAGTTTATTAGCGTAGTTGACAAAACTGAAAACATTACAAAGCTCAAACGCTTAAAAAAAAACTCCCGGATTCAAATAAAACTCCATTACGAGAGAGAGAGAGAATGCACCTAATTCTGTGGACTTACTGCTGGGCACCTATAAGATATACAGTTTATTTCCATTCTTGATTAAATATTCTCTTAATGATTCTGGAAACTGAGCTATCCTATCTTTATAGTCACTCTCCTTCCCTCACTCAAAGCCAGAATCATTCTGTTCCCGTGTTTATCACAATACTTTCGTCTTTCTAGAACCCCTGGCTTTTATAGTTGGAATCCTTGGTTACAATAATCGTTCATCCAACCTAGAATGATTTCCCATTTTGTGTGTAGTTTCAGATTAGACTCTTTACCCCTGATTAATCTCGGTTTTCTATTACCTTTTACATTTACCTTTATTGGCAAGTTTTTTTTATTACTGACTTTCCCCTGACAACTTCTGATGAAAAATATACTAGCATAATTCTACATGTAATACTCACCACCCTAAACATAATATAGGATAAATGTGAATATATAAATATATATATATATATATATATATATATATATATATATATATATATATATATATATATATATATATATATATATATATATATATATATATATATATATATATATATATTTGTGAACCTATTATAAAATTATTTTTTTATTTCGACTTTCTGTGACCTCTTCCTTTAAATGTAATTTCTTTATGCCCAGCTGTCGATAGCTAGAAAGCTTATTTTTCTTTAGTTTACCATACCATTGATCATAAAGGATGGGTATAAAACAGAAAATGGTAATACTAAGAGGGACTCCAAACTTTAAAAGATCGACAACCAATGTTTCACAATAATGCTTAAATTTCAAAGCTACCAAAACTTTACTATTCCATAGAAAATCATACACATTGACTCTAAAAGCGTCTTACTCGGATACAGACTTTTATAAGGAACTGATGTAATCAAGGTTGCTAATGTCACGGATCTTCGAAGGTTACAACAAAAACACAATGCGTGTCTTGTAAAACTTAACGAGTTCGTGGCCAGACAGATCTTTGAATCCGAGTTAATATGAAAAACTAATTAAAGATAAAAAAAGTTAATATGAAAATGAGTTTCCAAATGATGAAATAAAAGGAGCTTACGAGTTTGATAGTTATATCAAACGAGACGAACTGCGAAGCTCTCTATAGTGTCACAAGAATAAATGTATAGGCTATGATAATTTTTGACAGGTAATGGCGATAAAATCACACAATTACGGTAGGCTTAAGAATGACGGAGAACAAGGGGGAAACGTGAAAATTGTTAATCATGGTTGCATATATATATATATATATATATATATATATATATATATATATATATATATATATATATATATATATATATATATATATATTAGAACATAGCAAAAGAAAACAACGGGGTAACTGATATCACAAATGCACATTGAATACACTGAACTTATTCAAATCCTAATCATCGAAAAAAAATTGTGAAAATGCTTGACCGTAATGAACAGGGTTACTTCTATCTGTAATACTTATGACAAATCTCTCTTAGGTATCTTTGTCCCGTCTAATGTATTCTTTTATGTATAACGTCAATGTTCTTTGAGCTACCTTTCAGACCTATCTGCATCTGTGTGATGAGATATGTAACAAGAAGGCTCTAACACCAGTAAACTATTTGGTTCCCACGCAAGAGAAAGTTAACAGCAGAAAAATCTGGGCGAGTCTCAGCCAAGGAAAAAGTTGCCAGGGCTTTAAGTTGCTGGGACAACTATGCGCCGAGGGAAAATTCAATTTCACGTGGAGCATTTGGTGGTCAAGTGGCATTTCAGTGACTTGCTTATAATGTTTTCAGATTCTTATTTTCTTTCTCCGTACTTATTCCCGCTCAGCTACAAAGATAGCAAAGCCGTAATTCCTGAGGGACATAGCTAATATTTTGGATATGCTTCTATTGGTGGGATTTAGCTGAAAGTGACTTCTCTACACCATTTGGTTACTTGGCAACTCAAGTTGCTTCCTGTGGTTTGAGGGGTATTATTGATGTTAAACATCATCTGATTACCGATGCGTTACAGGTTTGTAAAACTTACTTAAAATTAGTGAACTATTTAGTAAAACAGCAGTGGAGGCAGAGAGTTTTCAAATGATGAAGTTGATGTTAACTTCTGAATAATTGAAGCTGATCGAGTGTATTCCCAACATGGCGTTATTACGGTGGGAACTTAATATGAAAGATAGGTCTAGTCTCCCTTTCCGATGCGGCGTACCGTACTCCAATACTCGGTAGCTTAACATCCATAAAACCTTTGAGTACACGATTCTTTCTTTTTAATCTGTTGTAAACTGTAATTCCATTCTTTTTTAAAAAAGACTTACTCACACCACTTAAATTTTATTTCACTTCCTACTTTATTTTGCCATCTCTCGCAGCTGATCTTTAAACAATATATTTATATATGATAATATTTACACCTGTTTTTAATTTCAGCGTGTTCCGGACCTAACTGTGAAGGTGAATCATTCGCCTCCCGGTGGACGATGCCACTCATGAAATTGGGGGATAAACAGTACTACCTGGGAATATTTTTCAAGGTAACGAAATTTCCATTTTCAAACACTTTCAGTTTTACGTAACTAAGGCTACACTTAACAAAGAGTTCACTGATGGATCATTGTGAAGAATAATGATACAATCACATATATATACATACCTCCATTTGTAAAGCCTGTGATTTGAGTTCAGCCTACAGCTACCAGCTGACCCAGTTGTGAATGGATACAAACAGCAGTTGGTGCCATTCCCCTACGAGGAGCAAAATGCTTTTGGTTAACAGAAATACACACACACACAATATATATATATATATATATATATATATATATATATATGACCTACAGTGGTGATTATGTTAATTAAACTGTTTACTTACATATAATTAAATGCTTTTGATATTTAGACAATAAATCAATACATGGAAAGATGAGCTACATCCATCTGTGCAAATTACACATTATCAATATTGTACTGTACCTTGACAATGAAACAACTTTATTACTGTGCATTATTTATAAAATTGTTGTGTTATTTATCATATTTATAAAGAAATACTTGAGATTTTATTTCAATTCAATTTTATCTTTCATACCAATGTGTTCTCTAAATACCTTTGTGAAAGATTATTTGACCCTTTACCAATGAAATACTCTTGTAAGGTTTCTGTCTCTCGTTTGAAAACCAGCACTTACAATTACATAGCTTTCAAGACTGCTTTGGACTTTCTTTAAGGCACTGTAGTCTTCCATAGTAACCAAAGACTGATATGCAGGTGGATTTATGTTCTTAGAAAGAACATGGTTAAAGTACTCTTCCAATCACATTACTGAGACTACACAGTCAACAGTTAATGCCAATTTTTGCAGTCATTATCTTGATCTCTGGCAGTCCTGTGAGCTATCAATACTGCAGTCCTCTCTTATTTCCAGAGTTGTAAATAACACTCAGTTTCGTACTTTTGTCCGTCCCAGCTTTATGTATGTCCGAACATTCCGAGTGTGCTTTCGCTTGGTCAGAGTGCTAATACAAGGAAGAGTTGGAGCTACTAAGTATTCAGTATATATAACATGTGTATTTTACATTATACTACACCAAAAGTTAACGGGAGGCATTTTCTTTTATTTGCCATGTCAACTGTCACACAAGAAATCTAGTAAACAACCAAATAAAAAAATCACTAACCTGGGTGTTGAATTTTGTACAAATCTGTAATACATACTAATATATTATCTTTATGAACACATACCGTTATATGATCATTTTGAAATCTAAGGTAATATTATTAGCATAAATTTGTTCATTTTTTGTTATACTTTTAGTTAATAGACATGTGTCCCATTAAACGGGTGAAATAGAATATCTGTAACTGGGTCATTACGGGCTGTCATATAAAAGCAATCAATATTCTATTGGTCAACGTTATCAGTCTTTCTTTATTTATTGTAGAAACGTTGGTAATTGTCTTTTTCAGTATTCAGAATACACATTCAGGCAAAATCCAGTGTCTGTTATCATCCACATCCAGAAAGTGGCCGATTCTGAAACATTACTATTTTTAACAAGAAACTCCTTTTCAAAATGTCAATCTTACATTAGTAAACTGTGAAAATGGAAGTCTTAAACTGTTATCTTAAAGCTAATTTGCTATCATTGAATAATGAATAATTACAAAATTTTGCTGTGTAGAAATTAAAAATGTAAAGTCCTTGCCACGACAATGATAAAATCTGAAAAGAAGAAACATAGAGAGCGACTCGTAAAAAAGAAAAGGAGAAAATACTCCCATATCGTAACCGTTCACCAAAGTTTTTTTCTTGTGATATTGTGTCTACAAAGAGACGTTTTCCACAATTAAATATTGACAAGAACCCTTTCTGTTTCCAGTCAATGTTATGCATGCAACACCCAAATAAAAATGTTTGAAACTTTCTAACAAAACAGAAATCAATTTAAATCACCAACAAAGCACATACAGTTACTGTCTTTTTACCAGCGACCACCTTGCTTTAAGGCACGTTTGCTTACTAACGAGGCCCTTTCCAGGCAAACTGGTACAAGGCTGCACAGTACTGTCGCTTCCACGGAATGCATCTAGCAGGAATCGAAGATGAAAGGGAAAACAGATTCTTGGAGCAGCACATACAGGAAGCAGGTCAGCATGAGTAATGTTTCAAATTATAATATATATATATATATATATATATATATATATATATATATATATATATATATATATATATATATATATATATATATACATATTTATGTATGTGTATATATACATATATAATTGTATATATATATATATATACATATTTATATGTGTATATATACATATATATATATATATATATATATATATATATATATATATATATATATATATATATATATATATATATATATATAGTGTAAATTGATCATCCTCCAATCCTCCTCTAACAAACGAAAGGAAATGCACTAGTAGATAAGTATAGTTTATCCTATGGTGACAAGAGGTGTCTATAACAGAGCTCTATCCTATACTGACCAATACACTATTTCCTATTTAAGTAAGACTGGGATAATATAAGGGTACCTTGCATTAACTGTTGATTAACGGAATATGCACGATATGTGTATGACACTTGTCCATTTTCTGACACTCATATTAACCCAAAATGATTTATAAGATAATTATTCCATTGTTGAATATTTGCTGCTAGACACTGTATTGTATTGTTGCTTTTGGCGGTGATTTCACAATTCATCCCAGCCTCTATCACTGATGTCTCAATAAGTCCATTAGAGAAATATTTCATACATAAAACTTCGTCAAACTACATATCTTTTGAATGAAAATACTGAAAATAAAAAAAAGCGGCTTCAATTTTTGAAATCTGACAAAATGCTTCTAGAAATTAATATACTTTGATCATGACTTGAATTTATCATATTCTGTCGTCCTACAGTAGACATTTTTGTTTCGAAATAAGTGAAAGACTTCATCAGTTGGAAAAGATAGATTGCTAAGACTTGAAATCTGAGAAATACCGGAGCTTTCATTCTGTAATATAAGGTAACCAAAATCTAATAGTTTAATTATGGAATGGATTGTAATATAGAATTTTGGCCAAAAGACCAAGCGCTGGGCGCTATGAGGTCATTCAGCGCTGAAATGGAAACTGACAGTAAAAAGGTTTGAAAGGTGTAACAGGAGGAAAACCTCGCGGTTGCACTATGAAACAATTATTAGGAGAGGGTGGAAAGTTAGACGAAAAAAAGAGAATATGAATGGAGGTACAGTAAAAGGAATGAAAAGGACTGCACCTAGGGGCCGAAGGGACGCTGCAAAAAACCTTTAGTAATGTCTACAGTGCACCGCATGAGGTGCACTGACGGCACTACCTCCATACGGGGAATAGTTGAATTATGAACATGTAGTAAAAATACGTTTTAATGAATTAACGATCCGCAGTCGAAAAGTAGCAGGTAGCATACTTGAAGCTACTAAAAGCTTATGAGGGAATTGACATAGCGGAAATGCAATGGATGGTGAGGATATATGGTGCAGATGATGAACAGATAAGAGTGGTTAACAGCTTTTTAGATGGATGTGAAGAGGTGCTTAGAAAATGTAGACAGGAGAGAGACTGAAGTAAGTTAAGACACGAGTGTGTTGTGCCTCCGTGGCTGTTTATTTACATCTTAAGATATACATACGTACATTATATACATTATATATATATATATATATATATATATATATATATATATATATATATATATATATATATATATATATATATATATATATAAAAGTGTATGTATATATATATGTGTGTCATCTGTGTCTGCGTTGTCAGGGGAGGGGAGGGGGGAGGGGGGGAGGAGACAGGGGTGAGGTTCATAGGCTACCCGTTCTTACACTGCTCACCGGCAAGAAAAAAAATTTGTAATTGAAAAAAAAGAAAAAAAGAAAAAAGGAAATACAGACATGAAGATACTGGGACTTTCAAAATAAATTCATAGGCAACGTCACTGTGAAGCTAATTCAGCAGCATCAACACCACTTAGAACTTTCCCCAATCTTCACACGAAGATTTAAACAATCAAGTCTTTCGGAGAGAACATCAATTCTTCCATACACTACAGTATGTTACATAAATTCGGTCTTCAACTAATTATTTCAAAGTCTTTGTAGCATGGCACAGTTCACTCTTTGTTTTATTTATCTGCATGCTCACAGGCATACCCTACTCAATCTTCATTTGTTAGCTTGCATGTTTATGTGCTTAGAACATTATCCGGCTTCACATTATGATCTGCATGTCTATGTGATCGTTTCGCATCTGTTCGGTTTGTCCGCTATCTTTTGGGTAAAGAATTCACTTTCCTAAAGTATAATTTTTATCATTTCCTTTTCATCAGTTTCTCTCATTACCTTCCAACACACTCTCTGGTGACCCTTTTCCAAGCTCTTCCCCTGGAATCCTTCTCTCACTGACACTCCCGGTACCCAAACTTTTCCAGGCTAACTGGTACAAAGCATCCCAGTACTGTAGATTTCATGGCATGCATCTGGCTTCCATCGAGAACCCCAGGGAAAACACTAGGCTGGAGGGCTATGTCCAGGATATGGGTAAGAATAACTAGTGGAGTCATTTGCTAGTGACCAGGTTTGTAATTCTTTGTTTGTAGTTCTTGTAGTCATGCGATACATTTAATGCAAGAAAAGTTCTGAAGTTTCTTAACCAATACGTTCGACCCGGTCAGTCAAGTTCTTGTTACTTAATCAATACATTCATTGTCAGAAAAGTTTTTAGTTTCTTAACCAATGCATTTGTTGCTGTCAGTCAAGCTCTTGTTTCTTAACCAATACATTTGTTGCTGTCAGTCAAGCTCTTGTTTCTTAACCAATGCATTTGTTGCTATCAGTCAAGCTCTTGTTTCTTAACCAATACATTTGTCGCTAACAATCTATGAATACAGTACTTTTGTTTATAACTACTACTGCCGTAAGTTAATTACATAACGAAGGCCTTTCTGCAAAAGGACTTAACTTCACATTCAACTGATTTATAGATATTCAACTTTTCGTCTCACAAATATATTTACACTTGTTGATATCAGTATAACCTACTTTTCAAGAACCGAATTTCGACCTCATTACTGTATGGAAACTGACCTTCTCTATTCCTCCCTAAAGGACTGGGACACGAGCACTTCTGGACTTCTGGGACAGACCAGGGAGAGGAGGGGAGATTCTTCTGGATGTCCAACGGAAGGCCCGTTACTTTCACCAACTGGAATGCCGGCGAACCTAATAATTTCGAGTGAGACTCTTGCATCCTCTCTTGCTACATTGCCATCATTCTTACATGCTTGTAAACCTTTACGACTGGACTTGTATGAGGACAGCGCCTTCAAATTATTTTTCTTTTAGTTTTGTATTTTCTGGCTTCAAGATTAAATGGGGAAAGAGAGGGGGGGGGAGAGGTGGGGTACACAAACCTCAGAATCTTCATAGTGGAATGGTTGGAATGTTGTTCACTTTTATGTATGTCATTAGCACTCAGGATCTTCATCTTAAAGACAAAAATGCTCAAAGTGGCGGCTGTCTTTTTTCCAACAGTGGTAATCATGATTTACGTAATTGCCTGAAGATATCCCATTTGGCTATCTTTTATCAGCTTTATTGTAATATGAATCTTATAATACCATCGTCAGTACATCTTACCTTTAGAGTTTGTGTATGCTACTAACTTTTCAGACCATAACAGTCCACATTCCATTACTATGGACCTCGATGTAACAATGGTCATTACTTGATGTCTTCATTAATTTTTCTAGTGAAAAAACAACACCCTAGCGATTTAATTGATCATGAGCAAAAAGCTTTAACATATATGTAAAGCTCTTAAAATTTCCTTTTCACTTTTCAACTGCGCTTGTTTATACTGTATGTACAATGATCTGTTCGCTGACATGTGTAGTTACATTACATTCATTAGTTTTGGGCTCCTCTTGCTGCACATTTAGTTCTTCCAACTTTACCAACAGCAGACTATCCTCAGAAGTAAGGCCACTTTAATGCTTCTAAACGCCAGTATTACTTTATAATGGATTTGAAAATTCATTCAACTCCCTTTTTCGCCACTGCCTTGAATCCAAGCCTCCTCTTTCGCTTGAATCCTTCTCTACGTCTGCTGATTTCTAGCTTTTTGATCTAACACATTCATATCTGTTGTTGTTGATGGAACAACATCTGCTTCCTTACCCATCTCTTATTAGTGTTGCTCAAGTTTCTGTTCTCTAAACTACTCTTCTCCTGTTTACAAGGATCTTCTGTAATGTGCCTTTTCCTTTATTCGTGTTTTTCTGATGATTCAGCCATCAATAATTCAAATATCTCAATCCAGTCCTTTTCTGTTGCTTAAAATCAGTCTCGAAATACTCTTTCTTTCTTTATCTGTAAATTCTGGCCTTGAAAACTCATCTACATATGGAGTCTACAGTTTCGTAAAATTCAACTGCTCCAGGACAAAGATCTAACTCTTTCTGTCTCTCATCCATTTTATTTTACTTCTGTTAATGTATGGAGTCAGGTTATTCAAAACTTGTACTGATATTACTTAGTTCAGGCTACTAAATCTGCATTTAAAGAATGGGGTGTAGCATTTCAACGTAATAAAATCTGTTCATCTTCCAGGTTTTAAAACATCACGTTCAGTGTCACTCTTCAGTGTAATTTAATCTATAGCCCTTAGCCCTTCATTTAACCAGTGAACTGGATCTCATCTCTTCTCTTGATTCTCTTCCTCTCTGTCACAATGTGGCTTCTCCACGTTTTGTATCATTTTACCTTGCTCATTTTGTCGGAGGTTTGGTATATATGTTTTGAAAAATAATTTCTCACCGTTTTCCATATTATAAAGACAAAATCTGATGATAAATTTCCTGCGAGTCTATTCGACAAGCTTTTTTCTTATGACTTTACTCTCTCTCTCTCTCTCTCTAACCGGACAACCTTCCAGTCTGAGGTACTGAGTCTCCTCCTGTTTATGGTTAATATCCTTAAGGCAATGACGCTAAGAAACTGCTATTAATTGCCTCATAATTATCATCTCCCGACAGGTACGAAAACGGCGAACAGGAGCACTGTCTCGAACTGTGGAACAGAGACGGGAAAGGTCTCAAGTGGAACGACAGCCCCTGTTCCTTCGAGACCTTCTTCATCTGCGAGGTGGCATAGCGGAAGAGGAGCTGTACAGAAATGACAAGATCGAAACATTACGGTCGTCAGGCCGTTCGGTGTTTGACGCAAACTCACTGACGGTTTCTTCAGATCGTGATATAATTACTTAAGGTCTTACTATAAATAAAAATTATTGTTTTACTTTATATATATATATATTTTTCTAAGTGTTTCGAGCAGCCAAAGTGCATTGGCTTATAGATAAGCTACAGTTGTTCATGATTTCGCTCAAGGTATCACATCGATTACCCAATGTCAGTGGTTTCACTGCCATTTCAAAATGTTGCTTTAAAAGCAACATTCGCTCCCTTTTTACAATACTCTAAAAAATTACCCTATTGCTATTATTCATTTTCGGAAGATTGACTCCATGACGTTAAAGAATCAAAATCATCTTTCATGTGGTACCTCAGATTCACAGATTTCATCCTAACTACCTCTAAAGAGATTTCATTTCTGGCTCAGCTGTTACACATGAAACCTTTACAGTTATCCGTTTCCCACCCTTTCTCTAAGAAGGCAAAAGTTGCATTAAATTAACTGGAATATGTTAGCTTTACGTTCTAAGAACACAAAACATTAGTTTACAAAAGTACTTGCTCAAATATATTAAAACCTCCTTTTAGGAACACTTGCTACCATTTCGACAAAAAGTGACACCATCAGAGGAAATTTTAGGTTTGTTTGTACGTCAATTAGTAGATTAACTGCTCTAGAAATGGTAGTTCTGTAATTCATATTTTCAATATCTGGAGACTACAAAAAGTAAGATCAATTTCGAATTACATAAACGCTCGTAAATCCCCTCTTCTCAAAACGATAGCTGTGTAGAAAATAGTCTCGTAATGAGTGCATATATCATCCCCGATACAATGCACTTCGTTATCATCATTACTTAAAAAAATACCCTTACAATAATGGAACAATAATATAAACCAACTCCTCGAGAAGCAATCTTCCTTATAAAAGCCCAAAATGCGTCAGAAAAGAAGAGCAAAGCAAAAGAAAGAAGGTACCTGTACAATAAGAGTTCGGCTCTACCCAGAAGAGACTGAGTCGTCCAAGAGGCTCAGGGACAGGATTCAAGTGTCAGTAGTTTACAGAATCACAAGTGCATCTTAAGTACGAGGTTGGTTGCATGTCTCTGCTTCGGTTGGTTACATGTCTCTGCGTCAGTTTCTCCAATATGGGATAGTTACAACTTATCTGCATCCCCAGATATTAGCAATTTTGGATTGCACGTGACTGCAAGTGCTTAGCTGAGCCAGAAGTATTATGAAATATGTGAATCGATTGAAAAAACCTACTTACATGCACAAATGTACGTATGTATATTTATATTTAACTCATATGTGCACGTGTACTATAACTGCAAATTTTCTAAGATAATTCTGTAAAATTTTGTAATATAATCTAAGAGTCGAAAGACCCAATGCACAGACATAACCCGTTTTGCTTGTATGTTTTTCTAAGATTTTCAGCCGCGATGAAAACCTATTCATGCCAGTATGATTAGTGTTGTATTACTATTGTTCATGTGGAGGACGAAATGTTATTAAATGAAAATTAAGACTTCATGGTCACGGAAATTTTTCATTCTAGCAAGCAACCAGAGATAAATGTGATATAGCATTATTTGATGTTGGTGTTGGAGACCCTCTTACAAATGATATTGGTTTTGAAACTAGCCGATTCACACGAAGTTTTTCCTCATTTAATTACTTTAATTTTCTCTAATTTAAAATTGCTGCAGCATTATAATCATAAGATGCAAATTAAACTCCCACTAGCACATGACAATCCAAGGATATGGTCTCCTATGTAATGAAGTTCACCCCCTTGTGAAGTTTATGCCCTTCATATCAAATTAATTTAATGTTTGTTGTTTATGAGATTTCATTAACTGTTGTGGAACAATAATGGATACGTTATTCAAGAGGAAAATATTCTTGTGTACAGATAAGTAAACCAGAACTTGTTTTCAAAAACGTGACTGAGATAGAAAAACTTATATGTAAATAATTTTCTCTTTAAGATTATATAATTTTGTACAAAATGAATTCCCTTTATAAAGTGCGTAATAAATCCACTTGAGTCTCTTTCTTGGTAATAAGGCAGTTAATCCTTTGAAGGCAGAAATTAGAGAGTTGCTGGACCTTTGGTTTTTAGCAGTTCCCATGAGATGAGGTTGCTAGCCATATGCCCTTTTCTAAGTAATTATGGAGGCATAATGGACTTATAATTTCGTCCGCCCATACTTTCGTCCTCACCCAGGAGTCGAACCTGGGTAACTCAGAAGTTAGGCATGGATGCTACTGTTAGAACCATGCAGTATAAATTACAAAAATAATTTGAAGTGACAGTACAAACGAACATACAGGTGACTGGAAACTTAATACTAACAGCTGATAAGCGGGGAAAAAATTACTGCAGAGCGTTAAGCTCATTAGTGTCTGAGGTCAGTACTCTATTTACAAATCTTTTCATCTATGCGTGGGGAGGGGGTTCTCAGACCTTTGCTCTAGTCTCAAAGAAGAGAGAGAGAGAGAGAGAGAGAGATTGGGGAATGAGGAGTACTGAAACCCGGGCCATTACGACATAAAAAAAATTTGGCACTGGAAAAATTTAGTGCTTGGTTCATCTTACAGGTTTTGAATATCAGTCTGAAGTGATGAAAGACATGCTACTTTTCATAAACTGTAAATAATAAGATATACCACATAATACAAGCTACTATATCTTCCTCGTCGCAAAGCAAACGAAAGTATCAACCTTTCAACTCAAATAAACAAACTCCCTGCCCTCATCATCATCATCACCAATACCATCGAACCTCTTCCGTCCCTTTCCACGTTCCATCTCTTCCATTATCGCCTCCTTTCTTTTTCTCTTCACTGTTATGATTATGCATTCCGTTGCAGTGTGCTCGAGTTACGTAAACAACCGTTTTTGTTTATTCACAAAACAGGTGATGCACACGAGGCAGGAAAGCTAAGGATTCTTCGAGCACAAGTTTCGCCATGATGTAATGCTTCTGGGAGAGCAGAGCCGAGTCAAGTGGTGGGGCCAATTACATATTTTTCAATAAGTCATAAACCACTGGCGAGCGTTCCTTCCCATTAAGAAAACACTTTAGGCAGCGTACAATCATCGGAAATCATTGCAAAGCACGCTCGACCAGTGATGACAGCTGAAGAAAATATTAGGATCTTTGATTATCTGTTTCTTCTGATTAAAACGTAATCTTAGAATTACTTGGCAGGTACACAAATCAGAGTAAGTAAACACTTTACTAACGTATATTCGTCGAAAATGATTTGCAAACACGCTCGATCAGTGATGACAGCTGAAAAAATATTAGGATCTTTGATTTTCTGTTTCTTCTGATAATAGCGTATTACCAGAGTTACTTGGCAGACACAAACCATAAAGCATGAATTTATGGGAATATCATTACCATACTGAATTAATAATGGCGGAACAGTAACGACTTCACCGCTCAAACACAACAGATTCCGATAAAGGAATATCAATATCGCTTCTATCAAAAACTGAGTGCTCATCTCAAAAGGTCGCTAAATTTTTTGTTAAATGTCAGAAATATCTCGATTACTTTAATTGAAGAAGTAATCCTCACCAAGACTTCCTTTCTAAAATAAGGCTTGATTGCCAAATTAAAAGCCTTCCCACTGGAACCAGCCCAAGAAAAATCCCATTAGAAATGAAAACTACTTCCCACCCGGCCGCCCAACCAACCACCTCCCCCGCCTCTCTCTCTCTCTATGAGACTTACTGTAATTTTTACATAAATTTATCATATTCCAGAAACAAGTTTTCTTATTATTTTGTAGAGGGAATTTCCATTTTATATACGTACCAAGCTTCTTTTCATCATAAAATACGTGTTCTCTCTCTCTCTCTCTCTCTCTCTCTCTCTCACACACACACACACACACACACAAATGCTACGTCTGTTGCTCCTATCTGTTCTGTTTATTGCAACAGACGTGACGACTATTTAACAACAAATCTCTGGGAACGGAATTACGACTTCGTCAGGGCGATCAGTTTGTTTTTTTATACTGAAGACGTCACTACTCGTCACTGATTATTTCCTTACACTGTTTAAGTTCGATATTTTACATTACATTTGTCGAGTTTCACCTTAAGTCTTGCGGTATCTCCTTCAAATGGGAAGATTACGTTACAGGTAAAATGCGATTACTTACTTTTTTTGTGGAGAAACGGTACGTAACATCAAATTTATTTAACGGTTCTTTTTGCAAAACTAAAATAAAAATTAAATAAAACATGCACCGCAGTTTCTTCGGCGCAATCGAGTTTTCTATACAGCGTATAATGCTGAAACTCTCAGCCACGGCCCATGAAACTCTCAGCCGCGGCCCGGTGATGGCATCTGTTGTTGGCACCTATAGCGGAGCCAGACGCGCGATCATGGCTAACTTATAACTTAAATCAAATCAAAACTACTGAGGCTAGGGGGCTGCAATTTGGTATGTTTGATGATGATTGAAGGGTGGATGAGCAAAATACCAATTTGCAGCCCTCTAGCCTCAGTAGTTTTTAAGATCTGAGGGCGGACAGAAATAGTGTGGACGGACAGACAAATAGCCATCTCAATAGTTTTCTTTTATAGAAAACTAAAAAGTGCAAAATGTTAACATGATTAGAACCGAATTCTGCATTATTTAACCGAAGATTTCATGTTGCTCTTATACTGTTCATGATTATCAATCAATGCAAGCCACATTTTACATGGAATAAGCTAAAAAGATGAGTGCTGCTATGCCAGCTTCTACCTAAAAGAATTCCCATAACTAAACAAAGAAAAAACTACAAAAAGCATGATATATATACAGTATATATATATATATTATATTATATATATGAATAAAAATCAACATAAGATAGATAAATACATACATGCAAAAGCAGCTGTTGAGAACAAGTGTCATGGCAATGGTGCTTGAGACTTTACGGTAATATTTCAGGCTCCCTCTCTCTCTCTCTTAAACTTAGAAGGATGAACATCAACAACACTGACAGGAAGAATGATCCACAGATAAGCAAAGAAGCTTCTGTTTAATTGGGTGCAGACAGGAACAGACAGCTGGGCCTAGATAGAAAGGAAGGAAAATTATAGAAATGTCTACATGAAAATGATTAAAATGAGGGAATTAGTGATATTTTATTTGTTTATCATAATCAGTTTTTAGTAAACCACTTATCACCCATTAGCATTAAGTTAAAAAGCAGAAGAATTCAGCAGACTTAAAAAAAACGTCTCTAAACCAAAAAAAAAAGGTGCCACAAAGCAAATAGTTCGTCGAAAAACAAAAAGAAAAACATTCTTGTTATTCATAAGGATCTGGCTTCACCTAAGAGTAATCAACCGAGTTCCCCCATTTTCACCGAAATCAATAATTTTTTCACATAACCTGCAAAGAGATAGAGAGACATGCACGAGTGTATACATTAATCTCCTCCTAATTTTGCCGAGATAATCACAGCATAACTCTGGCCGTATAGGCTTCAAATTCATTAAAGGTGGAATAACTGACAGTAATAAACCGTGATGTGTATCCAGACCCTTATTAATTTATAAATTTTTAAATCCAATCAACTCGTCATTGACAAAACACATTTCTTGAGAGAAAAAATGAAGAAAAGCGACTTTGGCTAAAACCTTTCTGGTCAACTTACTCAATCCACAAACTGGTTGATCCATGTAAGTTTTTCCAAAAATATAATAAACAAAGGTCTAATATAAAAATGTATACATAGTACACGCCTTTATTCCACAGATAATAGTATAAAAAGTAAAGGTCTAATAGAAATATGTATTTACAGTGCACGCCTTTATTCCACAGAAGATAATTAAGATAATGAAACATCTTGCCGAAACAGTGCTGAAAGGTGGAAATACCACAATTGCAATGAGTGGGCTAATTATATATTATACCTAAACATGGAAGATTGGTCACATAAAATCAAACGCCAAATCATATGAACATGACCGTACGAAAGAGACATCCCATTAGAACCTAAGATTATTATATGGATTCCCCTATTCACTGAATGGATTAAAGTACATAATATGACATCATAAAAACTGCACACATCAAAGCTGGCATTAAAGGGAATACTCAAAGAAACAAAGGGTCTGAAATTCACTTACATAGTCTTTGCAAATGGAAAGTAATCAACCTTAACGAAATTGTCACATACATCATCAGCATTATTACCTCCACTGATGCCCCTTCCTCACGAGGGGAAAGACACGACGGGCACTCAGATTTGCCCGCAATTCTCTCGCTTTTAAACAGTGATACCAGATCAAACAGTTCAAGGCAGACAGCAGGCACAAGCAGGCGAACCTATGACTTGGACCACATGCCGGGCAGAGAGCAGAGTGCAGTCAGAGCAGTGTCAGGCAACGTGGTCCCTAGCTAGGCGCCCATCCAGTGCCCCAACAACGGGCACGGGCACTTCGATGGTTTGCCCGTGGTTTCCTCGTCTATGATGTCATCTACACTCGTGATCGCCATCCACCCACAAAACTGGTAACAATGTCTGCCCCCCGTGCATTTGCCCCTCGTGTGGAAGGGGCTTAAGAAAGATACGGTCGTTGGTTTGTTTGTTTATCATCAGGATCATGCTAAACGCTGTGTGGATTTAACGATATTTTTACCAAGTGATTGGCTTTTTAGGGATAAGAATGAGAATTCTGAGAAGGAACCAGTTTAGGGGGGTGGGGTTGCTCAGCCTCTGTCGATGTTTCTAGTCTACAAATGCTATTAATATTATCATTCGAAACCACAAACACTGATATACAGAACAAGTCTAACAGACTATTGACTTGCAACAGAATCCACCTTAGGAAAGAATGTCCTACATGAAAGACCGATAAAACACATTTGAAAATACATAAAAGATAAATGAACATACTTTGATATATACACGCAAAATACAGGGAACAAGTTACAATAAATACGACAACATGAGCACTTCAGATATAAATGAAGCTCCTTGTCAACTTAAGAATCATCAGCATCAATAACACTCGCTGAAGAACGGCCTCAGATAGACAAGTAAAGGAATGAACGACTTACAGAGCTGGGCAATGTGACAACATGGAATCTCGACAGAAAAAAAAAATGCGCTGAAGTTTCCTCGGCGCAATCGAGTTTTCTGTACAGTGTATAATGCTATGAAACTCTCAACCGGGGCCCATGAAACTTTCAGCCACGGCCAGGTGATGGCCTGTGTTGTTGGCACCTACAGCGGTGCCAGACGCACAATCGTGGCTGACTTTAACCTTAAATCAAATCAAAACTACTAAGGCTAGAGGGCTGCTATTTGGTATTTTTGATGATTGGAGGGTAGATTATCAACATTCTAATTTCCAGCCCTCTAGCCTCAGTGGTTTTTGAGATCTGATGGCGGACAGACAAAACCGGCACAATAGTTTTCTTTTACAGAAAACTTTAAGCGTGCTGCTGCCTAATCGAAGTTCCTGGTCGACATTCAAGTTATTGAGGACAACCTAATATAACTTTCCAATGGTCACAAGGCTCTTTACCACTGACAGGAAAAAGGAGACACCACCACTGCAAGTATTCTCGTCTAAAAGGTAAAGATCCAGTGGGGCTGCTGACAACCACACAAGGAAACAGTATTCCAAAAACTGTTGAACAGAGATGCGAAATATGCGGCAAGAATACCAACATGCCTGTAGATATAAGAAGCCTTACGAGTTACTAACAATACCTGTTTTTTGCTACGTTATGTGATAGATTATTCAAATGATGTGAAAAAGAAATCTTCGAGTTAAAGGCAATACTAACTACAGTCAACACTTCAAAATCATTAATTACATAGTTACCTATGCAAAGTAAATCCTGTAGAAGAAGATTGTGCAAGATCAGCTTATCGAAGAAATATTCAATCCGCAGAAGTTAAGTGAAGTTAAGTGAAGTTAAGTGACAAACTCCGCTGACTTCCACACTTCTCATACAATTCAGATCTCGGATAAACCTGGCAGCAACTTCATTTCGCAAATACGAATCATAATGCAACAAGAATATCATCGTGCATATGCTGCCTTAAGAAAAGTCTGTTCAGGAAAGAACACTTGCAAGAAGCAGGAAGAAATGTGGACATTTTGCATCACAAAACAAACAATATATTCAGCCATCAATTTTTTCCTTTTTCACTCTGTCCGTGGTTTTATAAATACAAATTTAGTACCGAGAACTTTTAAAGCTACTCTTGAACTGGACCAAGAAAAATTATGACAATTTTGCAATAACTTACTGCATCATTTTCTATCCTGAAAGTTAGGCATTCGAATCAGAAGTGAGTAAGTATAGATTTCCTGCGCAAGGCCTCAAACGCTAGCTATGAGAAAAGTTTCAAAACTGATCTATTGCACTCTGAACTGGATAGGATATCGTTTTCGTTCTTAATTAAATAGTCCATTATGAAGTTTCTTATTTCCGCATAAAAGTTTATCCCAGACTTTTAAGTGTAAATGGTCGCTCTCAAGATGTTTATCTACAATTAAACAAAAGTTTATCAAGACCTCTCAAACCTATCCTCACGTTTACTACCATTTTCAAAGCAGCGTTTATTCAAGCTAAAATGTTACGTAAACAATCGTCAATTAAGAAGCTACCTGATACTTTAATTCACCAGGTACTTACTCTCTCCACTTTCCCAGCTTCACACCGGCCTTCCATTATGTGAAATAGAATATGAACTCTAATTTGACGTATTGCCTTCTCTCCTTCCTCACTAATTGCACTCACTCCTTCAATTTCGCTACACCCGTCAGTCATTCAAAAGAACATTGGATCTTAACTGTACATACAAATACTGTCCAAAATAATCCAAAGGTCCTCTTCAAAGTAATTTACTGGTTCGTTTCATCAAACGCCTTAGAACTCTTCTTGTAGCTGTAAGGAGGCACATTCTTATTTTTCTGTGACGTTTTGTGGCCCTTGAAAAATATGTTGTCGTCCTTGGGGGAGGTGTCCACCTGAGGAGAGTACGAACCGTCTGGGGTGTTGGAGGTATTCACTCGAAGAGACTCAGATTCGTGGAGCTTGGAAACGAAGTCGTCCACCAGACTCCTGAAGCAGGGAAGCTTGTGTGCAACGCAGTAGAAGCCGAGGCGGAACTTGGTGTTCATCCAGAAGAGGATCAGCGGGTTGTAACAGGTGTGGGACATGGCCAACCAGTGGAAAAAGGCCCATAAGTACATCATATGGGGCCAGCTGTCTATGTCAAGGATACCACGGATGACCTGAAAGAAGAGAATAAGAACTTGTAACAGATTTTGATGACACCTGATGCTTAAGGGGAAAATTACATTTACGAATTTTGGTAAACAAGATGCTTAAGGAAATATGGGCATGTGCATTTTACTTATTAAAAAAATAAATCTGTTTTGACACATACTAAGAATGTTCCTCTTGAATACTGAGAGAAGCAATAAGCACGGTTAATCTCAGACTACTGTTTAGAGAAGGGTACGAATAAACGTAATAAATTAACTATTCTTCGAAATTCATACACAACACAAGCTCCAAAAGATATTTTAAGCCTTATGAAGATAGCATGATGATACCTTGGTTATTTCAAGTCTCAAAGGAATTCCCATATTTTGCAAAGTACTTCCTTATCTAGATTTCCTAGAATAATTTTGTTACACAGTAAACTCTCAGACTTCTTCCTTCTTAAATATACAACTTCAGTTTATGAATCCCTTCGCCTGTATATATCGCTAGTTATCATTAGTTATCTGAGTATCCTGTTGCAAAAACATTTTTCTCTAATCAGGATAGTTTTGGCCTGTTGGTAAATGTGTGTATCTTCTACTATAAAGTTACAGACATTACGTTGTCGGCCATGGAACAAACTTATGCTTAATAATAAGCCATTAATTACTTTGATTTCCATACAATTAAACCATCTAACTGGTGTGTGTGCAATCTTTTTAACCTGATATATGGAATAAACTGAGTAAAGATATAGACATCATTGACCGATTGATTCTACTATTCTGTTTAAATCCTGACTACCTCAATTTTTCTTTAGACCAAAACAAAGAATGCGAGAACATTTACTTAGGAGCAAAGCAGTAACGTATGACAAGACCAGTGCCTTTTTTTTTTTTTTTTTTTTTTTTTTTTTTTTTTTTAACGTTAGTTTAACCAGACCACTGAGTTAATATTAACTCTCCTAGGACTGGCCCGAAGGATTAGACAAGCTATTTAAACCCTAATAATTTAATTAAACCTAGCGACATATGTTTATCTAAGAACTAATTAAGTTAATTAGGAATATATTATAAATTATTCCATGAATCTTATATTTTATCGTATAAATTATTAAATTTAAGGAATTTTAAAATATTAAAAAGTGAAAATTTTTCATTTTCTGACAGTATATCTTTAAAGGAATATCTTCTAAATAAAATGTCTCTTTGGATTCTATATTTTGGACATACCTTTAAAATATGCTTTACTGTTATTTGTATATTACATATTTCGCACATAGGTATAGGGGCATGGGGGTTACTCATCAGGTAACCATGTTTACTTTGATTTTTTTAGGCCTATCAAATCTCTGTTTGACATATTCAAACTGAAGATCAAGGTCAGGGTCTCCTAGGTAAAGATTTCCGTAATATCTCTGAAACGCCATGTTACAATTAGGTGCTCAAAAGCATGGAATTATTGTCCCCAGGTCTCAATATATTAGTTTGCAAAGTACTTGTGTTGCAAATCTTGGAAGCTTTAATACCGTCTTTACTCTTCAGTCTCCTTTCCAAGAGCTTATCAACTCTATTACCTGAGGGCCTGAGCTAGCTACTAAAACTGGGAATAATAATGATAAAGCACTATCTCTACGGGTTTTGTTTGTAGGGCCAACAAAATAAGGCGATAACCTTACCATTAACGTGTTGAAGGGCAGCCAACACAGGGTGTAGACCATTACAACTGTCACCATCATTTTAATAGTCTGGAAGAAAAAAAAAAAAAAAAAAATGGAAATTTTAATCTTGGTCTGATCTGTTGAAATACATGGATAGAATGAAACGGCTCTATATTTAAAACTGATAAAATGCATAGATTGTGATAAACAGTTCTCATCCTATTTACATTCTCCTTAACACTGAATGGTTAATCAATTCCCCTGCTGCTACAATTTAAATGGCATCATAATTTTTTTATTGTTCCCTATGTAATCTTCTCCAGGTATTCTTATGCTGGAAATGTCATCCAAAAGAATCAAAATGAGTATTTACGTTTGTGCGCTTTTACCGGAGTTTCGTATAAGTATATTGTATTTTTTTATACGAATCAGCTCCCGTGACCATTGGAGCTGTGTCGCCAGATATTCATATCAGTAAATCACTAGATCAATTTTCTAAAGAACAAGAGCTAACCAGTGACTACTAAAGCTCAAGACGAAAAATTCTGTAAGAACGTTCAATTTTCGAGACTGAAAAAACTATAATTGTTACATTGTCACAAATTCTTCAAATAACCAGGCAAAGAAAAACAGAATCTAGCCTATGCCTTCGGTAGCGATCTAACGCATTTGAAAGTCGTCTAGCTGACATAAATTAAACTCTCTCCATCTTCCACTTAAATAAACGGAAACTAATGCAACATACTATATGGAACCTTAATTCTCGAGATAAAGGCGTGTCCCGAGACGAAGTATCTTATCTTACATACTTAGAAATTTAATGTGATTTATGAAAATTAGGCTACAAAGCTAAGCACTGCGGCACTTTCAGCTATTCAGTATTTAAGGCAGTGAAAAGAGGAAGTTGGAGTGGTTGAGTGACAAGAGGGAACAAAGGAAGTGGAATGGGATGGAATATAGAATTTTGTCTAAAGGCCAAGCACTGGGCTCTACGAGGTCATTCAACGCTGAAACGGAAATTGAGAGTAGAAAGTTTGAAAGGCGTAACAGGAGGAAAACCTCGCAGTTGCACTATGAAATGATTGTTAAGAGAGGGTACAGACAATAAGATGGAAGAGAGAGAATATGAATGGAGTTGCGGTAAAAGGGATGAAGGGGGTTACAGCTAGGGGCCGAAGGTATGCTCCAAAGAACCTTAAGTAATTCCTTGCATTCACGCCACTAACCCCCCTACGGGGAGAAAGGAAGTGGGCACGGAGGTAAAGTTAAAGGCTAAAACGTGGCTGCAGTTTGGGGATGAAGAGACGCACTAAACAACTTTTATTAATGCCTACATTGCACCACGCGAGGTGCACTGACGGCCCTAACCCCTACTGGAATACACTCGGACATGCACATAAAATTTGCAATGAAATGAAACAGACTGCTAACTGTTTACTTCATTCCAACGGTAAAGCAAGCAAACCAATATCTAACAGCGACTGAGGGCACACATACACACACACAGGTCTCTGCTCCAATTCAACTGTGTATAACCTTCGAGTTGCCAGAAAATGAACGCATTAGAGTGTCCCGCAAATATTCAGGAGGAAGTTTACTTTTAATCTCCATCATTAAAAGTCGGCTTACACGATCGGATCTGTTTGTCTTGTGGGCCGGTGTGAAAATGGATCGTATTGTAAACAGAACGCCTGAGAAGCCAGCTTGCTAGCTGCCTCCCTCCCTCTCTCGCACCTTGATGTCTCATTAACGAACCCTTTCTCGTATGTGCGAGTTTGCGTGTGCCTTACTTTCATAGGAATGATGATACGTATTAATGTATTTCAAAAGAATTTACAGACAGAGTGCTTGCTTGAGAGGATGTATTAATATCATCATCATTGTTAATGTTATCATTATTATTTACACATGAAGTGTCTCCTTTTCGTACTGTATGTAAGTTTGCCTAATTTTTGTAATTATATAATTGCATAAGTCTCTTAGTTTTATTGCCATTAGGACTGTATGTAGACGTGCAGAAATATTTCCTCTATGAAACCTAACATAATTTAACCGCATAATAATATAAATTCTATAACATTTTTAGTATTTTCATTTTCATCATTACTTTTTACAAATTTTTGTTTAAATCCTAGCCTTGAAATAAGGTACAATCCTTCGAGTAAATTGAGCGGTATATTCTTAATGAAATCTATTGGAAATATCGTACTGGGCTTGTTAGTGCAACAACCATTTTGGGGGTGACTAACAAAAAAGAACCCTACCACAAAAAATCTGTACCCCTAAAACGCTGGTCAATTGTTACAGACCCGCATACTCCGACTTTTTCATATATGCTCGATAACTTTTATTCTTTAATATTTTCGACAGGACTACACTTTCACTGATTCCCTGGTCGTTCAAACAGCCCCAAATATGATTGGACTAGCCTATGCGAAACAACCTGTATTTCCACATACCTGACAGCCGAAACTGATTTTGATTTTCTCTAGAATAACTGGATATTATTAAGTAATAGTTCCAAGATTTCATGTCATTCAAGTTCAGAAAGGCTATAAAATGAGTGTCTTACCTTTTTCTTACTCCTGGCAATTCTGTTCATCCTAGCAGGCGTTTCTCCCAGATGCGTCTTGCCCCAGACGACGGCAGCAATCCTCGAATACGTGAAGATCAGTACCGCCAGGGGCAGGAAGTACTGTAAGACCATGAGGGCCACGCTGTAGGCCGCGCCTGACGAAGGATTCGAACTCCAGTCCTCCGTGCAGACTTCCCTTCCGAAGTAGCGGTAGAAATTCACGCCCGGAGTCATCAGCTTGGAGTAGATGACTATCGGGAGGGTCGTTAGGAGGGAAAACACCCACACGCCGCTGATGATGACCTTGGCTTGGAAGCGGGTCATCCGAGGTCGCAGAGGGTAGATAATGGCTAGATATCGATCCAGACTGATAGCTACCAATGTAAAAGCAGACACAAATACAGACACTGCTTGCAGATAGTTGACGGTTACGCAAAGATGGCTTCCGAAAGGCCAGTACTTGAGGATGAGGGTACTGAGGAAGGAGAAAGGCAAGCAGAATATAGCCATACACAGGTCTCCCACTGCCAAGTTTGCGATGAAGTAGTTAGTAACCGTTCTCATTTTGATGGATGACCCGACCACATACACGATGATGCAGTTTCCGGTGATGGCAATGACCAAGATTAATAAGTACATGAAGTAAACGGTAACATCAAAGCCATGGCTTGGCGGAGAATCACATATTTCGCTGCTCCACAAACGCAGGACTTCCTGTTCTCGTTCACATAAATCGCATGCAATTGATAAACGCTCCCCAAAGGTAGCATTAGTGAGGTTCGGGGTGCATACACTGATAATTTCCTCACAGTCATTTTTCCCTTCCTCATCCAAGGATAGGAATTTCTTCAGTCGAAAATCCATGATATCCATTTTCTTCCTTATCTAGAGATTTTGATTTTATCATTGCAAAAAACTTGTGTACGATTGCTGGAAGTCTTTCATCGATAACTCTTTTTTAAGATATCTATGCAAGTGCCTAGAAAGAATCTTTTTATTCCAAACACTTAAGACTGAACCGTAAGAATACAATGATACACTCCATATCTCAGATCCTGCTCTTTTTTTGTAATTTTCTGATTAAGGAATATTTGCATTTTTTCTTCCGAACCATGACATTTTTTGTAATTTTCTGATTAAGGAATATTTGCATTTTTTCTTCCGAACCATGACAACATAACATTAAAAAATAAATCTAAATGAACGTCCACATCTAGAGGAGTCGACAATTTCATCGACGGGAACTTGTTTTGAGAAAACTGAAATGAAGTAATTTTTAAGAAAAAATTCTAATATTGTGTTTTGAAAACCAAAACAGAATATAAACAAATGTTCCCTATGTTTATTATTATTATTATTATTATTATTATTATTACCTTGGACAAAGAAGATATGTTTTTAGTTCGATTTGTACGTTTGTCTTATTGTCTCGGCCTGTTTGCTGGTTAGCAGGGTTAGACAAAATGTCAAGTGTGGAATTCTGCAGAAATTTTACCTAAAAGTTAATTATGGAGGAAACAAGAATGTAACTTTTGGAGAGATGGAACATTTTTTTTGCCAGTTTTCTCTCTCTCTCTCTCTCTCTCTCTCTCTCTCTCTCTCTCTCTCTCTCTCATACTTGTCGTAATTATTACTTAATTATGTTCCAGAAACGTCTTTTTAATGGTAGAGGGAATTTCCATTTTATTTATGAATCAAAATTCCTTGCATCATTATAAAATACGGGTTCTGCTTTGGAGAAAACTTTTACAAAGTTGTGGCAAACCCAATTTTTATATAAAAAATCACAAACAAAAATGATCTTATCGTCAAGGTGGTCGGGTTCACTGTATCTCAAAGCCCTTATAAAAAAGCTTATCATAACACCTGTTGTTACATTTGACACAATGCTTAGGAGAATGTTGAATAGCGAATAATGACTCTAAACATTACTCTTTTAAAACGTGATAGTATATGCTAGTATGGAATTTTTATATCTTTGCTATTTTCCAAACTGAAATGGAAGAATTCCTCTGCATTCACTTTACCTAAAAATTTAACGAGCAAATTCATTTCTCGTGGAAAATCAGGAGACGATATGGGCAGTAATTATGAATCAAACGCTAAAAATAAAACATCAATTTTGGAGGTATCAAGATGAAGCTCATATTAACGGCAATTGCCCATTAGGTATCTGTGTTAATTATCACAGATACCTAATGAAAATCAAAATCCAATCAGAAATTTTTCTTACAACTTTTCTTCACATCACGGAAAATTTTCTATAAACATCAACACAACAAATAGTTTCGCTAAACGGGAAAATAAACCTTTGAACCTCACGTTGAAAACCTTCAGTCAAATGCGCACAAGTTTTCCAAACGGTCGTCAGTGACGAAATAAACAGATAGGAAGAGAGCCACTCACTTCCACATGGCAGGTTAAGAGATAACTGGTAGGCTAGACTCGGCCCTCGGGAGACTCCACTACCTCCTGTTACACCCCCCATGACCTGCACCCCTTTCCACGCCCATTTTCTATAAATGCAATTCCTTGAGTGATATTCGGTAAAGTATCTCCTGAATTATTAGTCTTTCCCTACAGAAAATCGTCGATATTGTACTGGCATCCCAAGTCTGAAATTTCCTGGTCAATAATGCTATGTTTATTGCTACGGCATCTCATTAAATTGAATATATATATCAGTATTTCAATAACTTTAATCTCGAAGGATCATGGGGAAGTTACTTTATTCTTCATTATACTTCCTAACCGCCTAATTCTTCCAAGTATTGAAACCTAATGGATGAGTAGAACAAAACTACATAACTACATATGATAACTTCAAAGCACACTTTTGGAGAATTAGAGTAGTTATTTATTCTGGTGAAGGAATAAGAAACAGAACACCACGCCCGCCGAGGCCTAGTACGGCCCTCCCCCACCCCCACCCCCACACACACACACAGCAAAATGAAAGAAGGAGAACAGCAGAGAGAGAGAGCAGAAGAGAGAGAGAGAGAGAGAGAGAGAGAGAGAGAGAGAGAGAGAGAGAAGCCAGTCACTAAACTATTCACATCCAGCCTTATGCCCTCCGAGTACCAAAGCGAGATACTTTTCTGCTGAAGAGGGACTTGGATGACCGCACACCCTGTTGGGCAGCCCTCACAGATCCTAAGGTGTCCAAGAACTTGGACACCTAATGAAAGATGAGGTAAATGTGGTCTGTCAGCCCTAGACAACTGCCATTAACTGAGCAACTGAAACTTCCTCTAATAAGCTAGGGATGGGACAACATTCCTCACTTCAAGAACTCTAGCCCAGATGGGATGATCATCCTCCAAGGCATTTTTGTGATTATAGTTCTCTCTAACTCTCTTTTTAATATTTTAGACTGCCTATCAGGAGTGAATAAATGTCCATTAGAATCTTGATTGTCTTCAACTTTCCCTAACAGGCAAACTTTCTCTAGGAGACTGGTTCTCTCCACGAGTCATGCTTTGTCTAATGGTGTGCATTAGTAAACTACAGTGTTATGTAAAGACCCACACTCACTGAAGCTTTTGTGCTGAAACTACTGTATAGTAAAGAGTAAAGGACTAAGAAATTTCTGTAATGTGCCAACATACTGTACTTGGCCACTGTGTACAGTACCTCTTTATCAGCTTCCTGGCCTTGTTTAGTGATAAAAAATAAAGAGGGTGCGGTTTTGAGTCTCAGGAATCCCCGTGTCAATTCTCCTTAAGGCAGATTCTCACCTAAAGGTGAGCAAACAAGGCCAGCAACCCTTAAGAAGGGAAGGTGCTCACATGTAGCCTGGAATGACTTCTTGTGTGTACAGTATCTCTTTATCAGCTTCCTGCCCTTGTTTGGTTAAAAAAAAAAAAAAAAAGAGGGTGCGGTTTTCTGTCTCAGGAATCCCAGTGTCAATCCTGCTTAAGGTAGAATCTCACCTAAAGGTGAGCAAACAAGGCCAGCAACCCTTGGAAAGGGCAGGTACTCACATGTAGTCTGGAGTGACTTCTTGTGAGGGGATGTCCTAAACCTCTTCTTACAGGAGGACAAGCTTAATGAGGAGGCGAGTTGGAAGCCAAGGTGCAGCTGTGCGTCTTCTGCTTACTCAATCTATAAGTCTTATTTTCTCCACCACAGAATGAGAACTAGCTGTAGCTAAGTGGTTCAATAAAGGCAGAGAACAATGGGCTTCCTTGAGTACTGACAGAAGGCATCTGCAGATACTCCATGAAGCTGAAATCCCATAAGCAACCATTGATGCAGGGGTAGACTGGGGTGAACCACAAACTTGTGGCACAGTCTCACCTGAGGAGAGCTCAGCACATGCACCTGGGTTTGTAGTGTAGAAGAGTGCAGGTTGGTTGCCTATCCTCAAACACATGTTCCCCCTCAGTAAGTACGAGGAGAATGAACTGAAGAAGAGTGGGGGCAGCCCTGGAGAAAGGAGTTGAAAAGATTCACCTGTGAATGAGAGCAGCCAATACACTCCCTGCAGGACCTACCACTGCAGAACACCAAAACTACAGTACTTTAACTAACAACCTATCACTGCAGAACACCAAAACTACAGTACTTTAACTAACAACTAAGACATAACACAACCAAACAAACCATTATGTCCTTCACACTTTTCATTGTTCATCTCCTTGCTTAAACCCAAGTAGAACATGTAAAACAAACACCATACATAAAATACAAAAAGTTACAGTATTTTCAACTTGACAGTCTGCAAGTGCACAGCAAGACACCTTAACCCAACCATGGTATTCCAATAGTTCAGAATAAGTATAGCATTTCAAATCGCAAAGTGATCATATAGCCTAAACGGTTTGAAATGAACTAAGCTAATCGTAGCCTAAGTTTTATGCTACAACACCCAGGTTACTTCAATTATATTATTCTAACTCACAATCAAAACCATATTGCACTGTGTATATTATCCAAGACTTAAATGGTACAAACTTACTGTTAGTTCAAATGGCACATTCGATATTCTTAGCCTGAACTGAGATTGGGATTGGCGTGAGCACAATCTCTACTTCATAACCCTCATCCAAAGCACACTCCAAGAAATTCTCCTTACATTTCAATAAGCATATCTCCTAAAGGAAATCTCCCTAAATGAACTTTAAGATGAAAAGGAATACTTCAGTGGATTTGAAGGCACTGACAACTATGGCTGAATTTCCTGAGTCCTTCCTAGATACAGCTACACTGCAATGGAGCTGTAAAGGGACTGCCAAACCAAATGTTCTACTAACAACCGAACCAAAAAACGACCGATGGCCGGTACTGAAGCATTATTACACGCATACTTACAATTAAATACACGAAACAGCCAAACACAATGCTTTTCACAACTAAATACGAACAACAAAAAACAATATCCTTCTCCTACATAATACCCATTTCCGCTTTAAGTAAATTTACAAAGAATACACAAAACTATACCACAACTTGCGGAAAAGTAATCTCCCTTGTCAAAGTTTCGACATGCGCCCCTGTAACAAAAACTTATGCCTACATTACTTACAATAGTCCTGTTCATATCAATGCCTTTCTGGCTTCTGCAGCTATTTGAGCAGTTCTGCTCGGGCGGGTGCTTGACTGAATGTCTTCTGTAGCAGGATTAATTTCCCTCATCTCCTGCCACAGCTCTAAGGGGTATGACTTAATTACAGGTCTTAAGAGCTGGCTATGGGCTGTTCTTAGAGTAGCCACTCTTGGGACCTTGTCCTGCCCCATATGTATCTTGATCCCTTGGCTCAACTTCCACTTGCTCCGTGGCCCCTCGTCATGAGTGAGGACTACTTCCCTTATCCTGAGCCAAGAGCCATGCATCATTCCTACTCAATGGGACTCTCTTAATGTTGATAGATATCCCTCTCCCATCTTTTCCACAGGTTGTCTCACAACTGGGATACATACTGAAATCTTTTCTTGGTGAACTCTCTCCCTCCATAGGTAGGATCACCAGAGACCTCTTCCAAATTGAATACTTCTCTTGGGAAGGATTTAAGCTTTCCTCCAAAACTCAAATGGTTATGGTTTAAAACTTCCAAATGATTTAAATCCCAGGGTGTGTAACTTAATGGTCTATCACTGATAATTCCTTCTAGTTCTACCAGTGTACAGGTCAATTCTTCAAAGCTGAGTAAGGCTTGGCCTACGATCTTTTTTAGGCATGACTTGGCCTACGATCTTTTTTAGGCATGACTTTAGAAGTTCTATCAGCCTTTCCCATATAGCATCAAACCACAATGCTCTTGCTGGAATGAACTTCCAGTTACACTTTATAACTAATGGATGTTCCATTAGCCTGGGATTCTCCAACATGGTTTCAAAATATTCTAATGCCGGTACAAACATGGCGGTGTTGTCGAATGTTGGGAAACCTCTTCTACTGCAGTACTTTCTAAAACTCATGAGGAACGAGTCACAGAACTGGTTATCAACTAGTTCCACATGCATGCCTCTGGTTATCAGGCACATAAATAAGATGACATAAGCCTTCTCAGGGTTCCCATCCCTTTCCCTTAACCCATAATGTGCCAGTGTAGTCCACGCCTGTATTATTAAAAGGTTGCTTACATTGCACCCTGAACTCAGGTAATGGAGGAACTATATTGGACCTACACAGCCTCCCCTTATTACCCCGTTGTCCAGGTAAAGATTCAACTAATGTATGAGAACTATTTTTGGTTTTCTCACCCCCTTCATCAAACTCTCGTATTCCTCTTGGAAAAATTCCTTTTGCATGAGGGCAATAGTTTTATCCCTTGCCACTTGGAGTTCTTCCAAGGTCAGTTCACCATGTTTCTTCATATTGGTAGAACTCCTAAAATTATTCAAAAATCGTAGGATCTACGCTGTGGTCCTATAGACCTTTTAAACCTTGCTGAATCTTTCCCAATTCAGCAAGTGAGTAATCACCATTCAAGCTGTCCCCTACAGTAATGACCAAAATGTTCTCTTCCCTACCCTGCACAAGTGATCCACCAAGCCATGACCCATCTATTGGCCAAGAGGTATTTCTTAACCAAGGGGTCCCTCCCACCAGAAAGAACTATCCAAGATCATTTCTGCCCTTTTCCCACGTATCAACCAGTCACTGGGATTATCATCTGTAGGTACATAGGACAAGACTGCTTCTGGAATTCAAGTTTACTTCCTGTACTCTATTTTTCACAAATACAGGGAGTAAACTTTTCGATACTAGCCAACTTAGGGCGACTTTAATGTCCGACCAAACGAACAGTTCAACAAACTCATCCTTCTCAAAGGATTCTTTAATAAATTTGGCCATTCTTGCTGCTAGCAGCAATGCCATCAACTCAAGGTTTGGAACAGTTAATTCTTTAATGGGTGTTACTCTTGCCTTTGCCACCATTAAATAACAGTTTTCGTTCCTAACTCTATAGGCTACACAATCATATGTTAACTCATTGGCATTGTGGAATACGTGTAAGGAGTTCCCCTCTCCTAGGCTAGTATTCCTAGGAAAGAAAATATCACAACATTTTTCCCTAGTCTTCGGATAACTCAACCAACTGTTTCTGTGATGGGTCTGGGAGTTGTTCATCCCAATCCAGTTGTTGCTTCCAAAAATTCTGCAGGCATACCCTTGCCCTAATAGTAACAGGCAGAAGTACTCCCAATGAACTGTAAATCTGTGCAACAGTTCTTAACACTTCCCTCTTAGTCTGGCTGGACTTATTGATCTTAGAAGGATGTAGTGTCAAGGTATCTTTCTCTTTGTTCCAGTTCAGACCTAAGACCTTATGAGTTGTTCTCTGGCACTAATCCCGTATGCTCTAGCAATAGTTTGCAACAAGTCATTCCTTCAGATACAAACGTGCCTGCACAAATATCTTATTTGCTTCAAAGAAAAAATTTACCATTTCATCATCATCATTGCTGAACTGCAGGTTATCTATATACTGAACTGCAAGTTATCTATATATAATCCTCTTTTTATCTTTTCTACATCACCTTCTATCATAGATAGGTGTTTCTTAATTGTTGCATTCAGCAGAAAGGATGAACATGTAGCTCCAAAATATATATATACCGCAATAGCAAATATAACATTTAGCAGTTGGCCACACCTCTCCAAATTAATCAATGGTAGATCACTACCGGTTATTTTATATACTGTATATGTGCCCTTGACTACACACATACATATATACAATGTACAACATAGGGCTTCATTTCCAATTAAATTTCACTTAAGTATCTGAAAACTTATCATAAACTTCAAAAAAAAATAATCTTATATTGATATTTCCTCTCTTCATTACCTTACAATTTACAATGATGAAGGAAAAATAAACAATTTACAAAGTGGAAATGTGTCAACTATCATTCGCCTAACCTAACCTAACCTGGGTTGGAATGAGCACAACCTGGTAATTTACCAATTGTGACTGAAAGCGTAGACATCTGCAGCTTCACATAAGTGACTCACCAGCATCTTATAACTACCATATTGGAAATGCACTCTATCACCGGCAAGGCCTCTTTCTACAAGCTGATTGAAAATATAAGTTATTTTTGGTGTCCTTTCAATAATCGGTTTAGTAGATTTTTTCATGTTCGATATCTATCCCTAGGGATGTTTCTAGGAGCGTAATGAATCTCTAGACTACCCACCAAAACCTTACAATTATTAATACCTTCCAATCTCTCTACTAGCCCTAAAATCTTCTTTTTAACTTTGCTTAACAATTCTGGATCGTCATCATTTACATCAATATCATTTCCTCCAATGTACAGGATAATGATATCCAGGGCAAATGCTATCAATCTTGTCACTAGTAGTAAGTTATCACACACTGACCCTGATGTTTTACATGAGAATGTCCTACCACAGCAACCTTCCGCTCCATGAGGAATACGTCTGGATAGGCTGTAGCCATTTTACCCAAAAAACAATACTCTCAAAATAGAAAAGAAGGTTAAAATTCCCATTGAGTTATTATCACAGATCAGGCTTCAGTTAGTCCAGGTGATGATTGGCCAAGTTAATCCTACTACTTTTCCATTTCAAGCTAGGCTAACACGTGACTAATTCTAAAATGGCCGCCACCATCAACCAGTCACATTTTTATCATTGTTGCCAAGTAACACAACAATCCTTAAAATTTCATAAACACAAACTATACAGATCACTGCTATAACAACCAATCACTGTGATCCTGGTCACGGCATCAATTTATTCAAACTCATTCAGAATAAGTATAGCATTTCAAATCGCAAAGTGATCATATGGCCTAAACAGTTTGAAATGTACTAACCTAATCTTACCCTAAGTTTTATGTTACGACACCCAGGTTACTCAACTATATTATTCTAAGTCACGATCAAAACCATATTGCATTGTGTATATTATCCAAGACATAATGGTACAAACTTGCTGTTAGTTGAAATGGCACATTCGATATTCTTAGCCTGAACTGAGATTGGGATTAGTGTGTGCAAAATCTCTACTTCGTAACCCTCATCCAAAGCACACTACAAGAAATTCTCCTTACATTTAGATATGCATATCTCCTAAAGGAAATCTCCCTAAATGAACTTTAGGATGAAGAGGAATACTTAAGTGGATTTGAAGGCACCAACAGCTATGGCTGAATTCTCTCTGAGTCCTTCCTAGGTGCAGCTACAGTGCACTGGAGCTGTAAAGAGACTGCCTCTCACGACAGTATTTGACCAACACCAAACGTTCAACTAACAACTGAGCCAACAAATAACCTATGACTGGTACTTGAGCAATATTACATGTATACTTAAAATTAAATACATGAAACACCAAACACAATGCTTTTCACAACTAAGTACGAACACAACTAAAACATAATATCCTTCTTCTACATAATATGCAGTTCCACTTTACGTAAATTTAGAAAAAATACATAAAACCGTACCACAACTTGCGGAAAAGTACAGTCTTGTTCAGAAAAAGTATAGCATTTCAAATTGTAAAGTGACCATATAGTCTAAACAGTTTGAAATTTACTAACCTAATGGTAGCCTAAGTTTTATGCTACAACAACCAAGTTACTTCATACTGGTTGAACTCCTAAAATTATTCAAAAACCGTAGGATCCACACTGTGGTCCTATAGATCTTTTTAACCTTGCTAAATCTTTCCCAATTCAGCAAGTGAGTATCACCATTCAGTTTGTCCCCCTACAGTAGTACCAAAACAACCAATCCCAACTCATACTAAGGATTTACTCCTACATAATAGGCGATACTTTGAATTCATAGAGGAACACATAATTTGATTGCTTTTGTTTTTATAAAAATTTATATAAAAAAAACCAGCTTAGCAGTGGCTTTCACTTTCTTTATAATAAAGAATGGCTTAAGTATACATCTTAACCCAACCTTAACCTGGAGCACTGTCCCCTTACCTGGCTAATGCGGGGGCTTTTGACTCATGGACCTACAGTGTAACACTGTACGTAACAACAGAGAAGAATGCAACTAGGCCTATTCTGCACTATTACCTAGCACCCTTCATAATCCGAAAGTAGCTAAAAAATACATATTCTTTACATGCTTCATTCTTAAAGTTTTTAATATTTTATCCCTTATCTGTGGCAGTTTATAAACTCTGGCCTACCAAAAGACCATGATATTCTATATGTGGGATAAAGGGAAACTGCTAAATTGATAACCAATTATAACATATGTACATATTTTGGAAGTTTCTTAGCTCTCTTGGTTTAATCTCTCAAAATACAAGTGTTTTTATGTTTTGTGTTCTGACACTGATCAACATAAATTGACCATAAGGCTAGTGCTGTGCAACAATGTTGGCAAGAAATTAACTCGGAGACCATTACCAAAAATCACCTAGCTTAACCCAGGATCTACGCCTTAAAACACTTTGGATAGGATTAGCCTCTAACATAAACACAAATATTCCTTCACCTGAGCTCACGCCTATAATGAGATCTTACTTGCCTGCAAACAACAAAAGCATAGCCTAGTCTACCAAGGTAGACTAAATTAAAGAGGTCTAATCTAATATTCTGCCTAAAATTAGTTCATGTACGGTAAGTATTACCTTATATGTGTAATCATTAACAACATCCAGGCCCTAGTCTAGGCTTATAAGGTTTGTGGATATTTATGCTAAACTAGGCTACGAGCGGCTATGCAGCTAAATGCTTGGCTATTCTATTTATGAAGTTAGGCTAAGATGGGCCTAAATTACCAAATATTTAGGCAAGGTCTACACCAAAAGCAAAATATTCTAAGGCAACCACACGACGTAAATTAAAATTTTCCAGCAAAAATTCATAGAACCTAGCGGCCATACGCCTGAACCTCTAGCTGCCATTAAAAATTTTAATATAGTGAGCCTTTGGATTAAAATTATAAATAAGGGTATAGTAGTCTTACCTGAATTTGTTAGAACTGAAAACAACACGGGTCACTGTGAAGCAAGACGCTGTGATTCACCAATATCGTTCAAACAGCAGAAACTTGATAAACAACTGAGAAGAAAGACTCCAGCAGTCGCTATGGAAACGATTAACAACCATCAGTGGCTCTAGTCTCTATAACAAATTTGAAATTGCGTGTATGCCATTTCATTTAATTATTTTTTAAAACTCAAACACCTTTCTTTTACTTTTAAGTATTTTGGTCCTGTTATTGCCTGCTATGAGATATTCTATAATCACCAAACATTTTCACCACACGGTAACGTTTATCTGTATTTCACTTCCTTTGATTTTATGTACAACCCTCCACAGGGATAATTCCCTCTGGCGGGCCCATGTACGTTTTCAAAATAAGCTTCTTCTCATATTTTATAATTGTATTTCAGTGTTTTCTCGTCAGCATTGTAGCTCCAGCAGACTAGAAGAGTCTTTAGTTCCTTTTTAAATTTGTATTCATCTTGTATGCTCTTCACTTCAGGCGGTATTTTGTTGTATAGTCTGGGTGCGAAGTGTACAAGTGCTCTCTCGCCTGACTTGCAATTTGTTTCTAGATTCAAATAGCCTAAGGAAGCTTAAGCAGTTTCTCAGATATATTGGTTCATCATATTTTAATGTTTTAAAGATTGTAAGTAGTATTTTATGTTCTATTCTGGTTTTTACTGGGAGCCAATGTCAATAAATACTCCTAAGTTCCTCACTGCTGCTACAATATTTATTGTTGACGAACCAATAGTTATTCTTTTGAAGTGTTCATATTTTTGTAGTGCGTTGTCAGATCCAAATAGCATACTCTCAGTTTTGTCTTCATTAAGTCTCAATTTCTTCGCCGACATCCATTTTTTGATATCTTTCATTATTGCATCAAAATTTTATTAATGGTGTCTTCTACCGTTTCGACAGGAAAAAAGAACCGAATATCATTAGCATACAGTTTATACTTAACCTTGCGCTTATTTAGAATTCTAGATAATTCAATTGTGTAAATGCCAAATAGCAGTAGACCCAGAACGCTGCCTTGGGGCACTCCTTTTGTTAGGCCTTTCTTTTCTGATTTCACATTGATATAACCACTGTAACCTTCCTATTTGCTAACTAGTTTTTGTTCTATTTGTGTACGTCATCTTCGATGCCTACTGCTCTCAGGTCTTCAAGCAGTAGACTGTGGTCAACTCTGCCGAATGCTGCACTTAGGTCAAGCATAACTAGGATGCCACATTTTCCATTTGCTATAATTTCTACCATATCATTTATAATTGTACACAATATAGTCTCTGTTGAGTGGTTTCTTCTGTATGCTGTATAATGTTGAGTTGTTTCAAGTGTCCATGTTGTTTGTGAACTTCCGTTTCTATGTTTCGATAAGTACGATAGATTCGATATTGGTCTATAGAAGCTTAGATTTTCTTTATCACCTTTTCCTTTATGGGCCGGCTTTATACAAGCAAGCTTTTCATTATTTGGGAAAGATGCCTGTGCTAGACTCATGTTGGCAATATCAAAATATAGCTCCGCAACTGATCAGAGTTTTTTGCCTCTTTTATATCGCTTGTGGGAAACGGGTCATCTTCACAACATGCGTTTGTTACTTTTCTCATCCTTTTTTCAAAGTCATTCATGTTCATTTCTTTAAACTTAATGAATTTACTATTTCTCACTGCGATCACCGGGAAATCAGGAGGTATCTCCTTATCTAAACTATGACAGATTCTTTCAATTTTTTCTTCAAAGTAGTTCACAAAGCAATCGGCCAGGTTTTTGTAGTCACTACTTACATCAGATAGAACTTTTTCTTTCTTGAGTTCCAATATTCCGGCTAAATGGTCATGGATTTTTGGGAGGATTTTTCTCTACACTAAACATTTTATTGTGATATATTCTCTTGGTTTTCATAATCAAGTCGTTGTAATGATCTCTAGCTGTTTTATACAGTGGCCAATTTTCATTACTTCTTGATTCTTTCGATCTTTTCCATAGATCTTCCATTTTTCTTTTATTTTTCTTAGCTTCACGTAATTCACTGCTAAACCATTTGGCATTTTCCTTAACTATTATTCTCCTTGTTACTTCTGGACATTTATCATTGTAGCTTGACGCCAATATAATTTTGCTATAGAATGTAAAACAGCTTACACATACAGTAACTGGTCGCTTGTCAAGGTATTCCTCAAATTACACCTGCACTCCTGGCTTGTTTCTCTTAGAGGGTTAGTTTTATTTCCTACGGACTGTATGTTTATTAAATTGGATAGAAGATTATTAGTCAAAGCCATGGTCCGTATTATTTTTCACCTTGGACACATACTCTTTATATATTGTGCACTTATATCCATCGTATGTTTTATGTTTAGTATCACTATGGCCATTCTTTACACACTTGAAGCTGCTGCTAGCATATTCATTTGATTTGTGATTTTCACCACATCTAGGGCAAGCTTGGTCATTTCTACAATTTGTTGCGCTATAACCAAATTCCTGACATTTATAGCACTGATATGGCATGTATTTTTTTTTCTATCTAAGTTTACCCTTCTCATTTACTGATATAGGCTATTGCTGATTTCCTGAATCTCCATTTTTGCCTTTTCTAAGTTTTTCCTGTCTGGAAATCTTACAAATAAGTGTCCATCTCTTGCTGTGTTAACCTGTTCAACTGGAGCCGTTATTTTACTCGTGATTTGTCTCTTTTCATTTGCTGCTGTGCTCTCTTCGTTTGTAGATTTGATCAGGCACTTTGTTGGCCGAGTCGGTTGAGCTTCAGACCGTCATTCGATGGGCCGGAGTTCAATTCCCGCCGCCGGCTGATGAAGAGTTAGAGGAATTTATTTCTGGTGATAGAAATTCATTTTCGCTATAATGTGGTTCGGATTCCACAATAAGTTGTAGGTCCCGTTGCTAAGTAACCAATTGGTTCTTAGCCACGTAAAATAAGTCTAATCCTTGGCCAGCCCTAGGAGAGCTGTTAATCAGCTCAGTGGTCTGGTAAAACTAAGGTATACTTACTTTGTAGATTTGATCAGAAGCACTTTTTTTGTCTTTAGTGATTCAGCATAAGTTTTGTCCATGTTTGTTATGGTCTTTACATCTTTATCAACATTGTCAATTTTGTTTTGGATTTCGTCTATGTTGATCATTATGTCACTTGTTTTCTGAGCCGAATCCTGAATCAAATTTGTTAATATCTCTGTGTTTTCCTTTATTTCTTCAGGTTCATCTTCAATGAGTTTTTTGTGTGTTCTTTGTTCAGGTCTCTTGCAATTATTACAGATGTACAGTATGTTGTCACTCCGAAGTATGGGTGTGTATCTGACCTCGATACCTGAACATTCATAGTGGAACCATGCGTCACACATTTCACAGAAAGTTCCTTCATCATCAACTTCCCCAGAGCTATGTCTGCAGGTTGCTGACTCTCTCTCTCGATTTGGGTTGGCGCATCCTTCTCCAGTACTTTATTTAGTGTTCCATCTTTACGCGCTGCTTCGATAAATATGAGATAATGTTTGTATGAGAGTTTGATCTTTCCTTTACTTGATTTAGTTTCTACAATATTTATTTTCTCCTTTTCCTTCCTCTTCTTCGTATTTACTTTGAACACTGTGCAAGTCAGGCACTTTTACACAGAGCACTTCACAGACACGCCCTACCTGCACGAAAGCTACGTACATGAACATAAACAGTAGGTCCTGGATGATTTGTTTGGATTTATTGGCTTTTTGCTTTTTCTGTATGAATTGTTGCATATTTTTATTGGTATAGGTAATAATTTAAATCATATATATATATATATATATATATATATATATGTACATATATATATATATATATATATATATATATATATATATATATATATATATATATATATATTTTTACGTTTTTCCGTGGTTTTAGTTTGAAATATGCTCTGTGAGACAGGTAGCAACAATTTAAGTTAATTTAGCCTTGTGATTCTGACTTCGTGGGTACGGGAAAACGTAAAAAAAAAAGAGAAAACAAAGGAGAATTTCATATGAGCATAGGGCTCTTGTTACTGAGGGAAATATTACGTAAAACACGTGGGCACATTTAAAGGAGTGTATTTACATAAATGACATTAGTACGGGAAAGAGGAACTCAGTAGATTGAATGAAACTGAGGAATTCCAGACACAGTCCGAGAAGCTTCCACGAAGGGTCCCTCTGAAATGAGAGATATGCACATTATACGCCAGTAATGAAATAGACAAAGAGTGATGAATTCGAAGCTGCACTGAGGGTGCCAAAGGAGTAATAAAGACTTAATACTGCCGATGCAAGCGTCACACGGACATTAGACAAGGGTGATTTCTGGCTTTCTCTTTAAGCAAATATTTCGAGACAAAAGCGTGACTGAAATGGGGCTCTTCCAGGGCACTTTACCTTAGCAGATTTTCCGAGGGCGCGTAGAAGGCAGTCCGTGGGTGACTTGCGATTTCCGAGGGCGAGTTTCTTCCACGTGGTGAGATGCAAGGGCTTCCGTAAAGGGGCAAGGCGATGGGGACTCCTCGAAACTCCAAGCAATGGCGTGTGGGCTCGAGGAATACGGTCGAAGGGCACGAGGAGAAGTATACTTTTGAAAGGGCCACGTGGTTAGGATGCAAGGGCATCGATGGGGCCAGGTGTTGAGGACGTCTTCACAAGTTCACTCCATATCTTCCAGCCCGCGTGTGTGTCGAGACCTCGTGGGCTTTTGCCTTTATCCTCCTATGGGGCAGGGTGCGCCCAACACAGATGCTTTGACTCATTGCACCTGCTGCCCGCAGGGGAGGTTTTGGCCTGTAGGAGAAACACCCAAGCCAGATTACTTTTGCCTCGAAGGAAAGATCTTTATCAAAAATGGGAGCGCCTTTAATCTTTTAACCCTTGTTTTTAAGTCGATAGACAGATGGTCTATCGATCGGCCGGCTGGCAGTAAATGAACAACCAACAACAACAAAGGAGGGGGGGGAGGGGAGGCAATTTGCTAGCGAATTCTTGCTAATCATAATACCTCCCCATACAAGATGATGTACATACCTCCTTCGGGTGTGTACATCGATATTCAAGAATGAGCGGCAAATGCTTTACGTTACTCTACATTCTGCCTTGCAATGAACTTTACTCCTAAGGGTTTTATGAAGCTGTGACGTTACTTCTAATAACACATTGGGACAATTTTCGTTAACAGAACGCAAAGTGATTTAAACACTTGCAAAAGAATAATTACTTTAGATTTGGTTACCCACTGGTAACTTTATAAAGTGACTCGAACAATTGTGAATTATAGGACCACGTTTATGAGGCTATGGCCAGCAAATGAAAAGAAAGGTTATTGTTCAAGAATTAAAATACACGGTTACTTAATTTTAGATCAAATGCATGCGGTTAGTACAATCTGCCTTGAAGAGGCTGTGTAAATGAAAAACAGCGTTTATTTTCGTAAATGACATCCCCTTTTACGCGATACTGTAATAACTATACATATTCGCATTGATAATTTATCTTCGTTTTAACGTACTTTGCTTTAGCCGGCCCCACACGGATTTTGACAGCCGTATGCGGGCGAGAGTATTCGCGAGGTTTTAATTCGCTAACCTTAAACTCACGCTAATTTTATCGTCCACTGCCTACTCAATGTTATGACGGGCGAGCAGACAAAAGATGTGGGGTAGGACAAACAGCGATCTTGGAAGGAATGGAAGGGGAAAAGGGATAATAATAACAAAAGGAAAATTACCAAGACGTTTTAATGAAACTTGACCGCATATGAAAGGCGGGACACGTCCCTCAGAGCTTACAAAGGGGCATTTAAATCACAAGGGCAAGAGTTTATGACTCGCGATTCATTAAAATTAAAGATAAATAAATGACTAAAAGAAAGTAAATGATATTGGCAGAAGAACTAAGGGAAAAAGAGTGAGGGTTTTATTGTGTTAGGCGCGGAGTTTATCGTCTTTCGCCTATAAATTACGGCCCGGACTATCCCTTCAGTCCCAGGGCGAGAAAGTGCACCGAAGGGCGCGACTCCTTCAGGAGGGGCTGACACGCACGCCCGGTGCCAAGGTATGGGCGCAAGGGCGTGCCACTTCTCACTCTGTTATTCTTAATGATTTATACATTGTGTGGGGAATGGTATCCCGTATTTAATTGCCTCTTGTGGGGATATTTAAGGGAAGATTAGTAGAGGATGGTAAGAGATAGCAGTTCCTGAGGAACGGAAGAAGATAGAGGAGGGTCTGACATCCCCTTCTGGATTAGGGGTGCCAAGACCTTCGAAAAATGAAATGGCGGCACAGGTGCCATGGGAGCTCTAGAGCTCTTTGTAAATTACCTGGAATGTCCCACGCCCGTGGTAATTTCGCCTCGAGTCCTTCTTAATGGGACAGTCGTCCTCGGCCGGGAAGCGGAGGGCCCGCGACCGGAGGGCGCACGGAGTACCACCTGGGCCTGCTGATCGACAGCTGACGCAGGAGTGTTCGTCGGCGGGTTCTACCATGATCCGTCGCGGCTCTTGTAGTTCATCGGCCAAGTGAGATATGGCAGAATCCTGACTTGCAATTGCGTCGGCGACGGGCTGAGGCAGAGAGGAGGCGGTCGGGGGTGGCGTGAGCGGCTCGCAGGTAACGTTGACCAGCTCAGGCACGGTTGCGAGGCCGCACCTGCAGGTGAGCTTCGCGGTGGTCGGGAGGAACCGTCTCTCTGACCGACGCAGTAGCGGTGCCAGGCCGGGGAAGAGAGGGGGTCCTGAGTTGGATCCCCGTGAATGGAGATCGGCGAGCGCTCTGGCGCTGGCACTAGGGCAGAGTCAGGCGCTATCAGAGGTTTCTTGGGCTCGTCGGTCAGGACGGACGAAGCTTGGCCCTGCTCGGGGCATGCAAGTGGCACCGGCAGGAATTTGGCATCTCCTGAAGGGAGATTTGATTGGGGCCCTGGCACTAGCACTGAGGCATGGCCGGGCACTGGAATTGGATCGGGAACCGATCGAGGGGGCCACTGTACATCGTACTCAGGTGGCACTGGTGGGGACTGCACGTCCTCCTGGTACCCAGGGGCGCCAGTCTTGACTGAGGGAAGCGGGGAGGATTACTCGCGCCCGCAGGAATGATTCGGGGAATGTGGACCCCTAGATTGTCGTGATTTCGGTGGGGACTGAAAGTCCTGTCCCAGGATGACGTCATAGCCTCCGGGAGATGGCTTGCTACTGCAAGATTGCAAATTTTGGATTGGTGAGGTCTTGTGACTCTCAATTGGACCGTAGGGAGTATCATTTTAAATTGATTTATTCCCTCGATCGTGACGAGTTTTCGTCTATTGACGATAGCTCCGTGGGGAACTCTGTCCCCTTCGGATGAGGAGATTTGCGCGCCGAGTCCTCGAAAGCAGTGACTCGGCGCGCGGGCTCGCTACCTCGTGGAGGGGCCACGTATACAGGCCCGCCGGGCGGAGGGCCTAATGACTGGGGATCTGTGACGGCCAAAGGCGACGGTGGGAGTAGTTGATTTATTATTGCGTGGGCATTTTGCCCATGCGGAGAATGGCCATAGACCTTGCACGCCGTGCAAAAGGTCTGGCTGAAATCTTTCCGCGCTGCCCTGTGGAGGGCGCAGGCGAGTTATTTGTCCGTTTTCCGGGAGAGAGGAGCCGGTTTCTTGTTCCGGCACTGTTCGGAGGAATGCCCGTTTTCTTGCAATAATGGCAAGTTAGGGGCTTGCCCGAGTTCCCATTTTTGTGGGAATTTGAACCTCCGAGGAGGGACGGGGATTTATTTTCCGCCCCATGGATCCTTCTTGAGGGTGGTGAGTTTCCCACATATCTGCTATTCGGCAACACTCGGTGAGTGTTGCTGGGGCTTTTTCCACTATATGAGTGGCGAGGGCAGGAGGGGCGAGCGCAGGAAATGCTCGAATTTAAACCGCTCGAGTACCTCGGCGGTGTTAGTGGCTCCTTCGAATCGAGCCATTTTGTCAACGCCCGCTCGAATGGTACGCCCAATCGGACCAAGTCTGGCCTGCTTCTCTGGGCTGCTCTCTCCAACGTCTCCTCCACCGCTCAGGTAATCTCGCACGCCAGAACTGCTTGGCGACGGCTTCCCAGTTTCCCGATCGTCTGCGGGAAGGGCGTGGTAGGCAACGAGGGCCTTTCCGCCCAGGAATTTAGTGAGAACAAGGGAGAGTTCCGCGGGGAGAGATCGCAGCACTCCAGGACTCGTTCGGCCCTTTCAAGCCATACTTCGGGTTCGAAATCGGTCCATTTTGGCATGAACGAGTGAGCTTGGCTGAGGGCACTCATTCCCGCGGCAGGGGGGGGTGGCGTGCTGTCGTTCTAGCACCTGGAGCTCATGGGCGCGTTCTCTCTCTCTCTCCTCACGTTCTCTCTCCCTCTCTGCACGTTCTTTTTCCTCCCGTTGTTCTTGAGCGATCGTTCTCTCTCCTCTCGTTGTTCTTGGGCAATTCGTTCCCTCTCTCTCTCTCTGCACGTTCTTTATCCTTCTCCTGCTCTTGAGCGGTTCGTTCTCTCTCTCTCTCCTCACGTTCTTTGGCCTCTCGTTGCTCTTGGGCAACTCGTTCTCTCTCTCTCTTCACGTTCTCTTGCTCTCCGCCTTGGCATCGCCCACTCGCTCTTGAACCCATGCTCTCAGATCTGGCCCGATAGTCCCATGTCCTTCCCAGCGGACATGTAGAATTTGAAATCCTCGTTTTGTTGGGCTCTGGTATTAGCCATCTTGAAATAATGGGTATATGATATGTCTGAGAAGACTCAGGTTGTCTGAAAAGACTCAATTGCAGGAATCTGAAACACTCAATTGTTCAGACTGCAGGAGAATGGATCTGTCCGAATAAGACAGTTGATTAGTAAGTCTGAGGAGACTTTTTGTTAAAATTGGATGCGTCTCGGAAGACGTAGTTGGATTTTGTCACGCTCGGACTTGGCCGGCTGTAGCGTGAAGTTAAGGAGTTGTTCTAACGAACTAGAATGATCAGTCCCGTAAGGGCTTAGATGTGTGTGAACTACACTGTATAATGTCTCAAAAGGACTTAATTTTGGGTTCCCGCAGGAATGAGAAATTCTCGCCACGTGAGACGTAGAATTTTTGTATGAGTCTCTGAGGACTGGGGTTTGGAGAAATTCTCGCCACGTGACGAGAATTTTAGGAGTCTCTAGGACTGAATTTGGCGAAATTCTCGCCACGCACGACGTAGAATTTTAGGAGTCTCTGAGGACTGGAATTTGGAGAAATTCTCGCCACGTGCGACGTAGAATTTTAGGAGTCTCTGAGGACTGAAATTTGGAGAAATTCTCGCCACGTGCGACGTAGAATTTTAGGAGTCTCTGAGGACTGGAATTTGGAGAAATTCTCGCCACGTGCGACGTAGAATTTTAGGAGTCTCTGAGGACTGAAATTTGGAGAAATTCTCGCCACGTGCGACGTAGAATTTTAGGAGTCACTTAGGACTTGGAATTTGTGGAATTTGGAGGAATTCTCGCCACGTGCGACGTAGAATTTTAGAGTCACTTAGGACTTGAATTACGATTCGTCCCTTAGGACTTAGAAATTACTAACGGGAAACCCAAAGAAAAATGTATGCTGGGAAATGAATGGGGAAAAAGAAAAAAATGCTACACACGCTGGCATGGGCGGGGTGGGGGTGCAGGTCGTTTGGCCAACACCGGAGGTATTTTTAGATTCTGGGTGAATGAACCCGTATATTTATATACCGTCTGGGATTCCGGGGAATTTCCCTGTCGTCTGAGAGGATAACAGTACAACGGCCTAGTAATTTTCCCTATAAGCGGGGTTTAAATTTCGCTTTCCTAACACCTACTCGAATACTAACTACACCGAGAGAATTTTCAGCAATGCAAGCTGACTTCGTCGTGTCCCACGTGGGAATTTTATTCGCGCCTAAATAACAGTTCGCTAATTCGAAATGCGAAGTAAAAGTTATCACAGAGGAATTTCTTTCGCACTATTCCTCGAAGCAAGAATATGGCAAGGATTTTAACACAGAGGAATTTCGCACTATTCCTCGAAGCAAAGGATGGTTAGCACTGGTTACCTAACTACCTATCCTGAAAGGCATGCATTAACGAATCTAATACGGCGCTTCTTTTCTCTAAGTGATTACATGCGTCCCTATTTCTAATTCTAGGAACAATCACGATTGTAAAAAGGTTTTGCTAAGATTAACACATTACTTACGTGGAATTTTCTGGATCTGTGTGCTGGTTTTACACAAAAGGTTCGTAATTGTCTCGTACCCAGCTTAGCTTTGCTAATAGCTGATCTGGCAAGTTGCAAATGCAATAAAGCAACGCTAGGGGAACTGCAACTGCAAAACGAGATCTATGGCCAGGTCGCCATTTTTACGTTTTTCCGTGGTTTTAGTTTGAAATATGCTCTGTGAGACAGGTAGCAACAATTTAAGTTAATTTAGCCTTGTGATTCTGACTTCGTGGGTAATGGAAAACGTAAAAAAGGAGAAAACAAAGGAGAATTTCATATGAGCATAGGGCTCTTGTTACTGAGGGAAATATTACGTAAAACACGTGGGCACATTTAAAGGAGTGTATTTACATAAATGACATTAGTACGGGAAAGAGGAACTCAGTAGATTGAATGAAACTGAGGAATTCCAGACACAGTCCAAGAAGCTTCCACGAAGGGTCCCTCTGAAATGAGAGATATGCACATTATACGCCAGTAATGAAATAGACAAAGAGTGATGAATTGAAGCTGCACTGAGGGTGCCAAAGGAGTAATAAAGACTTAATACTGCCGATGCAAAGCGTCACACGGACATTAGACAAGGGTGATTTCTGGCTTTCTCTTTAAGCAAATATTTCGAGACAAAAGCGTGACTGAAATGGGGCTCTTCCAGGGCACTTTACCTTAACAGATTTTCCGGGGCGTAGAAGGCAGTCCGTGGGTGACTTGCGATTTCCGAGGGCGAGTTTCTTCCACGTGGTGAGATGCAAGGGCTTCCGTAAAGGGGGCAAGGCGATGGGGACTCCTCGAAACTCCAAGCAATGGCGTGTGGGCTCGAGGAATACGGTCGAAGGGCACGAGGAGAAGTATACTTTTGAAAGGGCCACGTGGTTAGGGATGCAAGGGCATCGATGGGGCCAGGTGTTGAGGACGTCTTCACAAGTTCCTCCATATCTTCCAGCCCGCGTGTGTGTCGAGACCTCGTGGGCTTTTGCCTTTATCCTCCTATGGGGCAGGGGTGCGCCCAACACAGATGCTTTGACTCATTGCACCTCTGCTGCCCGCAGGGGAGGTTTTGGCCTGTAGGAGAAACACCCAAGCCAGATTACTTTTTGCCTCGAAGGAAAGATCTTTATCAAAAATGGGAGCGCCTTTAATCTTTTAACCCTTTGTTTTTAAGTCGATAGACAGATGGTCTATCGATCGCCGGCTGGCAGTAAATGAACAACCAACAACAACAAAGGAGGGGGAGGAGGCAATTTGCTAGCGAATTCTTGCTAATCATAATATATATATATATATATATATATATATATATATATATATATATATATATATATATATATATATATCCTTTGATAGAACTAAACAACAGCTCCACATTGGGTATTACTTTGGAAATTGATTTTCCTATAATATTTTGTTGCTTATCAAGAATTTACAGTTATTTTTTGTCGTTCGACTGTAATCAACTAGTAATTTACCCGAGAAGTTGTACTCTGACCATCCTGGGATGCTATCATGCATGCGCATTGTTATAGGGGGAGCTTTTGGTAAAAAGTAGAGCTTCCTTCTCCGGGGGCCGGAGGTTAAGTTAGGTTAGGGTACGTTAGGTTAGTATAGCTCCTTTTACAATAGGTTTCCTTAGCCAATCCCTTCTTAAACATATGGCTCCCTGATGACTTGTGCATGAGCGAAACCATTCCATAACAACAACATGGCAGTCCAGTCTATCTCCCAACGTTTCCAAAACCCCACATTCCCAAAGGGTCCCCAACTCTGTTGGGTATATATGAGGTTAATAATAATTCACCGACAATAAACAACACCACCTCCTTCATCAGGAACACTAAAAGTATAGAAAAATCAATTTTCAAGGTAATTGTACGTGCAGAGCTCTTACTTAGAAATACCATATATATATATACATATATATATATATATATATATATATATATATATATATATATATATATATATATATATATATATATATATATATATATATATATATATATTAGCTATCAAGGGGGCATCCAGGAAAAGGCAGCATGTATATAAAAACAACAGTTTATTTTGCCGACGGCGTTTCGCAATATCTCATTGCATCTTCAAGGCTGTAATTTACAATAAAATATAACTTAAAATCTTATAAAAAAAACACAAAAAATAAAATAATTTAGAAATCACTATAAAGATGGACATGACCTACCTAAACTGAGTTGAAAGAGAAATTAAAATATCTAAAAAACAAAGATGGTAAGTGAAATTAGGTACAGACCAAAATATAAACAAACAACTTGTTATGCTATGAATAGCTGTGTGGAGGCTATCTGGGTGTTTAAGAGCGGATGGTAGTTTTAATCATGATGGACTCTCAAGTGGTAAAATCTGCAAAATTGATGTTGGTTTTGCAGTGCAACGCATGATTACATATGTTGGAGGCTTCGGATCTGGAGTTGCATCCAGTTCTGAAACTGACTTCCTGGTGACAACGGATTCGGACCTGTAGCAACCGCTTTGTGCACCCAACGTAAGTTCCCCATTCACACTTGGGACATGTATAGCTTATTTATATACAATGTTGGAAGACAAAAGCGGGGCCAATCTGTCCTTATATCTGAAAAAAGAACCTATTGTTAGAATTTCGCAGCAGCCCTTTGGGTCACGTGGCGCCAGGGGCGATGATGATGATGATGATAATGGTGATGATGATGATCATGATGATAATGATCAGGCACAGTACTACAGTGATAATACATTTTACTGAATCATCAGCGTCGTTGCCAACTGATAGCCGGTAGAGGCCTAGCATAGGTCTACAATATCCATTTGACTTTTTTTCCCGACAAGTTTATAATTCCAATCACGCAAAGCTGGCAATAAAATTTCAATTGGTGGCTGAAGTATATATATATATATATATATATATATATATATATATATATATATATATATATATATATATATATATATATATATATATATATATGTGTGTGTGTGTGTGTGTGTGTGTGTATATACATTATTATATACACATATATACTGCATATATATATATATATATATATATATATATATATATATATATATATATATATATATATATATATATATATACTGGGCACTTTTACTGAATTTATATTGAATACATAGAAATTTACTAAATTTATGTGCATTTAGTACCAACAATGAGCTCATAACCTTTCAACTTCCTCGGACTCTTCCAGATACGCTGGTCACCACGAGCCTTGAATCCAAGTGAGGATTAAATCAAGACGCTTTCACCTCTCATGGAAGGATTCGATACACTAAAGCACCATGTTTTGTGTTAATGTCTCCTCACGTGAGTTGGTTCGAATCCTTTCATGGGAGGTGAAAACTTCTTCACTCAGTGCTCCCTTGCACCCATGGCTGGTATTGACCAGCGTATCCAAAAAGTGCGATGAAGTCGAAAGGTTAAGAAGGCATTGTGGTTTCCAAAAATACAAGACACACTCACACAAAAATATATATTTACATACATGCCTATATGGTGCAATGATATTTTTTTGACGTTTCTCTTGAAGTATTACACGGCAACGTAAGAAAGGCCGGAAGACCAAACGAAGAATTCAGCTGATTCGTTTGTTTATGAGAATAACGACAAGTCTCGTATTTGGGCGAGGCACTTACTAAACACTCAGTAATGTGTCTTCATACCAAATGATTCTTTTCCTGTTTCTAATGGTATGTTGCTTCCTTCAGAAACGCAACACAGTACTAAGGTGGAAAAGGAACAAATCTGTTAACGAAAACATTAGTCAGTGTTGCATATCACTGTTTGCCTAATGGTATTCTTTATTTTATTATTTTATGTGCCAGAGAATGATCATAATTCTTTTCCGTGGTCACTGGTATCAATCAAGTGTTTAGAGATAATTCACAAAAAGTTATATACATCCACTGATAAGAAAATCCATGCCTATCATCATTTTTAGTTTTCTGTAAAGAAAACTATTGAGATTACCATTTGTCTGTCCGTCCGCACGTATTCTGTCCGCCCTCAGATCTTAAAAACTACTGTGGCTAGAGGGCTGCATGTTGGTATATTGATCATCCACCCTCCAATCATCAAACATACCAAATTGCAGCCCTCTAGCTTCAGTAGTTTTTATTTTATTTAAGGTTAAAGTTAGCCACAATCGTGTGTCTGGCAACGATATAGGACATGCCACCACCGGACCGTGTTAAAGTTTCATGGGCCGTGGCTCATACAGCATTATACCGAGACCACCGGAAGATGGATCTATTTTCGGTGGCCTTGATTATACGCTGTACAGAAAACTCGATTGCGCCGAAGAAACTTCGGCGCGTTATTTACTTGTTTACGAGTTCATACGCACAAGTAAACTGCAGTAATAAAATGTTTACCGGCCAGTACAATTACTTGTTACACTTAATCTCTTGCTTTCTTGATGTATTTACCGTTTTTTGTAGAAGAATAAGAACAACCATTTCTTTTCCTTAATAACATCTGACCTGACAAAAAAATGAGAGAGAAAAAAAGACTAGTTTTCAAACGTGCGTCGTAAAGCAAGTGCCTTCTGCTGCTCTGTATATTAGTAGCATGATGGTTTATCCTGTCTTTGTGCCGCAGCTGACACGAGTATTGTTTTGTTTTTTATCTCAACTGATGACTAAATAACTGAGGGGACACTGCTCGTGGCTCGCCTGAGCAGTCTCTCGCCGACCGCCGTTTACTAAGGATCTTCGTTGGTTCCAAGCGACTGTCTTTGTAAGTTTCTTGCGTGCTTAGCATGGATTGCATATTTGCTCTTTTTAAATTAATGACTCTGGTAATGAAGAAATCTGAAGTTTGAAAGTATTTGTATAACTTGGCTAACTTACTAAGAAAGTGAAGCTTATAGCCAAAATGTGACTGTTATTTGAATTTAGAAGACTTGATACAGCTAACTTAGCTGGAAAACATTTGAATTTAGCTTTAGTTTGTGATTAATTCAAGCGATGTGTAAGTCTGTTGATATTTGTTTTTCAAGAAAAATCTTTGGGTAATAGAATTAGTTCTTATCATCTAGACTTTTACCAAGGCATTCAGTTTCTTGGTCTAATGTATACCTCTTTTCAAGAATGCCTCTCCCCTCGAAAGGTGGTGGCTTTTTGTTAAAAAACACGAGACCTCTACGTTCCTATCAAAGTAACAGTTTTCTCCTAAACTACGAAATGATGGCATATTTCCGATTAAACAGAGGTTCGTTAAGATTTAGCCGTGCGCGGTGCTAACTTACAGGCCATGACGCTCTTGAAACTTTTACTTAAAACACTTTAAAAGTGGACGGTTGACGCCATCTCGATACTTGCCGAGTCACTTGCGTAAACAATGTGCCCATTTCCTGCTTTAAATCTGCAAAATATTAGTGCCCATAGACGCTGACACCGTTTCCTTGACGTCAGTGGTAAACGCTGGCGCCTATGGGGCTTGGACGGGGAACTCTAGCGAATTTTCTGGACGTCAGAGCGCTAGACAATATTTAAATAATTAGGTAGCTAAACACCGGAATAAGGTTAAAATTCATTTGAAAATATTCGTTCTTGGAACAAACCAGATTCCTGAGACAAATTTCAACACTTTTGCTGTGAACATTACGATGTAGCTATTTTTCGCGTTTTCCTATATATTTTTTTTATTTAATAATATATATTACATACAGTGTAATATATATATATATATATATATATATATATATATATATATATATATATATATATATCACATACACAGTGTAAGTTTTGTCAAATATAATGGTGTTTTAAGTAATAATTTTGGATTTAAAACCTTTATTTCAGTCTTGTATTTTGACGTCATGGCATCTTAACTCTCGTACCAATTGTAGATAAATTGTCATACTCAACCTTCTAGCATTTTTACCAGAGTGGTAGCATTTATTATGTACACATTACATGTCTGAGAAGTATACATAGTAATACGGACTTAAATAAATGGAAATTAATAACAACAAAATACTACATTTCTATTGTAAACAATTCACTAATGCGTCGTCCGCTCTCGGATGTTTATGGCAGCCAGATGTACAATAAGGCTGGAAAATTGTTCCCGCCACAGTTTCGCTACTTTGATGGAGTAAAGTACTGTAAACAAACATTCTCACGTATTTTAAGTGGTATTGTGAGTGAATTAAGAATAAAATGTGCATAATTACAATCAAATAAGCACTGTTGTGATGTCAGTAAGGATAAAACCATGGATTAAAGGTAAAAATGTATTTCAGTTCAACCGGGAATTCTGTCTCATATTTTCGCTAGTATAGGCAACAAAATGTTGTTTTATCGTGCTGATTACAACTAGCTTGAGCAATATCTATAAACAACAGGTATATGCGCAATTAGTGTTCAGTACACCGTTAAATGAGCTCTGGAAAGTGTCCAATCGCCATTCATTTTGCACCAGTATTTGGGAGGACGCCACATTGGATTCAAAATTACCTTCAACACCTATTTTACGAAGACTTCACATGCTTATTTTAGTTCGTATGGCAGTTTCCTATAGCTCACTTTGTTAATGAAGCTTCAATCTTTTGAAAGGTTTTCTTAAAGGTTTAATTTTTTTTTTATTTTTCCAATTAAATATCGAGTGAAAAGTGAAAATTCTGCCACCCATGTGTCTCATTCCCCATCGTTTTACCTTATCATAGTTACATTTATTGCTTAACTTTCAAAAAACTTGTGCCGGAAAAGGCAGAACAAAAAGACAACCTTGCCGTTTCATACTTGCCTCCCAAGTAACTATAGAATTTCCTTCAACAGGACTCACAGTCCTGAGCGTGTACTGTGCACTTTGCACTAGGCCTTTCCGTTATCTTGGGGTGACTTCCTTCACTTGGCAATTTATTTATAAATACTGTACATCTATTTATCTAGCTCTATCTGTACATGTATATATACACATACATACATACGTACATATATACATGTATATATGTAGATATATATATGTATATATATATTATATACATATATATATATACATATATATATATATATATATATATATATATATATATATATATATATATATATATATATATATATATATATATATATATATATATATATATATATATATATATATATATATATATATATATATATATATATATATGTATGTAAAAGGTTTAACACAAGTTTATGCAATTATTTTGGGAAATGAAAGAAAAAGTAATTCTGAGCAGAAAATGTTCTATAAAGGTATGAATTTTAAGGCTTCATTTGTCGGTGAGGTGGACCGTTCGTCGTTAATAATACTGTACTCATAGACGAGCGAGCAAGATGGTGCATGGGATGTCGGAGGGGGATGGAGCAAGGCTATTATAGCAATCAGCTGATCAGTTACTCGCTTGCCATTCTCATTCAACAGTCTCGCTTTTCCAAAAGCAAAGACATTATTAAGTGGGTGTACCTGCTACATTCCTGATTCACTTTGAGAGAAAGGAACTGAGACAATGCCTTATACCATTTAAGACGTGTGATTACTAACACGACTTCATTCAGACTGGATGGTATCTAGTCACTCTAGTGGAGATATTTATTCAGAAAAAGTTACAAGCTTTCTAGGACAAACAATCGGAATATGCAGACGTGACATTGTTTTATTTATGGGGTTTGCAATGGGAGTGGCATGCTGTTGCTGTGCAAGAATATAGTCTGAAAATATTCTAACAGAATATCTGGCGTATGGAGAACATTTTACTCTGTTTCTCAACATCTTCGTGAGGAAGGATCTTTCCAGGGAATAAGTGCAACAGCGTGACGGGTAAAGGAAATAGGTAAAAAAAGTTGACGTTATTCAATATCACAGTATCCTCCCCTGCCTGCTTTCCTTTGTCATCATGACTATTGCCACTATCACTCAATTAGCACAAGCATAGGTCTAGTCCATTCTCCTAATTCAACAGTTCCATGACGTTGGCAATACTTTCTTGATACTAGAGTCAAACGGTACAACTGTAAGCAAATCATTATAATTAGAATAGGCCTACACGAAATCTGTTCACAGATGATTTACGAGATGAGGGGACTGTAAAGTCACATTGTTCAGTGACTCGCAAGAAAAAATCATAATTAAAAGGCTAGCAATCCACTTGCTTCATTCGTTGCAACGGCCCCCCACCCCACTCCCACATCCCAGGCTGGACCGAGCTAACAGATGTGTATGTATATATATATATATATATATATATATATATATATATATATATATATATATATATATATATATATATATACATATATATATATATATATATATATATATATATATATATATATATGTGTGTGTGTGTGTGTGTGTGTGTGTGTGTGTGTATATATATATATATATATATATATATATATATATATATATATATATATATATATATATATATATATATTATTATTACGCACACATATATATACATATGTATATATACATACATATTTATATACGCATACACCTTAACCCTCTGTGAATGTTACATTTATTTAAGTATTAAAAAAAGTGGAACGTAAACAATTGTCTCAAACGATACTTAAGCAAAACATTCCACCTTCCTGTCTTCATACTTTTGAATCCATCTTTTGAAAGGACCATTTCCACCATACTTTTCATTGCTGTTGTCAGTTCCTTTATGTGCTTTGTTTAGGTTCATCCATGCACTTGAAAGACTTTTCCCTCTACTCTTTCAGTTATTTTTGTAATGCATATATATATTTTTTTTATTAAGCCTTATTCTTCATACGTACTGTAGCCTCTTCTCACTCAACATAATTTCATACACCAAAATAGACTACCCAGCAGTACTAGGCAACTGTAATTATTGCATTCTCATTTATTTTTCTCATACCCTTAGAAACCCTTTCTTTCAATGATTTAACCAAGATAATGCAGAATCCAGCAGGTCTTCCAGTCACTCCTGGTGCCTTTTTACAGTTCAAGATCTTACATTCAGTTCGCTAAAGTAAATCTAAATCACTAGATAATGTCTCCCTTCTGTCAACTGATGTTAGTGTATTCTACTTGTATTTCCAACAAGATAAGTTTGCTTATAAAAATTTCTCATATCGTTACTCTCAATTTTTCTTTTTTCATTCCACTTACTGTTTAGCAATCGCACTTATAGGAAGACTGTGAGCCAGGCGAAACAGCTCAAAACGTAGACTTTTTGCTTTTCAGTTTTGATTAAAAATTATATCCAGTTGTAGCTACCCAGACCCATAACGAGATGCCTAGTGAATACTCATGTTTAACTTTGGAGAAGCACTTCATGATCTTCGAATGCGTACCTCAGGAGCCTCTTAGCCTTTGGAAATTAAGCAAAATAACAAGCGGCATATTTTTAGGTATCCACATGGCATTCTTAGCAACAGCAGAATGGCTCATTTAAGTTAAATTTTGTTCTTCTCATTGACAGGAATGTGTCACAGAAACGATCTGGTATTTAATGATGAAGATCACCTGGGTGTTCACAGTTTTAGCTTTGTCCACGAGAAGTATCAAAGCACCACATATGCATTTTGAAAAATGTGGAACTGCATTGTGTCCGACTAGTAACATTGTTGAGGAAGTCAACACGGCAAGTGAGGTTAGTGGTCATACGCATTCATGTTCCACATTCCTCTGCAAACTGCACTGACGTTTCAGTGATGTGTCATTCGAATTCTCTCAACCCAGTGGCGGACTGGCCAGGTTGCCAGCTCACCCAATGGCAAGTGGGCCCCTTACACATAAGACCATGGAAAATTTCATTACTTAACAAATTCTTAATGTAAGATTTCTTAATGTAAGATTATATATATATATATATATATATATATATATATATATATATATATATATATATATATATATATATATATATTGTGTGGCTGAGGTTGGAGTGGCCCCCTTTTGTGAACTGGTAACCACAATTTTTAGACCCAGTCCGCCATTGCCTCAACCTGGAGTACCAGAAACGCAAGTGAGTCTCAGCAAATGTCACCTGTTCAGTTTAATATCCTTTGAATATGATGATAAAAAAGACCTTTCCCAAAGCCGTTAAATATCTGCGATAAACAAAACAAAATGCGAAATATGCTCTATCCCTAATGTGGGTCTTTAGATTTCTGTTGTAAGATATATGTCTGCTGTATATGAACCCAGTTATTTCCAGTTTGTGCTATCAATGATAATGAAGAATTGGTCGTTATCATTATCTTTTATGTGATTTGAAAAAACTGATTAGCTTGTATGCCAATATTTTTCTCTTGTACCACTCGAGCATGATTATAATGACGAAAATAGCTCCACGGGCAAGGGGCCGTTCAAAAATTACTTAACACTTTTATTTTTGGTAATTTTTGACCACCACTCTCCTCCTTGTCACGCCTCATAACACATGTCCAGACCCGACCCCCACCCCCCTATAAAATTATGTAGCATCAGCTAGTGACCCCGCCCCCTCCCCGAATTAGTATATTTTCCCTTTTTTAATGCAATAATACATTAAAGTCTAGCCTAATACCTGGAAATTATTACCTTTAGGTTTTTCTGAATACTTTTATGTTATGATATTAAAGAATCACATATAAATTTCAAATGAAAATGCTCTCTTAGACCGTGTTTAGAAGAGGATTCATTTAATTTGTGATATTTTTCTAAATCATATTTATGCATAAAGTAGAGAATGTCGGAGATCAGAAAAGGGATGAGTTTGTGATATTATTCTATGTCATGTCATACATATAGTAGCAAATGTTGCCGTACAAACAAGGGTTGAATTTGTGATATTTTTTAAACATGTAATTATGCAAAAAAAAAAAAAAAAAAAAAAAAATACCATATTCTCAATATTACTGAAATATAATAAAAGTCTATTGCTGAATCCTTACTATCTCTCTTTTGTCTTTCAACATTCACATCTTTTCAGAAGAAACAAAGGAAAAAAATCTGAAAATGTTATGAAACTTATGGCTGCACGCCCCCTCCCCTCCACTGTCACACTCATAACACTTCAAAATACCCTCCCTCACCCCCTAAGGCGTTAAGTAATTTTTGAACGGCCCCCAAGGGTAGGCAGATGATAATTCGTGCAGTGCCTAACAGAAGATATCCGCCATTAGAAGTTCTTGCAAGAATTCACGCTTCCTGTCAGAGGCAGATAATTTGAGGTTTGTCTCACCACGAATAGATCAAATGTTGATGCTTTCCAGCTTGAAATATTAATTCTAGGTAACGACTTCTCTCTAAACAGAGGATCTGCGCTGCAGTCTGCCTCATGCGCTATAATTGCCTGGGATTTTGTTACAACGGACCCGAGCAAGGCTGTGGACTCTTCAACTTACACATGACCTTAGCTAAGGCCAACGCAGTTGCAGGTCCTCGTCATATGTACTGTGGAAGTAAGCGCTAATGTACTGTTTTCAGTATAAGTCTTTGTGTCAGATGACATCAATATTATCATTTTTGACAGCTTAGCCTTTTTTGTCTTTGTGATTTCTCTCTCTCTCTCTCTCTCTCTCTCTCTCTCTCTCTCTCTCTATCTATATATATATATATATATATATATATATATATATATATATATATATATATATATATATATATATATATATTTATATTTATAGATATGTATATATATATATTAATATATATATGGATATGTATGTATGTATGTATGTTGTATATATGCGTGTATGTATGTATATAAGTATATTTGTTTGTATGTATGTATGTATTTATATTAAAGTACAGTACTTTACCGTTCAATTTACCCAGATTAAACTTCAGAAATATCCAGTCAACAAGTCCCACAGATAAGTAAATTACTGAAAACATTCAGAGCCCATTTCATCCCAGCATTTACTTATCCGTTCGACCATCCACAAGCTTCTTGGACTCTTGCCTCCCTGTATTCTTCCATGAATAAGCATTGTTCATTTTTCAGTTGCCCATGACATTGTGTCCTATTCCTCTCATTCCTCTCTCTTCCTCTTGCAGGAGACTTAGACGAATATTCTCGATTTGGCAGAAAAGCATATCGTTTTTTCCCTACGCCAGTGATTCAGGCAGCTTCCTTCACCTCGTGTTTTAATGATGGAGCCTATTTAGCCCTGCCTTTGGTAAGATTATATATATATATATATATATATATATATATATATATATATATATATATATATATATATATATGTGTATGTGTGTGTGTGTGTGTGTGTGTGTGTGTGTGTGTGTGTCAATCGCGCGTCTCAATCATCTCTGAGGTTGCTATCGTGATTGTAGAAAATGCAGAATTAGATAGACGTAGTGGTTACTTGATTATACTCATTAGTTGAAAAATGTTCTCAGTGAACAGTCAATTAAAGTTGTGTTTGCGAAACAAAATTCAACTGTAAATGTTACTGCAGATAGTGTGGCATTAATTGAATTTTATATTTAGGATCTTGTATTATTCTGATAAAATTCTTGCCCAAGTTTTTCTTCAAAAATTCTAGTGTCAGCGGTCTAATGCGTTACCCTTCATTTATCCTACAGGATGCTGTGGAAAACTCTAGGCTGGCATCCTTGGCCGGAGGAGCTGATATATGGATTAACGGCACGGACGCGCCATCAGAAGGCAATTGGGTGGCAATGGGCACAGGTACGAGTTTTTATCTACTGTAACTGATTTAACCCGCTCACGAAGCAAGCCTTCACTCGTCGCATGCTTACACGGCAGGTCCCGAAAAATCTCCTGCCCAGGTCTGTTTTCGTATTTCCTCTTTCTGTTGCAGCTGGCATTATAGAATCGTGTAAGAAGTTTTTCAGCACAGAGCTAAGTCGCATTTTATTTTCCTACACTATATTTTCCAGAGTACTATTGTAGAGACTAATTATATATATATATATATATATATATATATATATATATATATATATATATATATATATATATATATATATATATATATATATATTTATATATATTTATATATATTTATTATATATATATACATATACATATACATATGTATATATATATGTATAAATACAAATATATAGATATAGTCACAAAAAGCTTAATAATTTAGAACTCTTTGCCTTTGCCCAAAAAGAATTATGCACGATAAGGGATCTTACCCTGACCTGAATTCGAACCCACGCCTTTTGTGGCAACGCCTAGGGTGACAATAACATTATCCACCCTGCCATTAAGAGATATTTAAGTGCATTTCGACGATACTGTGCATTCTCGCGTTGAATTCAGGTTCTGCACTTAAGAACGAAATCAACCCATCTCCGCCCTCATAGCAGAGAACTGAGTTTATTACAAATGGATATTTATGATGATTTGGTCATTTATTCACACTTGACTTTTTATGCTTTACTTTGGGAATGACGTACAAGAAAAAAAGTATATCTTAGTTTAACCAGACCACTGAGCTGATTAACAGCTCTCCTAGGGCTGGTCCGAAGGATCAGATTTATTTTACGTGGCTAAGAAACAACTGGCTACGTAGCAACGGGACCTACAGCTTATTGTGGAATCCGACGAGAAATGAATTTCCATCACCAGAAATAAATTCCTCTAATTTTTCGTTCGGAGAGTCGAACGCTGGGCCAACAGCGTGCTAGCCGAGAGCACTACTCACCGCTCCAATGAAGAACAGCATGAGAGAATAAAATGCCTCTCTTGATAGCAGGATGGATAATGTATCATCCTCGTTCCTTAACCTAAAAGGAACAGCGTTCGAATCCAGGTCATGGAAGAAGCACTTGTCATATGTAACTTGACGCCTTTCTTTATTGTAGAGGGAAAAGAGGCGCATGTAAGAGATAACTGGCCACCATGAGTGTAAGGTTTCATTTATTATGGTGAGATAAAAAAAAATGTAAACAGTTGGGTATTATGTACAAAAGAACAACTTTTCAAAGGACAGCATTGAATAAGAATTACAATCAGTGGTCTTTAGCTCTGAAAATTTGATCAGGTGATCTGTAATTCAACAAAGCAATCCCAGCATGCGTGACAGTGCAATGGGTTTTCAAATATTCATTTCGATTTTCATTTGACTAATCATCCCAATCACCAGCAAATGCGCTTGAATCGAACCGATTTCTGTTTGGACTAAATAAACGATTGACTCTCAGGCTCAGCAGTAGGGGATTGTTTGCCACACACTGACTTCAGTTTTTTCTCTCCCACTCAGGTACTCCACTTCCGTACTTCAGCTGGAATACAGGCGAACCTAACGGAGGCACGGTGCAGAACTGCATGTTTATGCACGGCTGGAATCTGGGTTGGGTAGATGTTGGCTGTAACATCCCTAACACTTACGGCTATATATGTGAAAAGGTTATCTATTGGGATTGAATATAATGTTCGACGCTATTTCGCTTGGCATGGCTGAATATAGTGAAGAATCTTGTCATTGGAAAAAAGAGAATTTTCCATTTCAATACCGTGAAGTTAAAATCATACCAAAGAGTGATATACAGGAATCTGTAAATGGGATACGGAAAGTACTTCAATACTATTCGTTCCGTTGCCTTTGGCAGCTTTGAATTTTTGTAGTCACTTATAACAAATGGTAGAATATGTTTATTAAATCTCATATCGCCGATCAACATCAAACACATGTACTATTTTGTAGGCTACATCCAGCAATATCTTATTCACACAATTGGTGGGTTTTATGGATTCATTCAAGTGTAGTATTCACCTGTTACAAGGAGTATTTTTTTTTATTATACACAATCTTAGTATTGATTTGTTCTGTCATACCATGCAGTAATGTGCGTGCAGTGCTAGCCTACCGCAGGCGGTGATGTATCTCGTTCGTTTAATCTGTACGACAACTTATTCGCCATAGTTTAACAGGATTTATGTATGTTTATGTTTAGCTTGTTTCTGATAAAGTACCTAATTAAGAATAAATGACATACGTTTCTTGGGAATGTAGTGTAGTCTGGTCTGTGCACTGGCAGCGTAAATTATGTTCCCCACTATCATCAGTATCATATTTATTAGCCATATGTTTCATTTTTTGTATCCCTGCCAAGGTCTGGGCATTTGATCTACAGTATATTGAAGTGGAGACAGTTTCAACATAAAACAAGAGTCACCTTGGTACCAGTCTTTTTATTTTGGTACCAGTCACTGTACCACTGTTTTTCATCATGACTGGTGCTCCTACCATTACGATTTTGTACCCGTTCTAAAATAACATCGTCCCTTGAACGTAATGGCAAATGTAAGTTGTCACCTTTGCGTTATTCTTGGATTTTTTTTATAGTAATCATGTTAATAATTAGCATATTTAAAACAATTGCTTACAATACTGATTGTACATAAAAATTAAAGAATTACAGAAGGTTCAGCTTCTCGAAAGCGCACGAGCACTTAGTTTCTTTTAAGCCAACCTTTGAATAGGAGCATATTTTGTCAGTAGTAGAACTTGGGGTCAACTACTGATTTCTCACTTACAGAAAATTGTGGAGAGGAAAAAAAGAAAGTGCTGAGTATGTGCGGCGCATAAACTAATTTGTTGAATTGAAATGAATATAGAATTTAGGCCAAAGGCCAAGCACTGGGACCAATGAGGTCATTCTGCGCTAAAACGGAAATTGACAGTAAAAGGTTTGAAAGGTGTAACAGTAGGACAACCTTGCAGTTGCACTATGAATCAATTGTTAGGAGAGGGTGGAAAGTAAGATGGAAGAAAAAGAATATGGAAGGAGGCACAGTAAAAAGAACGAAAGGAGTTGCAGCTAGGGGCCGAAGGCATGCTGCAAAAAACCTTAAGTAACGCATGAGGTGCACTGATGGCACCATCTCCCTCAGGGGACTAATTTGTTCAAAGCGAGCGAGAGTTTTTATGATAGGTGCGTAAATGGGAGAGTAGCGGGTTTAGTGTGTTATGTTTCCATGGCTTTTAATAGTCCAGTGACCAGAGCGACGTAAGAAGCTAGGTGAAGGACGCTTGACGTAAGTGCAAAGTTATAATATACGAAAATTAACGGAATGTGATGTGGAGTGGTTGATGCTTGAAGATGACACTGTAAGTTATGATTGAAGATAGCGAGTAGAAGATGCATAGCTAACAAAAGAATAGCAGTAACTGATTTGTGCAGGCATTTGAGAATGTACTGGACGATGGAAGGATGAGACGAAAGATGAGTCACACAACAGGCGAAGTAAGAAATGTAGTCAGGCGGATGCAGCAAATTGGAAAGAGACTAGTAGCCTACACGAATACTAGAGTAGGACCATGTGAATGGACTGTTGAACCAACTCTCATTCACGGAAGTAAAGTTTGGGTGCTAAATGCAAATCACTGGAAAATGGTTGCAGCTGCTGACATGTATTCTTTGCATAGCATATGTGGTGGAAGAAGAACGGAAAAAGTGAGAAATGAGGAATATCATATCAGGAATAGTAAAAGGTTGTCACAGGTGAAAGGATGGATCGAAAATGTCATAAATCATTCTGCCACGTGGAAAGAATAGAGGACGATGAGTTTGGGGAAAGCGTCCGTAGTACAGAATAAGAATAAGATCTACTAAATGATAGATGACTAAACTGACTTGGAAGAGGTAATGGATCCAATGAAAAGACTTAGCGTCCAGGAAACACGCGAGAGCGTGCGTGGTCGACATGAATCATGAATGACACAATACCTATTCTTATAGTCCTTAGTTTGCTGTAAAGTAAAACTAAGGATGGCTTTGTCTGTCCGCCCTCAGAACTTAAACACCACTGAAGCTAGAGGTCTGCAAATTGATATATTGATCATCCACCTCCAATCATCAAACATACCAAACTGTAGCCCTCTAACCTCAGTAGTTTCTATTTTAGCTAAGGTCAAAGTTAGCCACGATCGTGCGTCTGGCAACACTATAAGACATGCAAACACCTGGCCGTGGCTGAAATATCCATGGGCCTCGGCTCATACAGCATTATTCGCTGTGCAGAAAACTCGATTGCGCCGAAGAAACTTCGGCGCATTTTTTACTTTTTTTTGTGCGCAATTAGCTGTTAGAAATCGTTGGAACCGCTGGCCCTTTGTTATCCAGAATGGAGGTCCACAATGCTTCAGGCCAATATTTACTGTCTCTCAGGTCAAGATTTGCCGTCGTCTAGTCTAGGGTCTGCCTAGTTTGTCACTGTCCCTTATAAAACGATGTAGCATGAAGCTAACCTTCGAGTTGTCGTTAAACTCCAATACATAAGTATAATTTTCAATTTCATCTTCGAAAACTTTGTTTTACGACACCTTTCATTTCTTTGGTTCGAAATTCCATGCCTGATGGAAAGCTGTGTTTGGCGGTATCCCCTCAGTCACCTGCAATACATACACACACACACACATATGTATATATATATATATATATATATATATATATATATATATATATATATATATATAAAGGCCATTGCCACAGAGGGAAAAGTGAAACAACGCAGTGGCTGCTAGGCCTTTCGACTCACGGTCCTTTACTTAGTAAAGCACTGTGAGTCAAAAGGCCTAGAATCCACTCCGTTCCTTTCGTGGCAATTGCCTTTATTTATGCAATCATCACGTTCCATATCGTTGTGATTCAGTTATACATGTGTATATGTATACACACACACACATATATAGCAAAGACCTATCATTTTTCTTGTATAGTTTAGGGATGGAATACGCAGAACTTACTCTTATATCTCCTCACCACTGATATCAACATTGCAAGCATTTATTTTCACTCATCACTTTTGTATGTATAAAATATTGTCATTTGTAACAGATTATATGTATTATCTCTGCACTTCTTAATTAAAATATTTTATTCCACCTATGCATAATTCCTACTAATTCCAAAAATTGAAAGATGAATTGAAAGATAGGTGAAATAAAAAAAATAAAAAAAACACAATCACATACTGTAGAGCTATCTGATAAGAGATAGTTTAGAAAGGTAAGACAAATTAGGTCGTTTCAGCAACTCCGTTAACCATTAATCATCATTATTTGCATTAATGAAGCAGGAAAAATTCTCTTTTGGCTGCAAAAAGATAGTTTTATCAACGCTATTCCAAAATCGTATCATATAACCTGTCGAATTCTCTTCCACGTAACGGACGAGAATAACTTTTGCAGCCCAGTAACTACTGCCAGCTAATGTCAAGAAGTAATGCAAAATCAAAACAGCCCACAGCTGATCAGATTGCTTCAGGAATTGTCGGTTTCCATACCTGACCTTTAAATCCTGTCCTTTAATTTTTACCCGTAAACAAGCACATATAATAACATCTCGATGCAGTGTCTTAGCCTAGGCTTGCTTGTTGATAGTGAAAGTAAAAAGTATTGTAACCTACTATGGAATTTAGGTAGCATAATCCTAACCTAGGCTTCTTTATTGAGAAATTAGAAAAACAGCGTAGCCTAACGGGGAATTTAGATGCAGTATCCTGGTCTAGGCTTTTCTGTTGAGTAGTCAAAAAAATACTGAATCCTCCTTAGGAATTTTAAATACCGTCATATAGCCTTGGCTTCTTTGTTGAGTGGTTAAAAAAGAAAGTACTGTCGGTGTTCCGCAAAGAACCGCTAAAGTATGAAGGATTCAAAAGTCCTTCCTAATCTAAGCTTGGCCTTTTTACCACTGCCTTGGCCAAACACATGTTATTAGTCTCCTAACATGGCCAGTGCTGTTTCTTCTTCACCGTTTTTGGCGCCCGCGCCACAAGAAACGCGGCGATATAGTAATAAACGACATCATTTTTGAAAAACAGATTAATTACCACAGAGCAATATACAGATCTGAAAAGAATTTGATTGAACTATTGCAGTAGCTGTGATACTTGTTGATATGATAGTAGGAATTAGAGTTGTAAGTATGGTATATGTTGCTCAAAAAATTTCATGACAAATAGAGTAAATGACTGGTAGAGAATTGTGGGCGAGGAGTACGGAGTTTCGGGTACTGTGAAGAATTCATATTTCAACAAGAAGAAGAAGAAGGAGAGAGAGAGAGAGAGAGAGAGAGAGAGAGAGAGAGAGAGAGAGAGAGAGAGAGCATTCACCTCACACGTGGGATCCTTACAGAAGTTGGAGTCCCTTTACTTCTTTTTCAAGGGAAAAATTGCAAAAGAAGTTTTGCATGTCATGAAATAAAAATTTACGGATGAATACATTCAGTGGTGATTTTCATTTCTATTCAAACTTTCAACGAATGAAGTAAGTACAAAATACTAATCCACTTAAATGTTGTAAAGCAAATGAAGAATGACTTCCACCTAGCTTTTACTTCAGGGAATCAGATAAAATTATTTCAGTGTTCAAGACGAGGAGCGACGAATTCCGAGATGTCTTCATTTTCAGATGCAAAACGTCCAGTGTCTGTTATCCGTTGGTTCGCTTAACAAGCAGCTCAATGCCGAAGGTAACCAAACTGATTCCTGTACCTGCAAAAGACAGAAGGAAATTGCATTTGAGGAATAAGGGCTAATGAACCAACTTTAGACGTTTCTTAGTCGTTACAAAGTGACAGCTATTTTCTGGAGGTAGCTTGACATACTGTTAGAATTTTTAATTCATTCTTGTTCTCATTAAAAAAATCTATTGAAGAGAGTCATGCAATATCATACATACGTTTTGTGGCTTATCCATGTCATCATTTAATTTTAAGATTTAATTTTCTTTCCGCGTCAACAATGCCATTAATTTCCAAAGATACTTGTAGTGACTGGGGTCTGTATGATTCATAAAAATAATAAGAAATAAATAACGGCCCATAAACTTTAACTAAAGAAATATAACTTTACTGTTGAGAGCGTATAGAAACTACGACTCCCATAGTATATCTTAGTTTAACCAGACCACTGAGCTGATTAACAGCTCTCCTAGGGCTGGCCCGAAGGATTAGATTTACTTTACGTTGCTAAGAACCAACTGGTTACCTAGCAACGGGGCCTACAGCTTATTGTGGAATCCGAACCACATTATAGCGAGAAATAAATTTCTGTCAACAGAAATAAATTCCTTTTATTCTTCATTGGCCGGGCGGAGATTCGAACTCGCGGCCAGCAGAGTGCTAGC
>NC_089767.1:21952008-21957008 GCF_040412425.1 Macrobrachium rosenbergii | reverse complement strand
CCATTTTTTCAGCTCCGTTTTGCATTTTTCAACTTTAACATTGCTTATCATCTTCATTGTACTTACAACTACAATATCCTTCATGCTGAGCACGTTCTTAAACCTGTAATTGTTTCCTCTGTCCTGTATTTTCTTTTTACCTTTTCTCTTTTCTCCCCGATCATCGTCATTATTATCAAGCGTAATCCTCAATACTATCATTTCAACAGGACATACGTTCAGTACAGCAGCTCCCGCTCTAGCAAGAATGAATATAATACTGTTACGTAGGTATCGTCATTTCATTCTTGCTCTCCCAATAATCTTCAGAAGCTTCCTGCATTACTACCTTATGTCTTGTGTGCACCCAAACATGCTCTAACTTTTCCGGCTATCAACTGCCCTTTCTAACACCTTACTTAGACATATTCCCTATACTTATTTTCGCTAAAGTTGACTTCCTACTTTTGCGCTCTGTGAGCATTTCAAAGTGTTAGCAGCCTATACAATTTCTTCACACCGTTTCCCTTAACAGCGTCATTTCTAAACATGATTCATTGTCCTTGTCTTCCACAACTTCTCAGGCTTATCCCACAAACTGGTAACATTATTTTTCATGTTATTCACTCCCTTTGTCAACGCATCCTTAAATGTGTTGGACAGCTATGTAGCACTGTCCCTACCCCGCACCTACTTCTACAGTAAACAAGCACCATTCTCATTTACACAAAGTCTTCTTTCGCTTTTTAATAAACTGTTACTCTTTTTCTGTCCGCCCTCAGATCTTGAAAACTACTGAGGTTAGAGGACTGCAAAATTGGTGTGTTGATCATCCACCATCCAATCATCAAACATACCAAATTGCAGCCCTCTAGCCTCAGTAGTTTTTATTTTATTTAAGGTTAAAGTTAGCCATAATCGTACTTCTGGCACCGCTACAGGTACCAACAACGCAGGCCACCACCGGACCGTGGCTGAGTTTCATGGGCCGTGGCTGCGATCACCACCTGACGGTGGCTGAGTTTCATGGGGCGCGGCTAAGAGTTTCATGAACCGTTGCTGAAAGTTTCAAACAGCATTATACGTTGTACAGAAAACTCGATTGCGCCGAAGGAACTTCGGTGCATTTTTTACTAGCTTTAGTTAATATGTAAGACTTACATTCCGCTGGCATAATCCTATCAGACCGGTGAAGGACCCGTTCGGTAATCCACGCCCCCACTCGCCGTCTTCCGGCACTTTTACAACATACCTGAGGGTGAGACGAAGAGATGAATAATTGCGGCTTCATCATTTGATCGTCCTTCGTTAGGAATTGTATTTAGTGATGTGTCTTCATATCTGTAATAATCAACTAAGAAATGTCTTTTAGTGGAGACTACTATTTCACTTATCCCAGGGTTTTTTTTATTTCCAGTCACGTTTCTTGACCAAGTCTCACACTTTGTTGATTACATTTGAAAGCAATGGTTAACCAAACCTTTAAAGAACATTGTATTACTTCTTAAAGATTTTGGGATTCTCAAGAATTCAGATGCGGAATCAAACCTTATTTTTTTTTATTAAACCTTAGAAAGATCATATCTAATGGCTTTTAAATTCACCCTCAACAGACATCACAAGGAGAAATGGAATGCAACTTACGTAAAATTTAACTGGCGAGCGATGGTAGTGAAGATGTCCACAGCTATCCCTGTCATACTTAATGACCCATTTTTACCGTAATCAAAGTTAACCCAGGGACTCCAGAAGTCACTTGCCAGTCGCAAGTGACGTCCAGACAAAGCCATCTGGACCAAGAGTCAAGGAAGTCTGAAGGAGAAGTGAACTGTAATATATATATAGTATATATATATATATATATATATATATATATACATATATATATATATATATATATATATATATATATATATATATATATATATATATATATATATATATATATATATATATACATATATATACAAACAATATATCCGCATATATAAACACACACACATATATATATATATATATATATGTGTGTATATATATATATATATATATATATATATATATATGTATGTGTGTGTGTGTGTGTGTATGTATGTATATATATATATATATATATATATATATATATATATATATATATATATATATATATATATTCTAAAGCAGATTAAAAAAAAAAAACAATTATCAGCGTGCATGACATGTAGCATGTAATGTGTCTTACAGAAGCGTGATTGCAATCTACTCGATATCTACTTTACTCCCTCACTCTGATTGGTGTATTAAGATTTCTACTCGACAGAAAAACACTCAATTGGTGTTCGAGCCATTTCGTGAAAATCTGATGAGAACCTTACAATGAATCGGATTTTTTATCGCGTTTTCATGACGAGAACTCATTTGTGACTTAAAACTGTTCTACCGTTTTCCAAGTTGTCGAGTAATCGATCCCCTGAATACCTAAATACGCAGGTATATATTCACGCATGCATACTATGTGTATCGAATGCTTATTTAACTATATCTGTGTCCCAGGGTGAATCATATAGATTCTGTTGTTCTTCAAAGCATGGAATACCTGCTTTTCTATGATAAATAAATTACTGCAACCTAGTAGTTTTGTTGTGTATATCAAACAACTTTTGACAATTTCCAAAATGATCAGAAGATCTGGTAAACTCCCATGCACCAGCTTAAAGCAGGGAGGAAATACGTGCTACAACTGGAAAAAAATTATGAATAAGCTTCTTCAAAATCTGGGGACAATTGGAAAATTTTTGGAATTCCAGAGCTTCGTTGATATACTGATCCGTAAAAGCTGAGCCAAGTTAGCTCACCCCCAAAAGCATACCATTAAAATAATATTTTGAAGCAAAGTTGTAACAATCACATGCACTCTAATAAACAATCAAAGATAGGCGCCACTCATAAGTTATTACGAAAAAAAAAAAAATTCCTTGCAGCCACATTTACGAATGTGCCAACTCATATGTCTGTTTTTCCAGTAAATAATGGTAGGCTCATCCATCCCTGGAATGAAACACTGTATCTCAGACTTAGACACACAATTTTAAATCTTTCTTTATAGCAAAACACTGGAGGTCAGGCTGGTGCTTTCTGAGACTTGGGAGATTTGAACAGGGCATAGAAGCAAACTTGTTGCTTATGCAGATGTTACTACGCTATTTGTTCTGGCTGCGTTTCATGAGTCGAGATCTGTGCTTACCCGATCTCTCAACTAAGACTTTGCTAAAATTAGTGCATGGTGCAGATGATGGGGATGGAGTTCAACCCATAGCAAAACTCCAAGTACGATTGGTAGCAAGTCTAGGAACAATGGATTCCCCCCACCCAGATCTTATCATTGCAGCTCATTTAAATTCCAAAGTGTAATTTTTTTGTTACATTATTAGGTCTATCTTCTTCAGCTGCACAGAAATCGGTATACTCAGAAGGAGACATGTCCATCATAAAGAAATGTTTAAATTCTTTCATTCTTCCAAGTTTTCGATACTGTCCCCCTCCCTGGTCTTCAGCGGGTGAGTTGCATCGTAAATTGTTGGGGAAAAAATGGCTTAAAAATCCTTAACCATTCATGTATTATTGTCTCATAATATTGATCATCCTTTGCATTCAGACCATCCCAGACTTTATTAACCCCCATGTAGTAGTTATTACGTATTTAATCCTAAGCCTTGCTTTTCTTTTGCGAGGTTGGACAGAAATTCAAAGCTGTGGTACTGATGCTTATTTGTTAAGCAGGCTGACGTGAATCTCCCTTCACCGATTATTTGTTATTTGTCTTATTTATTTTACTGTGGTATTTATTTGTTGTTTTCTACATTATTTTCACAATAGTATATATCTTGCTATATTCAGAGCTGTCATTAAAAAAATATTTGAATAAAGATTTCGACTGGTATATCTTGAAAAGATGTTTAAAATTTTACTTTCAGTCAAATTACATTCAAGGGGAAGAACCGTAGATTTAACGAGGTCATAAAACAAAACCATTCTTTTTTCTTTATTTGAAGAAAGTCAGGGCGCAATTCACATATAAAATTACATTTCAGTGACCAGAGGAGCTTAGTAGCATGAATCTAATCATTTCCTTAAAAAAAAAAAAAAAAAAAAAAAAAAAAAAAAAAAATAAAAATATATATATATATATATATATATATATATATATATATATATATATATATATATATATATATATATATATATATATATATATATATATATAATAATAGATTTGTTATTTTAGGCACAACTTTACTTTAAAATGCTCTACTTTGGCAAGAGTGAACCATATATTTAATTTTTTTTATGCGGCAACTGGTTCATTAGGAAACAAATTTATTAATAATAAGAGGAAAACTGAATTAAATAATTACGTTCAGGCTTCTTAAAATTGCCGTGTCAATATCAGCAGGTTGCTTAGCTAATGACAACAGCACTACACCCCTGGAGACTAGGTTCCTGGTTCCCTTGGTTGCGGGCACACTGCACTACTCGCGTGAGGCGCAGAGCTGCTTTTGTAACTTGATGCAGTTTTTACTTTAAACTCTTTCTCTTTCATACTGTTTATTACATTTTTAAAACCGAATTCCCTTGCTTTTTACAATTTTAAACGTCTAGAATTTGTCCTTGGCCAATGACATCTCGTCTTGCTCGGGGTGACGGCGAAGCATTTGCAAATATTCTCGATAGTTCAACTGTTGTGCGGCGGCTCCGGTCACACTCATGTAACGCGCAAGCAAATTCTCTTCCTGAGAATCCTGAGCCCTCTTGCGTTCCGAGGACATAATGCGAGACCGACCCGACCTCAGTCTGTCACAAATGCTTCTCTCTCGCTGCCATCGGTCAACCCATTTGTAAACTGTATTGATGCTGTATCCACACAACCGAGAAATATCTCGAGCAGACACACCCAGTCCCCATAAATATATCATGCGGCTTCTGTCCTCCAGTCTCATTACTTTCGTACGGTGCAGGTCATTCATGGCTTCGCCTGGGTGGGA
>NC_089767.1:21942008-21947008 GCF_040412425.1 Macrobrachium rosenbergii | reverse complement strand
ACCTAACAGACTCGAGAGTAACAGTTGCAGTCCAGTAGCTGCTTCCATCTAGTGACAAGAAGTGCAAAACCAAAACAAAACAGCTGTGCTCTGCCTCTTTGAATTTGTGAATGGTCGCCCTTTATTTTTTTTTTTAAACCAACGTACATAGTTTAAAGGGAAGTGTTTTTGTTTCATTAATCATAGACAGACACTCACACACACATATCAGAATTGAAAATATAACTTTCCTGTGTTTAATGTGTGCTTGGAACGCTTCTGACATTCACTTCGTTGGCAAATGAGTGGTGTTTAAAGAAAGTGAACCCCCACCCTTATATCCAGCAATTCGATGGACCGCAGTGGGAAAGCGGGGATTTTGGGTAGGGGGAGGAACAAAAAACCAGTCATATTATCCCAGATCCTATTGATAGTTCTCATTCAGTTGAAGGTAAGTTCACTGAACGTTTTCAAATTAATACCATGCACTAGGGTTGAATCGGTCCTGGTCGTTTCGGTCGTAAGTCACTTTAGGCCGTAACGTCCAAAACAATGTAAGACGTTATGTTTATGGTATTTACCGTTATGTTTATGGTATTTACCATTATTATTTCATGTTTTATGTACATCCCCAAGGGGCTGGTACTAAACACGGCGCCCATTTTGCACGTAAACGTGCTTACAGCCGAAACGACCCGAATGCGGGTGCCTAGGGTAAGAACTTAGTACCCTAGGTCAGGTTAGGTATGGTTGGTTAGGTAATTAACAAACTAAAAGAACGTCAGAAACGTGTAACGCACACAGGGGCGTCATTTAGGGGGGGCAACTGCCCCCCTCAAGACTCAAGTTGTCCCCCCCAGGCCTCAACTTGCCCCCCTCACCCCACCAAGCCCCAAGAAGTAACAGCAGCTGGTTTTCCATTATTCCTACCGAAATTCAAATGTCATCACATTAAGTTATATCTGGTTATCTATTTTATGTGCTTCAAAAAGCACATAAAATAGCTCAAAATAAAAAAACCCCCGGGTGATTAGGCTCGCTTCACTCATCAAACTGCCTTGGCCCCTAAAAATCTGAAATGATGCCCCTGAACGCACATATTAAACTTGGGAGGAATGATATTTTCGGTAATTCTAAGTACTAGCTCCGCGTCTGTTTTTACCTTGGAAACTGGTTTTTTCTACACTTTAAGGGCTTCTGATACTGGCGGTGAGTTTGTTTGTTGTCGGCCAACTGTTATTTGCCCCCTAACTCTACTCAGCAGTAAAGGGGGACTGTGGGAATTCGGGGTTTTGGGTGGGGGAGAACACAGAAATGGAGAGGACACGTTTACGTTGGGGAGGCGCCCTCTTGAGGGGAAAAATGAGAGGGAGCCATTCACCAACAGGAAGGAGTTAAATGCATTTCACCGTGTTTAGTACTCACATTAGGGGGATGGATTGTCCCTTCGACGTGTTTAGTACTGGCGTCGGGGGGATGGAATGCCCCTTCGCCGTGTTTAGTATTGGCCCGGGGTACCCATACATTAACAAGATACTGCACTTGCCGGACGGGATATGAACTGTTCCAAACAGACGTACCCGTGCTCTGTCTTGTGAAGGTTGCGTATGGAAACCCCTTGTTGGATGGACTTCAGGGGTTATTTACAGGTTAATTACATTCGTGCGACAAAAATTGAAGATAAATCCATAATTAGCAACCAAAAAACTGTAGAAAAAGTCAAGTTACAAGGAAATCTCCGCTGCGGAGCTGCTACTTAGATCTACCATATTTTCAATTCCAGTATGCGATAATCCCTCTAAGGGGGTAATGCTGTCAATGCACCTCATGGGGTGCACTGTAGGCATTACTAAAGGTTCTTTGCAGCGTCACTTCGGCCCCTAGCTGCAACCGCTTTCATTGCTTTTACTGTACCTCCATTCATATCTTTCTCCTATCTTGCTATCCACCCTCTGCTAACAATTGTTTCATAGTGCAGCTGCCAGGTTTCACGCCTGTTAAACCCTTCAGACCTACTTCCTCTCAATTTCCTTTCCAGTGCTGAATGACCTCATAGGTCCCAGGGCTTGGCCTTAATTCTATATTCTATTCCATTCCAATATGCGATAATGGTTAAAGTAAAATTTTACCTATATAGCCTATATAACAAATATATGTATATATATATATTGTTGCATGAAGCTCAGTATGTCACTATTTTATCAATATTTCAAAATGATGAAGTTCCTTCTTTTGCACATACGAAGTGTAGCCTATAGTAGTATATATGGCCAATTCCCATGATTTTGACCAGCAGCAATTTCTGGTGTTTTGATTTGCCTCTGAAAGGATAACCTTGATGTAGCCAAGTGGTGAACAGAGAACCATTATCTTAACCTAGGCACTGTTGTTTAGTGGTCAAATGAATACTCTAGCATAGGCTGTTAAGGAATTTTAGATGCAGTACCCTAGGCTAGGGCACTTTGCTGATAAAGCAAACAAAAATTTCTGTAGCCTAATATGGATTCTAGATACAGTGTCCTAGTCTAGGCTTCTTTGCATGAGAAGTTAAAAATACTGTAGCCTATTATGTTGAATTAGTCACATTAGTGTAGACTAGGGTTTACAGTTGATTAGGTTCTTAGATAAGGGGAGTGTCGAGTACTATAGGCTAATCATATGATGCAAAAAAGACAAAGTCGTCACATGGGTGGAAAACAGACGGCTAACTGAATCCTATTTCATTGGACAGTATGAGGGGAACAATCTCCTCCCCCAACAATGCAGTATGCTCCATCCCTCCCGTGAAATGAACCGAAGAAGGCAGATCACTGTCTTTAAGCAATGCCCTAAAGAATATGTTTCATGAGTGTGCCCATGTTTTGTTAGGGATGGGTAGAATGAGGGAAAGAGGCATAAGAGAACTAGCATGTGATACAGGTGAATGGTGCTGTGTTTTTTGGCAGGTTCAATATACTTTTGGTAAACCTTCCAGGTAAGTGTAGGAAATGTATACATACACACATTATACAGTATATATATATATATATATATATATATATATATATATATATATATATATATATATATATATATATATATATATATATATATATATATATATATTATTATAATGTATATATGCACACATATATATAAGGTACTTTTTAAAATCATTTGAGAGGATTGAATGAAATAATTCATTTAGTTATAAATTACGGTGACTGGTACTGCTGCTGATAATATTACTATAGTACATTCACATCAGCCGTGCATTTGGTGCCTAGCGCCGTCCCTTACGACCCTCCTGATTGGCTAGTGGTCAGCCAATCACAGCACTGGAAAATGGCCAGCCTGCAGTCTCTCTCAAAGCTCCAGACAGTGAACATCTCCGCTCCGACACCTGAATATGTCTTTCAAAAGTTATAACTTTCATTACACCTCAGTTTACCCAAAGAATAGTATTGTTTCCCAATTTCATCACTAAACATGTCAAGCCAATGGTTAAAGGATTATAATGATATATGAATTATTTACTTCAATAAGCTTAATGGTAAGATATATGATAATGAAACAAACCAGAAATTTTTAAAGATAAAATGTATTCTTTCATTCCTTACATGGCATCGCAGTGCATTCATCATTTATCGTCTTGTGTCTCATGAAATTTCGTAGCTTAAATGTCATGGATGGCAGTGCTACCTAAAAAGTATGGGTAGGGCTATCGATCAATATGAAAATAAGCAAGCGATTAAGAATATTAAAATGTGCGGGGATGCACGCAGACTATACCATATATCCCGGGCAACCAGCCAGCTCTTTACACATTCCTTGGGCCTGCTTCTAGAGGAATCTCTTGCTTTCGCTTGTTGTTATTTGGGGCCACACTTGAATGACGCTTGTATGTCAGATCTTGCATTCAAGTTCAATAAACGAGCCTAGGATTATGTAATGACTCGTCTATGGCCGTCTGCAATCAGCTACACTTCTAATATTCTGAGCCTCCTCGCTCCCCTACAAAAAAAGTTACATACACATACCATACTTTTCTATGTATCTACGTATGTATGTAGTCTATAATTACTCATTTTAATTGTTTTCCGTATCGCGGCCCCTGATAGGGTGCTACCGTAGGCCTACTGTCAAGTGCAGCTGGTCGTACCCGTGTAGAGAAGTTACCTCTTTATTCGGACGGCCACAGACGAGTCATTATATAATCCTAGGCTCGTTTATTGAACTTGAATGCAAGATCTGACATATAACCGTCATTCAAGTATGGCCCCAAATAACAACAAGCGAAAGCAAGAGATTCCTTTAGAAGTAGGCCTAAGGAATGTGTAAAGAGCTGGCTGGTTGCCCGGGATATACGCTATAGTCTGCGTGCATCCCCGCACATTTTAATATTCTTAATCGCTTGCTTGTTATTTTCATATTGATTGATAGCCCTACCCATACTTTTTAGGTAGCATTGCCATCCATGACATTTAAGCTACGAAATTTTATGAGACACAAGACGATAAATGATGAATGCACTGCGATGCCATGTAAGGAAGGAAAGAATACATTTTATCTTTAAAAATTTCTTGTTTATTTCACTATCAAATATCTTACCATTAAGTTTATTGAAGTAAATAATTCATATATCATTATAATCCTTCAACCATTGGCTTGACATGTTTAGTGATGAAATTGGGAAACACTGCTATTCTTTGGGTAAAACTGTGTAATGAAAGTTATAACTTTTGAAAGACATGTTCCTCAGGCCTCGGAGCGCAGATCTTTACTCTCCGGAGCTTTGAGAGAGACTGCACACTGCCCATTTTCCAGCGCTGTGATTGGCTGACCACTAGCCAATCAGGAGCGTTGTAAGGGACAGCGCCAGGCACCAAATGCACGGCTGATGTGAATGTACTATAGTACAAGGTGGAAGAAGAGTAAGGTGAGTTCGTGAGAGAACGAGTTTTGCATTTTCCCGCGCAGTTACGTCACTTGGAACCCAGCTGAGTAAGTGGCAAAAAGTTCATTGACTCATACTGTTTTGG
>NC_089767.1:21922008-21937008 GCF_040412425.1 Macrobrachium rosenbergii | reverse complement strand
GGATTCGAACTGGGGAATAACGAAGGTACAGTGACCATTGAGCCATCATAGTAGCTGTGCTTTCGTCGTTTTCCAACTAGGCGGCAGTTCGAATTCCACTGGTGACGAAACACTTAATACCTACAATTCCTCTTTGGTATATGTTATTCCCGAGATATGAAATTGGATGTTCAACGAAATTTGTGGGTTGATATTTGTGAATTACATATATATATATATATATATATATATATATATATATATATATATATATATATATATATATATATATATATATGTGTGTGTGTGTGTGTGTGTGTGTGTGTGTGTGTGTGTGTATATATATACACATACATACGTACATCCATCCAATACCGCAATGGTCCCTTGGCATATAATATAAGAAGCACTTATATATATGTGTGTGTGCGTATGTTTTTGTGTGTGTGTGTGTATTTGTGTTTATGTTATATAATTCAGAGAAATTATGTAAAGGTGCATACCGAACGAAACTTTTGCAGATATCCTACAGCTTCGTCTTCCGCTTTCCCACTCAAGATGTTAGTGGAGGTCTCAATTTCTCTGATGTTGCTGTTGAATGGGATTGTTGCAAGTTCAGAGGATGATTTGAGGACCAACGATTATACTAAAGAAGAAGAAGAAGAAGGCCGATACATCTACATCAATCCAGATGCTTCTTTTACTCTTGGTGAGACTTTAGGAGGAGCCTTTGTAGAGGGGAAACCCTGCTACTGCTTTTACTACTAGTACTTCGACTACTATTACTTCTGTCACTGCTGCTAATATTACATGCCGTACTGTATAAAATAGTAAATATATTTATTTTGCCATTTTACTTTAGGTATATATTTATTTGCATATTTGTTATTCATATCTGTATTTACATAACTCTTTTTGTTCTGTTTTCTCTTTAAACGAGTAATCTATGTTGTAGAAATTATTTAACCAAATAATGCTTCTCCCATTTTTTACCATATTTATATATGCAAATTATAGATGATAAAATCCTGAGAGCAGCGAAAATACTAACGTATATTTTCTTGTATTTTTCTAAACCTTTATGGCATGCTAATTAGAGAGCTACGTTGCTTGGAAGATTATCAAGCGAATTTCTTTCTCTTTACTCGATGCAGTCCGTTTCCAACTTCTGTGTTTTTTAATGTCAAGTCCATCGTTAGTATCCGTCCTAGGTGATGCGGTACTCCTGGATAATATTTTTTCCTGCAGTGGTGAACCAGCTTCACAATTTCAACTTGTGCTCTTATAAATTCATGCACATCTCGATTATGGGGTTATAAGTCATTTCTTTATTCATTTTACTGCTGGCATGTACTGTCATTAAATACACTGATATTACCTTCGCTGATTTCATCCTCAATGGTTACATCAGACTTTACTGAATAGTTTTATAATTTTCATTATTTCTGAGGTTGAACTGTAGCCTGGTCCAGCGGAACATTACAATAAAAAGAAATGTTAGATTCTCTACTCAATTGTCTGAGGCCTTAGGGCAGTGTCATATTATTATCTTAGACGCAAATCGATGGAACAAAGTTTAGAATTCTAGAGTCCCTCATTCCAGGATTCGATGAGTCTGCTTTTCTTTACCTCTGCAGCTCCGTTAACTCCCTTTTTTTCGGTGTCCGGCCTGCATTTTCCCGAGATGTAACCGAGTTACCGAGACCTTTCCCTGAAAATAACTGGACGCCATATCTTAAAAACTAATCATAGAATTTTGGTGAAAATATTCTCATTGTGTTTCCCACACCCAAATTACTCAGCGAGTACTAATCTAACTTAACCTAACCTAAAAGTAACCTAACCTAGGGGCATGGCAAAAAAAAAACCGGGCCTGGTGCAATACTAGCATACATCTCAAGAATTTTCGTCCAGTCAATTCGTCCCTGGTAATTCGTCGTCGGTTAATTTGTCCTCCGACAATTTGTCGTTGGTCAATTCATCGTCAAGCCACTTCTTCGTCAGTCAGTTAGTCGAGATTATAGGAAAAATGGAAAAACAAGTATCTGTATTAGAAAAAATATCTATTTAAACACGTTAAAATCCAGAACCAAGTGACCATTTTATAGACATTAAAAATCAAAATTTAAGATCGTGACCAATTGCTTTTAGATTAATATTTTGGCTTGAATAATTTTTCTGTGGCATTTTTTATACGCAGGTTCATATCTCTGTACCTTTTCTTTTGGACTGGCTCTACTCCTTGGAAAAATTTCTGCAAATTTAAGCACATCAATGAGTTTGCAAATATTTGGATGGCTAATATTCACTGTGTGTTTCAGCTCGCTGTGGAGGGCTTCTGAATGATCTGTAATAGGGGCAATCCCCAAGAAACATCGATCCCACACATTCCATATAATGGAAAGGGAGGTTCAAGGCGTCGCCTCCTCGCCCCGTTCCTCTAGGTGGTCCCAGGGGCGTCATTTCAGATTTTTGTTGGGGGGGGGGGGCGAAGATGGTTTGGCGAGCGAAGCAAGCCTAACCAGCTGGTTTTTTTATTTTGAGCTATTTTATGTGCTTTTTGAAGCCACATGGGCAAGGTATTTCAGGAAAATAGGAAGACAAACAAACATTGTGTGTGATAGAGAAATATAGATAGATAGATAGACAGACAGACAGACAGATAGATAGATAGGTAGATATAACTTAATGTGGTGACACATTTGAATTTCGGCAGGGAAAATGGAAAATATGAATAATGGAAAACCCGCTGCTGTTACTTCTTGGGGCTTGGGGATGTGAGGGGGGGCAAATTGAGGCTGGGGGTGGTCGTGGTCCAATATACTTATTTTCAAAATAGGATACAATTGACTGTGGAATGTCATCATCATCATCTAGTAGTTCATATCCATCTGCAACCTTATCAAGGCAGCATGTAAAATTCGACCCAGGGAACGATTCCAGAAATCCAATATGGGCTGCTTTTTCGAAATCCATTATTGTATTTTCAGGATCATCATTCTGCATAAATTCATTTATTTTGCCAAAAACTCTACTATATGTGTTCTGACTTTTGTCAGAGAGCAGTGCGAACAATCGTGGGACATTAAAATTATTAATTTGAATGTGCACTACATGTAACTGAACAAATATACTAGAGTAGCACTTGAATGTTCCATCTACCACTCGGTTCTTGCATTGTTTTAACTGTCGAAGTGCTTCGTCATTTGCAAATATTAGTATTCGTTTCGAATCTTCCATCCCACTGTCATATTGCAAAACTTTTCATCATTATCAAGGTAGGGGTATTATTCACTTGGAATGGAAAACCCAACATTTGTAAGTAGGGTGGCGGGATAGCTGGAATCAGCTTGCCTCCAACGTCTAATACTGTTCCTATTAAGCTGTGCAAACGGAGGTATTTGCGACAATGTACAGTCGTTTAAATTGTCAACTTCACTAGCCTTATATTGAGCGGGGTCTATCACGAGATGAAATAGACTTAACTTTAATATTTGAAACCGTTATCCTTGCAATTACCTCTGCAGCAGCTGAAGCGTGATTATTAACCCCAATTTTCTTAAGCTCTTTATAGGTTTCATTTGCATGAAGTCTCGCCTTGCACGCACGATTTTCGCACCTCCAGTACGCCGTAGACCCATCAGCATTCTACTTATTTTTTGTGTATATATAATTTTCTTGATCGACCACTTTGTTTTTTCATTTCTCTGAAGTTATGATCTTTTAGGTAGTCATGCTGTTGGGTAGACGTACTGAATAAATCTAACTCGATTTGCTGTTATTTCTTCTAAACTTTTTTTTTTTATCTACAACGACAATTCCAGTTCTAAAGTAACCGTTCAAAACTTTCCCTTGCATTTAGGGTATTTTCCCCTTTACTTCCGTGTCTTGGGGAGGAATTCAGTGACGATGAATTGACTTGACGACGAATTGTCCGGGGGCAAATTAACCGACGGCGAATTGACCAGGGACGAACTGTCCTAGCACCGTGGACAATTCTTGAAGTACATTTATAAATGTTTAGATTTTTTCCTGACTTATTTACATTTATTGATTTAATGTGTTATTCTGTATGTTGCCCTTCCTGACTTTGCCACGATTTTCTTCTTTTTTCACAGATGTATTCTGTCTGTAGGAGGCTTGCTCAGGATATCAATAACCTTTTATCCTTGCTCCATTCGAATGTTTTCTCATGTTGAGTACTGCTACTACTACTACTACTACTACTACTACTACTACTACTACTACTACTACTACTACTACTACTACTAATAATAATAATAATACTAACTCCTTCACCTGTCAGGCGCCCTTCTCAATATGCCATTGGCCCTGGCCATACCGTCCTTGAAGTTCCGCACGTATGTAGGCTACATTCCGACGGATTCAGTGGATTCGACTTCGTCCTATGTGAGGTCATTTTCGAGAGCCTTACATCTGGAAGATGCTGAGCAAGAAGAGGAAGGGAGATCAAACCTCTACTTATATGACGATCCTTACTACTCGTCTCAGACCGCCAAGATAAGGGCGTACTTCTCCTATATGCAGGTAAATCCTCGTCAGACATTTTTCACGTATATTATGATTTAAAATTAGGCAATGGTATTCTGCTTTTCGTTAGCTTCCCTTGTCTTGGTTTTGAACTAAATGTACTGCATTCACTAACAGTTCAGATTTGTCACTCCGTATCATAAATTCTCCTTGGTTATTTCTTGTATCATTCTTTCCAATTTCAGGTAGAAGAAGAGGAGTGCCAGGAGAAAATACTCTGCCAACTGGCCAGTGACCCTGAGACGTACTATCCAATGTCAGACATTTTTCTCAGACAACTTTTGTGAGCATACATATAATTTATTTTCTGTCTTTTAAAGATAACAGCAATTTTCTATTTTATTTAATTTTTTTTTTGAGGGGGATGGCTGCTAAAAAAAAGTGATGCACTTCATTATATTCATTTTCCGAAGACATTTTCTCTATCAGCTACTGTAAGCATAATCGCTTCAGTAGAAGGGGTGCTTCCTTATGAAAGAATGCCACCAGAATATTAGAAACTTCCTTTTATTCAAATTTCTTTTATGATGGATGAGCTTACACCCCTTGCCCTCCCTAAACTCCCCGAGGGAAAAGTTAGTTCTTACATCTAATCTTTTAATTCAAAACACGGATGAAGTATTAAAATTATGAGCATCTAAATTTAAAAAAAGAATCCCTCCTTCATTAAAAAAAAACTGTATAATTAATAAGTATTTAAATAAAATGGTTATTTTGTAAGGACCAGATGAAGAAACGTATGTTTGCTGGAAAGCAGCTCATCCAATATGACAGAGAGAGAGAGAGAGACTCATGGGTTTATTTTGTTTTTGCTTTCAGTCCCCATCATGGACCGGTAAAAGAGGACCTTAACAATAGATTTTGGAGATATCTCTCTGCTTCTAAAGTGGGCATCTTGTCTGATAGTGAAGACTGCAGGTAACGTATCGTAATGTTGTCTCTGACGTAAAACAATTACGAGTATTAAGCTACGTATTCTTTTAGATAAAATGTCCCCAACGGTGGTTTCATCATCTACGGTTTTACCACTGGTTTTTCTCCTTTTACTTGTTAAGAACTGTGATGAGTTCATGCCATTCCTTTCTATTTAGTGCTTTTTTTCTTCCCGAGGTTCCATCTGGGATATGTCTACATCTGTTGCCTTCCTCCAAGATTGTCATATCGTATCGTCCGGTTGGATTTCTGCCTCTTCCAAATCAAATACACGCCTTAGGGGGTTAGTGTCGTCAGTGCACCGCATGCGGTACACTGTAGGCATTAGTTAAGGTTCTCAGCAGCGTCCCTTTGGCCCCTTGCTACACCCCTTTCATTCCTTTTACTGTACTTCCGTTCATACTCTCTTCCTTCCGTCTTACTCTCCATCCTTTCCCAACAGTTTATTCATAGTGCAACTTCGAGGTTTTCCTCCTGTTACACGTTTTGAAACCATTTTACTGTCAGTTTCCGTTTCAGCACTGAATGCTGTTAGGTCCCAGCGCTTGGCCTTTGGCCTAAATTTTATATTATATATTCTCTAAATCAAATATTTTTCCTACTGATTTCTCCTCTTCCTTTTCTTCAAGTGTCCAAAACATTTCAGCATTAAGAATTTATTTTCCAGCATATTAGCATTAAATTTCTATACTTTTTCATCTAGATACGTTTATAAATGAAATTCTTCGGTTTGTAGTCATAACTTTCCGGAAATCCTTATCCTGTGCAGAAAATGGGTTTAGAATAATGGCCTCCTGTTCTACAACAGCAGCAATTCTGGTGAAGACCTTGTAAAAATGTGTCCTTCCAGACCTTCCTCCATTAGTTTCTTTATTATAGGAAACTTAGACAATTGCCTTGAGTGTCTGCCTCCTGGGTTAGTTCACGCAAAGTGTTTTTCATTGATAGTAACCTCATGCTGTTTAAAGGGCAAATACATAAACAATACATAAGCGGAGAGCCACTCGGCATTGGGGCCAGAGTCTGTAAGTGCCACACTATCCCCTAGCTTGAGAGTGTGCCTAAAAAATAATTGCCAAAAGTGACATAGATCACTTTAATCTTAAATGATACCTAATATTACTCTTCATGTCCTGAAATATTAGTTTCATTTGGCTTGGCAATTAGCTGTTGTGAGCACTCAAACGCAAGTAATTATCACTTCCATTTTCCCAAAATCTGTATAAATATTCTTTGTTCCATCAGACAAATTGATCCCATTCATCACACAGGTTTTGGATGACGGACGTTTGATTGATCAACAGACTGGAATTTCTCGCTCGGCATTTGGTAGTTTATTTTGTAATTTTCTGCACTTGAATATTGCCTGCTTTGCTAGAACCCATTTTTAATTTAATGCTTCGCCAAAAGCCCTACTATTCTTTCATGTCTTTTTTTGCAGGAAATTGTACAGGAAGTGTCCCTTAGAACTGAAGAAGATCGTCAATATCGGTGTGCTGAGAGTATGGCAGGCTGTCAGCAAAGTAATAACCATCAAGTTCATTGACTAGGTGGTCCATTATTGGGCGTTTTTTTTTAAAGCTAAAATGAGAGGAACAGATGGTTCAAGGATTAATGTGCGTTCTTGTTAAAAAATTTTGGGTCTGAGTTTGGAGATCTTAGTAAACCATTGCCATTTTTAAAACTTCCTAGATTCATCGAGATTGTAATAATTACTATAGAAACAATGTATATTTTTTCATTTGTGGAGATTCTGGAATATGATATTCGAAATATCCTCAAGTGATGTTGATGATGAAAATATTCAAGAAAGGATTCAGGAATACAAAGGTAAAAGGAAGACTACAAAAACGCATGTGGACGAAAATGGATTAAAATAAACACACTTTTTCGCAGTGTATGCTTAGCTTTATTTATTTGAGCCGCAGTATCATGAAAATAAATTTTGTAAGTGAGCAGTATTTTCTCTAAGTGATATTTCAACTGTTTACTTCCGTTCCATCAGTTTTGTCGATGGTGGATGCCCACATGTGTATGAGTTGCAAATTTCTTGCCTGCCACCTTGATGACGGAAGATTTAGTTCTTTTTTTATTGAAGTAGTAAACTGCAGCATCATTTTTTCCACTTGTACTGATCAAAGTTTCTTGATGATCATCCAGTGCGGGAGTCATTTTGCTGGTCATAGAATCAAGCCTTACTGACAGTAACCTCCATCAGTAAAACAACTAGGCTGATCACCATACCTACGGGTGTACATGAGTTCATTTCAGTGATACCTACTGTTTCTTCTTTAAAATGAACACCATATTCTTAGAAGCCCCTGTGAGCTTGCTCCATATGAATAGGGTTCATCTGCTGAATAATAATAGTAAGAGTGACTAAAAGGAATAATAAATTAAAAGCAGTAATAAAAACCAGCATAATCAGTTAAGCACGGAAAAACGTAAACATGACGTTGTTGTCAATTGATATCAGCTATTCTGTACAAACTCACTTGCATTTCTTTTTTTGCTCTCATTTGCAGGAAAACTGTTTTCCCTACAAACAAACATGCATGCTTTAGATTTTACAAAATAGATCATAAAACAAGTTGATAAGAAGCCATCCATTGAGAGGAAACGATGCAAGTTCTTCTAAGGTAAGCTTTCAGTCCAATAAAGTAGGCTATTATGTTAGCTCAAGTCTATTTTCTGTAAAAAATAAATGATCATTATCTACATTAATTATATAGGTAAAAGAGGATTGAAAATCACTAACATTGTACAAGAATGAGAGCGGATTTCATACAGTGCAAGAATATAAATAAAGAGATATATGAATGAATGACTAAAATGTACAAATGAAATAATAAAAAATCACTTAGGACAGCATAACCTTTCAATATTTGGTGAATAGTTCTTTAACGCAATATAAACCAAGAGTGCCGAAGTGGCGTTACGCTCGCCTTCACTGAAAGTATTTGCTTGTAATTAAGCGTTGTCTCACAATACTAAGCCAAAACTTGAAGAGAAGGGACCTAGCCCTGATTTTATCATGGCAAAAATGCTTTTGATCTATGACCATAGGAGAGGATTTTCATATTTTCAGTTATGCAGCTAGAAGAACTTTTATTGGTCTCAGAAATAGCCAAGATTATAACTAGTTCACACGAAGTAAGTTATTTCATTTTTATCTAAATCAGTTAGACATGAAAGACTAACTTTTCCCAGAAAGAGAGCGATTTCGTATATACAATTAATTCAAGAAAGAAGAAACTGAAGTAAAAAATAAAGATTTCTCAGGCAACCGTGTCTAAACTAAACTACTACCGAAACCACCAACCACATCAGTTGTGAACTTGTGATACCGCACGCATATCAAATGTTTAGGATCAACTGCCTCGCAGTATCCTGATTACAAGTGATTCAGAGGTTGGGTATTCCCCCAAGTGTTCATGTAATTTTAGAAAAGATTTTTTTTATGGTTGCTATGGGTGATGATTATGGAGGTTCAATAATAATCCCAATTGTTATCTGTAGACTAGTACTATGTAGTTTGGTGTACCTCCACCAGGGCGGCTCTGCTTGGGGCCGGAGAAGTGGCGGGAGAACTTCGTGCCATCCCCATACACCCGGGAACCGCGGAAAGTGAATATGTGCTTAGTGCGTACTGCGATTTATTTGTCCGTTATCTTCATCATGGTACGTCGTGCAGCTTATAATTACAGAAATAGGCTCAGGAATTCTTGTAGAGAAGAAGGAGTAATATTTCACCGGTAAGCAAAGCATACTGAATTTTATTTACCCATAATTTTGTGCTAGTCAGTTAATGTGTCGTTAGCAGTAGATATGCTTTCGCTGTCAACAGTCTTATATCATTCAACATATTTTTGTGGCAACATACGTGCAGTGGCAAGTTCAATATGAAATCAGAACATGATTAATCTCATATATACCACAAGAAACCAAAAAAGATCTTGCCCGTTTTTAAAGAAGACCTTAGTAGCAAGTAGGCCTAGGCCTTTAGGTTACTGGTTTTGTCAAGAAGTCTCGTCTTTAAAACATATATATTGTGATGTTTAAGGACACCTGGTGTATTTTGTCAGTCACTGAAACTTTTTTGTAGTAGGTAGGCCCGGAGGATACTGTCTGTGCCTTCAACATTTTTCAGTCTAGACATAAAAAGGGAACGTTATAGAGTTAAGTAAGTGCATTTAATCAAACAAGGTTTTTCAACGAAATTACGAAACGTCACCGCTGGTGAGTCTTTCAGGATGACGTAAACAGACCGTAGAAAACAATTGTTATTCGAATCAAAGCCAAAAGCGTTGTATATTTTGTGTATAAAATCCCAATTTAATTTGTTTTCATCAAACGATGCGTTTCATAGACTGGAATAGCGAGAAAGTGAAACTAAACCTACGCCCTCAAACTACTCATATAGTACGATTCTCTTTCACTTAAACCACAGTCAAAGTACGACGTAATTTTCGTATATACAGTATAGAAATAATTTCTCTATAGTGCAAGTTATCGAATCATCCTACCAAGGAGAAGGTAGCTTTAAAGAATGGTATCTACACGGAAAAGGCTTTTGGCCAAGCAAACATTAGACCTATACTAGTTGATTCGGCAGATATTTTTACTTTTGTTTCGTTAAATCGAGATTATAAAAATAACATGCCTACAAGGCTGACAATCAAAACGCAGAAAATGGAGACACCGCGTTTTATTCATGTAGGGAAACTTAACCGGAAGATAATTGTTACAGCTTACCAACAACAAAGATGAGAAAAATTCCAGATAAGTCCATCACCGAAAAAGGCTTGTGTCCCTCGACAACTTCGCTCCCCGGCCTTACAAGACAAGCCGTGGCATTCGTCGTCTCTGCGAGGATACTTTTGCTGATTTTCCCGGATTCTTTCAATAAATACAACCTGATAAAAAGGGAACATTAAGAATTTGAATAAATAAATGAGTCACCTTAATCCTGTCTCAGCAAGGGTTTGATGGTAATTCTTTAGAACACTACGGTGTTTCAAGAGGCTGTTTAGACAAGTCATGTTTCAAAATTTATTGATATAAAACAAAATTCTTTGAAAGTTCATATGGATGAACGCGAGGTGAAAGCTCACTTCAGGAGCTGCAAAAGCGAGAGAGTTGTGATATTAACCATTTGTCGAAGAGGGGAGCAAGTTTACTGCCTTTAGGGAAAGCTAGGGCGAAAGGTGCTGAAAGAATGGCCTCTCTTGCAATGTAGAAATTACATTGACCCGTTGTGCTGTAATCTTCGCTTATCACCTGAGGAGAACGAAAAAAAGTCTGAATTAAGAAACAAGACCCCTATAGCGGACTCTAATTTTGAGTTTATGCGGACGAAAATTGGTAGCAAAAATTATATATATATATTATATATATACATATATGTACATATGAGTGTTTTTGTGTATATATCATATAAATAATATATATATACACATATATATATTATATATGTAACATTTCTATTGATATTTAGTGCCATACGTTTACTTGATAAATACAGCGTGTAGGCGTAAGACTTAGTCAGTACCCTGAATTAAGGAAGAATATTTCTACTCTTATTGTTTCTTTGATTTTTAAACTAAAAATCATCAGAACCTTTTTCATGTTTGTAATGGGAATAAGCACAGAAATGGGCTTCTTCTTCGCCATATCACGAATGGTATAAAAGTCGTCCACGATGGTCGCTCCATGAAGAACTTCCTTATAAAGGCCACTCTTGGCTTTCTGAAAATGATGAATGGTAGGTGATGTAACATGTTTTGAAATGTATAATTATATTTGTATCATTAAATTTTCAGTGTTGATACACATATACTTTATATATATATATATATATATATATATATATATATATATATATATATATATATATATATATATATGTATACTGTAAATGCTGCAAGCGTCTAGAAAAGATTTTCAAATATGTCTGTCCCCGTAGGGGGGTAGCGGCGTCAGTGCACCCCATGGGGTGTACTATAGCCATTACTAAAGGTTCTTTGCAGGGTCCCTTCGGTCCCTAGCTGCAACCCCTTTCATTCTTTTTACTGTACCTCCATTCATAATTTTTTCCTTCCCTTTAACCCTTCCAACGCTGAATGACCGCATAGGTCCAAGCGCTTGGCCTTTGGCCTAAATCTTATCTCCATTCCATTCCATTCAAATATGCCTGTAAGAACTAAGGTAAAGAACGAGAGTGTATGTGTGTGTATATATGTGTGTATATATATATATATATATATATATATATATATATATATATATATATATATGTGTGTGTGTGTATTTATGTATGTATGTATGTATGTATGTATACATAAACAGGGTGTAACATGAGTTTATGCAAATATTTTGGGAAATGACAGAAAAAGTAATTTTGAACACAAAAAGTTCTATAAACATGCATTTTAAGGCTTCGTTTGTCGGTGAGGGGGAATTTTAAAGTAACCGTTATCATTAGCGCTGCTTTCATGCGATGGAGGTTGGTAACGGGAGGTGGTCGGAGTTGCCTGGGATGTTGGCGGGGGGGTGGGGGGAGAGGTTGAAGTGAATAAGGCAAGTGGATTGATAGTCTTAATTATGATTCTTTTTCTTGCAAGTAATCTAACTTCAATGATTAGCTGACAGCGGTAACGTATGGCTTTGCGTATCAAATAAGTAGTGTAAATGTCGCTGAGCAAATACTTTAGATGGAGAGGGAGAGATTTTTAAAATACATTTGAAATATTTGATAGGTGGCTAATGAATTAGTCTACTTTTGATGGAGGGGAGATTCAATTAGGCTTACTTTTTTTTTTTTTTATCGGTGTCCAGTGAATACCACTGATAGGAGAGAAAAGGATTCAATGATGCTTGCATTTTTTTCTTCAAAATCTAAATAATACATTTGACTGGGAAGTACTTTATTTTCACATCGGCCTATTCGCTCTATCCTCCTTCTCTATGTCCCTGGCTCCCCCACCCCCAGCCCCCGCAAATCCCAGGCTACTCCTACCCCCTCCCGTTACCAACCTCCATCGCATGAAAGCAGTGGTAATAATACTGGTTATTTTAAAATTCCCCTCACCGACAAGCGAAGCCTTAAAATGCATATATTTATAGAACATTTTCTGCTCAGAATGACTTTTCTTTCATTTCCCAAAATATTTTGTAAACTGTAAACTCTTGTATATATATATATATATATATATATATATATATATATATATATATATATATATATATATATATATATATATATATATATATATATATAGAGAGAGAGAGAGAGAGAGAGAGAGAGAGAGAGAGAGAGAGAGAGAGAGAGAGAGATTACTGACTGACATGGGGACCGAACCCCGGTCTTTCAAGGGAAAGTGCATGGCGTTAGCAATTCAGTCGCACAAGCCATAAAAGAAGTAACCTAAGTACTATGCACTTAAGATTTTTCCCAGGCAGGCGCCTAGCGGCAAACGTACCAGCAAATTTTACCCAGCTTCCCGACCTAGTAGCAAGTGAATTGCTGACTTTTCATTCGACTTGCCCCATCAATGTGAGATATGATGGAAATGAACACATGGGAACGTGTTTAACAGATATAAATTTCTGACTTACATCTGGACAGAACCCCGGCCTTTCGAGTGAGAGTCCAGGGCATTAGCAATTCATCCGCCAACTTCCTTTATAATTTGTGCTGATGAATTGCTAACGCCCTGGATTCTCACTTGAAAGACCGAGGTTTGGCCCCGATGTGAGTCAGAAATTTATATCTGTGAAACACGTTCCAATGAGTTCATTTGTATCATATCTCACGGTGATGGGCTAAGTCGAATGAGAGGTTAGCAATTCACTTGTTGCTAGGTCGGGAAGTTGGGTAAAATTCTTGAAAATTATCTTGACACTCTCTCTACAGTTATCTCGATCCTCTGCCGCTTAGCTGCGATGCGGCTAGTCTTTCTTTCTACGGGTACAATTTGGTCGCTGAGCATTTGAGTTCAACGTGAAAGCTACTCGTCCTTTAAGGTCCACACCACCTCGACTGTATCTTCCCTTCTGCCAAGCTTTGGAATTCTTTTATTTCTGTTGGTTTTTTTTCTTTTTAAATGATAACTGCCTCTCCTTTAAATGGAAAGTCTATCGCTTCCTGCAGTTAAGTCCCACATTTATTCCTTCATTCTTATAAAGTAACCCAAACTTACCAGAAGCGTATTGTGCAGGTAAGACCCAACTTCAATGATCCAGGGGAACTTCCCGTATGAAACGAGATCCTGCAGTGAGTCGACAGGAATTGTGACCTTGGGGACGGTTATCAGGGAGGTTAGGACGCCACTGTAAGCTGCCTGAATGATGAACCCGACAACCATCCACGTCACGAGAAACAGTCGGCTAGAGTCTGATTCTGGCAATGACTGGACCGCTGCAAATCGGAATAGATATCTTTGATTTTTCGTGATCATTCTAGCTCATGTACTTTATTCTTAGGTATCATTCCTTTACCGGAAATGGGGAAAGTTAATCTCAAAATATTATTTCGATTTTATTTCTATTTTAGTCCAAACATCAGAAATATGTAGATCTTGCAACTGTTCCCATCTAATACTATGTATGAACTAAGCTTATAACAGTTACTGGAACGCATTTTTCCAGTTCATGTTGTTGCAAAAAATTAATGATAATAGAAAAAAAAATTCAAGAAATAAGACTTGATCCTGTTGCTGACTTACTTTCAGTCCACACCACCTTGGCTATTCTAGAAAGATGAATGTCATCCAATAAATTAGTTCCATGAATCATTTTTATTATGAACTTCATGAAAGAGCCAATGACCATACTGACGCATAATGAGATGATCAGTGCCAGCCAGACCTGACAATGAATAAAGCTGTGATGAAAACTCAGATGTGTTTAATTAATAAGACTATTACTACTAAATATAATAATAACAAAAAAAGGGTTAAATCAGTGAGTTAAAAAGGCATGTACGCAGAGAGACACACCTAATAATCTATTAAAATGGGAGAAACCTCTATCAGCAGTCAACCAAGAAAAGCATTTTGTCTATATGCATGTCTTTCTGTCCTTCAAATATTAAATATCTAAATTTGACGACCAAGATTTTAGGCCTGGATGATAAGCTTCGAAATAATGTTTATACTTTTGTGAACAACGATCATGGTTGTCGTCAACTGCCCGTTAAGTAGGAGTATATGTTGTAGAAACCTTTTCCGAGTTGCATATTTTCTCGAGGGAGTCGGGTATGGGAGAGGGAAAGAAAACAGAGAAGTCACTGAAAAGGTATATCGATATATATATAAATATATATATATATATATATATATATATATATATATATATATATATATATATATATATATATATATTATGTATGTATATATATATTATATATACATGTATATATATGTATAGTTAAAAATACCCATCCCCAAAAATCCTAGATATTCCAGACACAAGAGGACACAGTTTAAAATCGATATATATATATATATATATATATATATATATATATATATATAT
>NC_089767.1:21839508-21919508 GCF_040412425.1 Macrobrachium rosenbergii | reverse complement strand
TTTACATTATTGTGGCTTTTTACTCATTGAATATGTGTGTATGTATACACACATGTGCGTGTTTTACAAATTCTATAAAGAAAATTATTTGCTCGTACATATCTTTGACACATTCCTATCATGCCAGTGAAGGATCCATTTGGCAATTCTCTTCCCCATTCCGTATCAAGTGGTTTCTTCACAGAATACCTTAAAGAGAGAGAAGGAGGGAGATTATAAGCCTATTGAGACAAATAAAATTACCTTATTCTAACTTATCACATGTGTGAATCAAAATATATAGCTACACTTTCAAGAATAAAAGTAGCAATATTAGTCTACAGAGGAAAGGCTTACGTAAAGTTCATCTTCTCAGCGATGGTATTGAAAAAGTCCATGACGATTCCCCCCTTGGTCAGGGAGCCGTCTGGTTCCTCTTGTAGATCCACCCAAGGGTTCCACTTGTCAGCCGCCACAATGAGGTGACGTCCACTAAGAGACATTGGGGCACTTTGGTCTGAAATTCTGAAAGAAAAATACGACTGCAGTACAGGCAATATCACAATTCAAGGAAGAAAATAAGTATCGTCACTTACAAAATGATTTCAACCATTACTTTGGCTTCTGGATTACTTAGATTTGTTCATAGGGTGAACAAACGTTAAAACAAATAGGCCTGCCATTAGTGTTGAGTATTTTTCCCAGAAATATATCCATTACTGCCCTAACGCAACCTTTTTAGGTTTTAGAATAAGAAAATTGTTATAAAACTTCTTAATTTAAGTATATTGGATGTAGTGTTAACACGAAAGGTGAAGTTTACCGCACCAGGGAAAATCAATCATTTCTAAATACAGCTATGTAAACTAACGGGATAAAAGTTTTTGCAAGACAGCAAGAACTGAAATTACGTAGAATAGTCTGTCAACCTTAGCCTTTTTTATTTTATTCTCAATTCCATCTGGAGTTATGACTTATGTGCCATGTGTGTGCTTGCGGTTTTTTTTTTTTTTTTTTAACAACTGAGTGATGCCCTTGAACATCTAGTTTTCAATGAATATATTATCGCTGTTCCGCGTACTTAATTTTAGTGACACTGTAAAACCTGAAATAAGGTTCTGTAAATTAAATTTTTAAGCAATTTTCCTACCATACATGGGTATATCAAGAGCTCAAAACCAGTCTAAGAGAGACAGAGTTATTGTCCATTTTAGCTCATCTTTTCCTCCTGATTTGTAAAGGACCCCAGAGACTTCCCTTTCCGTTATAGTTTCGACTTCCCAGGTATTAATTGATCAATTAATTACCTCTAGTACAACTTAATTTGTTTTCATTAAAGTGATTTAGAACATGCAAGCTATGAGTGAAAGTAGCGTATGGTTGCAATAAACATGTGTTATGGCTTGTGTCCTGTATTTATGCAAGGATATCAATGTATGATGCTTACGGAAAATATACTTACCACAGACCACACAAAGAAGATATAACTTTAAAACACGCCCGAGAATGTACCTTTCAGTTCTCTGTCCAAGACGAGAATGACGGAATAATAACAGTTCTTGTTCCTAAATGAGGCAAGAGATATTGAAACCAGAATCAATGTGTCGATAATAAGCACGTATTTTAATTGGAGAATTCAAGAACATGTCAAGTGATTGGCGAAAACGCACTCATGCGCGGTGGGAAATAATACGTGGCTTCGATACTGTAAACATTCATTGTTTTTTTCAGTTTGCTAAGCAAATAATCATGTGCACGGTAACAACAAAACGGAATGGCAAACAAGCAATGGGTGGGATATTGTTGGCGTTTATTACTGAAGATAAAGCGTTATTTATATGAAATCCTTTTGCCATTAGCGTGTCATGCGCGCACATACACATCTATAATATATATATATATATATATATATATATATATATATATATATATATATATATATATATATATATGTATATGTATATATCTATAATATATATATATATATATCTATATATATATATATATATATATATATATATATATATATATCTGTCTATCCATTTATCTATATATATATACGTACATAAATACGTACATATACATTTGTATATATAAACATTATTTATATATATATATATTGTCACTTTTACACGCATAACTTTTATGCCTAGAGATATTAAGCCACAAAATACTGTTTAATATCCAGTTCACGATACCTTGGGAGTAACTTACACCCAAAAGGAATAATAATTGATAAGTGCCTCTTCCCGGCAGGATTCGAACCGTTGCCTGGTTTAGAAACAAAGATGGACAGTGACTTTTACCACACAGCTGTCAAGAGAAATATGAGTTTATATCGACCTCTGCTATACTTATGCCTGTCGAATTCAGGTTCTGTATTTTGAAACGATAACTACACAACCCTACCACAACTGATTGGTAAATTTGTAACACAATGCTAATTATGAATTTTAAAAAATTTTACACACAGGACTTTTTTGTGTTCGCAAATATTAAACCACAAACATTGTTTGATATCCATTTCACTATACCTTGGAAATAACTGAAACCCAAACGGAATTATAATTGGCAAGGGGTTCGTCTACGCAGGATTCGAACCATTTCCTGGTTTAGAAACAACCAATCTGCTATCATGGTGTAGGTGGGTTCATATCGATTCTAAATACAGATCCTGTGCAATAAGCATTTTCTGCTCATAATAGGGGACCCTAGGAAAAACGACGAACTGTTAAACTGTAAAGTGTCATACTCATGATTTAACTGCTAAATCTGGATTAACTCCTTGTAAAGGAAACTGCCAAATTTTGCTATCTTCAAATTTCTGCACAGAATTCTCATCAGCTTTGTGCTGTACCGCCTACAAGTACTGTGCCGTTCACCTATATTTTGCACTCTCTCGCTTCTAGGATATTAAGTCGCCGCTATTTCTGTACGTCTTCCATTTCATGTCTGGACCTTTCCATGCTGTATTCCTCCTTACTCCCACCACTTGCAAATGATAAACTATTTTCTCCAAACCATCATCCTTCAAAACTCTGTGATCAATCTTTTCACCTACCTTTTTATTACTCCTTCGTGTCTCTTAAGTCTCGTCCCCTCAGTAATTCTCTTTTCACAAATATTCCATAAGTAATTCATCTCAGCTTCTTCAACCTTTTTCCTTTGATATGCATTTATCATCTACAGCTCCATAAATGTGAGTAACTTCAACAGCCTCTTCATATATGCCAACTTTGGTTTCCAAAGAAACTTCTCTTCGCTTTCAAATTTGGGTACGTCAACTTACATTCCTTTCATCGCCTGTTTTGTGGCATACCCCTTCAATCGTCCTACCGTCATCTACTATGTTTACTCCAAATACCAATGCAATTCAGTCGCTTGCATTATTACACTATTCATATCAACATGTGGTGTTTCACCTGTTTCTGTCTCCCATTTTCAAACTTAGTCTTAGTTTTACGCACATTTGCTGTAAATTTCTGCCTCTTGCAATATCTTTCAAACTCTTTAGCTAGTGTCAGTAATGTCTCTTTACAGTTCCTAATCAATGGCTTCATCTGTAAACATCATCTCCTCATTTATTCAAGACCACTTTTCATAACCTACAAATTCTTCACCTAAGTCTCCTGTTCTTTGTCTGACTTCTCACAGCAGATCCCATCCATTGAGATACTGAATAACCATGTAAATATAACTCAGCCTTGTCTCAGACCTAATTAAGTTGTACATCGTACATCCTCAGCACACCCCATGTAGCGTCTCTAATATGTTATCCCTTCCTTTTACTCTCAAATTAATGAGACAGCTCTACCATTATAAACCCCTGATACACACGCCTGCTTCTTAATCTGACCCTCCACTGCATTTCCCTTGCCGGTGTGCTGCTGTCATCTGCTTTTTAGTTTTCTGTAAAAGAAACTATTGAGATGGCTTTTTGTCTGTCCGTCTGCCCTCAGATCTTAAAGATTACTGAATCTAGAGGGCTGCATATTGGTATGTTGATCATCCACTCTCCAATCATCAGACATACCAAATTGTAGCTCTCTAGCCTCAGTATTTTTTATTATGTTTAAGGTTACAGTTAGCCATGATCTTGTGTCTGGCACAGCTATAGGTACCAACAACACTGGCCACCACCCGGGCTGTGACTGAAAGTTTTTGGGCCGCGGCTGAGATTTTGATATGCCGTGGCTGTGAGTTTCATACAGCATTATACGCTGTGCAGAAAACTCGATTGCGGCGAAGAAGCTTCGGTACATTTTTTACTTGTTTTAATTTAAATCCTATCATAATTCTTCCCTGTAACTCTTACAATCATCTCTGGTTCCATTACCCTTCTGCAAAGGAATAATTACTCATCTCCAGCTTTACTCTGAATTTTTCTTACTTCCAGGCATACATAAGATACTTTGCAACAGCACATCACTCGTAATCCCACCAAATTTTGCTTCCATTCCACTATTTATCTGCTTCATTTATATGCTGATAATCCAATATTCAGTTTTACATTTCTTAGCATTTCTCAACGGTACTGTCACCAGTGCATTTATTCCCATAATGAATTCATATGCACTTGCACTCACTGCATCCGGCGAATCCTAACCTATGCATTTCGACAGCGATACTTTAAAAAAAAAAGTATTGCCACCGATATTTCCAAGCGTCGATGAGATACTAACAGAATGTCTGTGCTTTCATTAGCGTTCTTTTAAAAGTCCTGATTTGTTAATATACCAGGTCTTAGTTTGGACATCTCACTAAATTATTTACTCTTAAAATTTTCTAGATTCATTGAGATTGTAATTATAATGTAAACAATATTTTTTGGTTTGTATGATCAGATTCTAGAATAATATATTCAACATATTTTTTGGCGTTGTTGATAATAAAAATAGTTAAGAAAGGTTTCATGAATTTAAAATTAAAAGGAAGAATATGGAAACATAAATATGGAAGAAAAGGGGTAAAAAAAAAAAACTAATTCGTAGCATATGCATAAATTTATTTATCTAAGCATCACTATCAGGAAAATAAATTGTATAAAGTGAGCAGTATTTTCCTTAAGCGATATTTCAACTATTTATTTGTTTTCTCCGTGCAAATTCCCACATTTACATGGACTGTAAATTTCTTGTTAGCAGTAAGCTTCCCCATCTTCATTTTCCATGTGTCCTAATCAGTTTATTAATAATTATCTCGTTCAGAAGTCGTTTGTTGGCTCGTAGAATCATCAAGTCTTACTGATAATAACTTCCACCAGTAAAACAGAAACGCTGATTCCTGTACCTGTGGGTGTAAAAGATTTCATTGTCATGTTAATAAGAAAAAATGACTAAAAGGAATAAATACACATTGATATCTACTTATGTCAGCTATTTTCTACAAAATCACTTACGAATTTTTTTTTGTTATCGTTTGCAGTTAAACTGTATTCCCCACAAATTAATATGCATATGTTTTAGACCTTACACAATATCATAAAACAAGCTGATAAAATTCCATTGTGTCAAAACGATATAAGTCCTCCAAGGGTGAACTTCAAGTGCAATAACTATCTGCTAGCTTATTTTCTGTATAAATTAAACATTCGTTATCCACAGCAGTTATAAAAGCTAAAAAGAATTGATAATTGCTATTATTTTCCAGTGATGAGATTGCAGAAATAAACACAGGAATTCTTCTGGAGAAAATGGGACGGCATTATTTCACAGGTAAGCAAAGCATACTGAATTTTATTTACCCATTTTTTGTGCTAGTCAGTCTTGGTAACAGTATATACTCTTTCTCTGTTAACATGACATAATGTAGCATATCATTGTGGCACTTTAGTGCAGTGACGATTTCAATATTGGAATCAGAGCATCGTTAATCTTATGTAATCCGCATAATATAAAGACGATATTGCTCATTATTAAAATTGCTTAGTAAGAACGTAGGCATAGGCCTATTGGTCACTGATTGTGCTAAATCTGGTCTGTCAAGCACGTTATTGTGAAGCTTAAGGAACACCTGCTGCATTTTGTCAGTTATTGAGAATTCTTTGCCATAGGTATGCTTGTAGAATACTATCAATGCCATCAGTTTTTCAGTTTTAAATATGTAAAAGCAGCGTTAGAGTTGTTTAGCAAGTGCATATTATCAAATTCCGGAACGCCACACAAGGTGATAGTATTTCAGGACGACGTTGACAGAACATTGAGAAAACCACTTGCTGGTATTCGATTCACAATAAAAATAGTTGCATTTTTGTGTAACAAATTCTGGTTTAATGTGTCCATCAACAGATATGTCTTATAGATTGGTAATAGAATAATTATGAATTTTGGTATACTTGTCAACCTATGCGTAACTCCTAAACTATTCATTCGGTAAGATCCTATATCCTTAGTCAAAGTAAAACCTAATGTCGAATATGTAGAAATAACTCTTCTGTGGTAAAAGTTACCGAATTATCATGCCAAGGAAAAAATAACTCCATGAATGGTAACTGGGAAAAGAATCTAGGCTAAGAAAAACGCTAGGCTTATGCCTAATGATTCGGCGGGTATTTTTGTTCTTTCCTTCTTTTAAGGACAATTCATTCCAAATAACTCGAAATTATTTCCGTATTGTAATCGTTATGTAACAGATCCTCTTGGTATCGTTCCAAAGCCTTCGAATGGAAAGGAATGACTATGTCAGCCTTTTCTGTCGTTGGTTTGTTTACAGGACGCTGAGCATGGCGGGAAAAAAAAATCATGTTTTGCTAAACGCGTTTTCCAAACTTTGGCTAAACTATACACTCGGAAATAGCAAAGGTGCTAATGTTAAACAAATTCAGGTTTGTTAAACGAATGTGATACCACCTCTACATTGATGCTATGCATTGCTTACCATTAAAAATGCTTGGTACTTGTTAACTCGTATTGTTTGAAACCTATAACAATGAGATATGCAGGCGATCCATGTGCATGTGTGCGTATATATATATATATATATATATATATATATATATATATATATATATATATATATATATATATATATATATATATACTGTATAATCCGAATGAATCTTGTTTGTCCTCTCCTGGTGACAGTAGGGATGACATGACAAAGCCACCCACCCCCTGCAAACCAGTTTGTCTGCTCCAGGTGGGGGTGGTGTAAGTAAGGGAACGGGAGGGTAGGGGAGACATCCACCCTCCTCCTGCAAACCTGTTTGTCCGTCCAGGGTGAGGGTGGGGTAGATAGGGATCGGGAGGGTAGGAGAGACAGCAGCGCCGTTCCAGCGCGCCAACAAGCTCGTATATATACATATAAGTTTGTGTGTGTATGTGCATGTTCACATACATGTAAATAAATCACTCTATTCCTATTAACAGAAAAAGTAAAATTTGATTCGTGTTGAACAATCAGTAGTATATATGCATGCAAATAAATAATTCTATGCATTCTTTTTTAACATACGCTCACTCACACACGCGCGCACACACGAACATATATATATATATATATATATATATATATATATATATATATATATATATATATATATATATATATATATATCTGTGTGTGTATTGTGTGTATCTATATATGTACATATATACAGCATATAAATTATATGTGTGTGTGTATGTGTGAGCGAGTGTGTCTGTATGTTAAAAGGGAATGTATAGAATCATTTATTTGTATGTATATGTAACTAAGCATGCAGTATAAACAAACATTATACCTTTTTATGCTTCAGGGAATATTTGGAGTTATATAAGTCATCACTTCATTTTTTGAAGGGAGAATTTATAACTGTGCATTTATGCAGGAAAGCGATTGCACTAATGAAGTTGTATTTGACTTCCAATATTTCAGATACATACACACACACATACATACATATATATACATACATACATACATACATATATATATATATATATATATATATATATATATATATATACATTTAAATTGTGAATCTTTTTTCAAAATTCTTTATTTTATACAAATCAATATTTTAGGTTGTCTCTTTTTGTTAAAAGAAAATTTATAGTATACAGATTATTAACTGCTTAATTAGTGAATAACTTTTTCTGATCAAATTATATTTGGGTTTCCAATTTTAGAGAGATATATACAGATCTGAATTCAAAATTCTTTATTTCAACTACAGTATGCTTCGGAACAATAATATTTCGGAATATATTGTATAGTAATGATTGATTTACCCGTAATAACGTAACATATTCTTATAATAATTAAACGAGAGGGGAGAAATGCAATGTGCTGCTTCAGCGTTTCGTCACTACAGTATAGCATTGCCTGCTGGAGTGTGTATTTCAATATGGCCGCCCGAGGTCACATGCTTGGCAAGATCACCACTCCTTGTTGTTGACTCTCAGTAGAAGTAATATTGTTTCCTCTCCTTCTTCTTAGTTATTATTTTTATTATTATTATTATTATTATTATTATTATTATTATTATTATTATTATTATTATTATTATTATCGTGATGGCAAAATGGTTTTCAGCAATTTAAGGCAACGTTTCAGTAATTTTCTCGAGAACCTAGCGTTATGTCCACACTAAAACATTTGAACAATCAAACATGGTGCCAGTGACCAGTGTATTAAGAATTCTCATATTGCGTGAAGGACCATAACAATGAGGCAGACAACAACACGGAGTCGTCAAGGACGCCAAGAAAACGTTAAAAAGACACCATTTAGTCTTTGGAAGATTCCCAAGAAAAGAGGTTTCGTAAAGGTGCCCGAGCGCTTTCGCAAGAACTGTTCTCGTTAAAGCGAGATTATAGAAATAACGTACCTACAAGATTGACAGTCAGAACGCAGAAAATAGAAGATAATTATTTTCTTACCAACAACGAAGATGAGGAAAATTCCAGATAAATCCATCACCGAAAAAGGCGTATATCCTTTGGCAACTTCGCTTCCTGGCCTTACAAGACAAGCCGTGGCATTCGTCGTCTCTGCGAGGATACTTTTGCCGATTTTCCCGGATTCTTTCAATAAATACAACCTGTGAAGAAGGGGACATTAAACATTTCAATAATTATATGCTTTGTTTTTATCCTGACTCTCAAAGGTTCCGTGGTATTCTTAAGAACAGTACGTACTTATAAGGAACTGTCTAGAAACGCCTAGACAAGCCTTCATGTCTCAAAGTTTTATTGATACAAAATAAAATTCTTTCAAAGTTCATATGGATGAATGCGACTGTACAAGGTTCACTAGGAGTCGTAAGCTGATCAATGTAAGAGCGAGAGAGAGAGTTGTGATATTAACCATTTGTCGAAGAGGGGAGTAAGTTTACTGCCTTTAGGGAAAGCTAGGGCGAAAGGTGCTGAAAGAATGGCCTCTCTTGCAATGTAGAAGTTACATTGACCTGTTTCGCTGTAATCGTCGCTTATCACCTGAGGAGAAAAAGTTGAATTATGGAACAACACCATGGTGGACTCAAGTTTAGATTTTATGCGGATAAAAATTGATAAAGCCAATATATATATATATATATATATATATATATATATATATATATATATATATATATATATATATATATATATATATATATATATATATATGAAATTTGTTATCACCGTGATTCATACACAATCATGAAGTTACAAATGTCGTTAATATCAAATTCAACTACCTCCAGGAATATCCCCGATGAGAATTATCACCGAAGGGGAATTTATAAGTGATAAATGGCAGTACCAATTCATTTATCACTTATAAATTCCCTTCGGTGATAATTCCCATCGGGGATATTCCTGAGGTAGCGTGAATTTGATATTGACATTTATAGCTTCATGATTATATGTATATATATATATATATATATATATATATATATATATATATATATATATATATATATATATATATATCGTTTTAAGTAAAAGGTGGGCTTAGGGATATCGATCTTAAAGAGAATGACAGACAATGAGAAAATTAGAAGTATCTTACTTCCTGTTTGGTATACGACTGCACTGCAATTATGATGTTGACAGGTCTCCCGGGATAATTGGAAGAGCTTATTCTCAGAATGCAAGGCATCTATGAGTATGTTTCATGGGTCACGTACAAAACAAAGGTCAACTACATCTTTCGACCAGATATCTCGAAGTACTTGAGAAAAAATTGCATTTCATATTCGCGGGACCTTAGGTATATTTCCTCTACTTCTCCATATCTTTATGTTAGAGGAACGCATTTTCAGTGTGTTTATATCGACAGATTTAGAAAACATCATTTTATATAGATAATATCTTACTTAAAATTAGAGATGAGATCACAGATCAAGAGGCTTCCAGACAAGAGAAGGCCATTTTTAAGAATATCGAATTAAGCTGCTTCATGGGTAGAAAGTGAACTGCTAGCAAATTCTGGAATTAGTAGGCATCAAGATCGAATATCGTTCATTAAGCGAATTTACTTTTGGGCTATTTGGGTAGAGTCCAGAGATCCAAAACACTCTTATCCCGTTCCACGTCTCAGTGCAATTACGGACCGTCTTATGAAAGCCAGGAGCATGCGATCACGGCTTATAAACTTTTTTTTAGTTCAAACTTAGTTGACCGACATTTTTGTCGGTTTTCCGGGTTTGGCCAACTTGTCTTCATACATCTTCATCTCCTGGAAACAAATTAGATTGACTGTATTTAAGAATGCTTTGACTAAACTGAGAAGTGATAAAACCAACCTCATCACTAAGGCCGATAAATCAGATACCATAGTAATACTGGATAATGTTACAGTATCTCGAAAAATGGAAGATTGTTTAGCAAAACTGTATAAAAACCTCCTTGGTGGATTAAGAATATAAAAAGATAATTGCGTTAACATTAAAATCAATTATTTTCATCTTTAGTGCCACGCATGTCTTAAAAATCTGCTGTATGAACATACCTGTGCGTACTTTATCACGCCCTAGTGCTTATATTTAAACACACCGTTATCCTGTCATGAATTGAGGAAAAGTATAGCTTATCTTCTTTTTTGCTTTGTTTTTGTTCACATCTAAAAGTACAAGAACCTTTTTCATGTTGGTAATGGGAACAAGTACAGCGATGCGTTCCTTCTTCACCTTCTCACGAAGGGAATAAAAGTCGTCGACGATGGTCACTCCGCGAAGAACCTCCTTGTAAAGTCCGCTCTCGGCTTTCTGAAAATGAGGAATTGTTGGTGTTGAGAGTTATTTTGAGATGTTTACTCATCTTTGCATAATTAGATTTTCAGTGTTTATTTACGTTACTATGTATGTGAACATTGCAAATGCTGCGCGTAACTAGAAAACATTTTCAAGTGCCTGCGAGAACACATTAACGCGTGCATACACTCACATATACATACATATATATATATAAATATATATATATATATATATATATATATATATGTATGTATGTATGTATGTATGTATGTATCTTCTTATATATATATATATATATATATATATATATATATATATATATATATATATATATATATATATATATATATATAAACAGAAAGAAAGAGAATTCCGAAACTAGATGGCAGACGGAAATAAACAGTCGAGGTGGTCTAGGCCTGAAAGGACGTGGCGCTCACCCTTTGAGCTCAAGTGTTTATTGACAAAAATAGGAAAGCAACATTAGCCTCCTTGGAAGAGAAAGTGGATGGGGATAACTGCTGAGAAAGAGTATCGAGATGATGGGCGAGACGAAAGGGTTCAACCGAAAGCCTTGGTAATTAAAGAAAAGGCATAACGGCGTCTTTACGATAAACATTTCTGACACTATTTAATCTCTCCCGTATATAACTATAGAAGCCTGAACACTTGAAATATTGATAAGAGGAATGATTTCAGTTATACTTGCTTCAAATAAATCAAAGTATTTGATGGGAAGAAACATACATGAAGGTAGACAAGACACACTGGAGAAACCCATTGATAAAGATAAATAGAAAAGAATAGGGGAGAATGAACGCTGAGAAATGCCACTAGAGATGGGGAAGGGAGTAGATATTGCGCAGTCAACTATAGCTAGAAATAACTGTGCGAGAAAAAGGCTTACATAATGTCACTGCTGACATATATATATATATATATATATATATATATATATATATATATATATATATATATATATATATATATATATATATATATATATATATATATATATATATATAGTGAGTGACTGCAATATCTGCTCCCTTCCCATCTCTAGTGGCATTTCTCAGCGTTCATTCTCTCCTATTCTTTTCTATTCATCTCTGTCAATGGCTTTCTTCAGTGTGTACTCTCTCCTATTAATTATTTTTCTACCTTTATGTATGTTTCTTCCCATCAAATACTTTGATTTATTTGAAGCAAGTATAATTGACATCATTCCTCTTATCAATATTTCAAGTGTTCAGGCCTCTATAGTTATATACGGGAGAGATTAAATAGTGTCAGAAATGTTTATCGTAAAGACGCCGTTATGCCTTTTCTTTAATTACCAAAGGCTTTCGGTTGAACCCTTTCGTCGTGCTCATCATCTCGATCCTCTTTCTCAGCAGCTGTCCCCATCCACTTTCTCTTCTAAGGGGGCTAATGTTGCTTTTACTAGTTTTGTCAATAGGTACTTGAGCTCAGAGGGTGAGCGCCATGTCCTTTTAGGCCTAGACCACCTCGACTGTCTATTCCCTTCTACCATCTAGTTTCGGAATTCTCTTTCGCCGTTGTTTTTTTTTTTTTTTTTTTTTTTTTACGTAGCTTACAATTGCTACTCCTTTTAACGGAAAGCCTATCGCTATCTGCATACTTAAGTTCCAAACGTTATTTCTTCTTTTTTCCATTTTCTCTTTTGTTTTCTCAAGGCCTGGATTGGATAAAGGCTTAAGGTTGCCAGGCCTGCATATAGACCTTACAAGTAAGAACCCAAACTTACCATAAACGTGTTATGTAGGTAAGACCCAACTTCAATGATCCAGGGGAACTTCCCGTATGAAACGAGATCCTGCAGTGAATCGACAGGAATCGTGACCTTGGGGACGGTTATCAGGGAGATCAGGACGCTACTGTAAGCTGCCTGAATGATGAACCCGACAACCATCCACGTCACGAGAAACAGTCGGCTAGAGTCTGATTCTGGCAATGACTGGACCGCTGCAAATTGGAGCATATTCATCGTCAGAGTTTGAACGCTTATGTCATCCCGACTTTACAGTTGGAAAGTACCCGCAATATTATTTGAATATTATTTTTTGATTATCATTCTAGCTCATTTACTTCAAACTTAAATATGATTCGTGTACAAGAGAATAACGTTAGTCTCTAAATATTGCTAAGATTTTATTTTTATTTAGTCCAAATATCCGAATTATGTGAAGCTTGCTTGTAACATTGACGGACCTTTATTTGTCTGTGCCCATCTAATACAGTTACTGAGATTATCCCCCTCCCCCCAAGAAAAGAATTCAAGTAGTAGAGCTTGATCCTGTGGTTTACTTACTTTCAGTCAACATCACTTTGGCGATCCAAGAAAGATTAATTACCTCAGAAGAATCGCTTCCATGCATCTTTTTGATTATGAACCTCATGAAAGAGCCAATGAACATGCTGGCGCATAATGCGGTGACCAGTGCCACCCATACCTGACAATATAAATAAAGCCGTGATTAGAACCGAACAGCGCATAAATAATAAAGCAATATACGAGCAACAAATCCGCACTTATGTATGGATACATAATTTAAAAATAAATCTTTACAAATTCCCGAACGCTCTCTGTAGAGATATATTTTTAAATTTATGTACCCCTACAGAACTGCTACTATGGGTATTTTTGAACTAATGAAGCGATTGCTGCGAAAACAGAACAACAATAAAAAAAAGAAACTTACTGAATTGTGTTTCAAAATAAGAGGGCCCTCTGATACGAAGCATTTCGTTTATTTGCTTATCGTCTTCCAATAACTGAAATGATTACACAAAATGTGATTAAATGGATTTTATACATCATATGGGTCCCTCCCATGAGGAATTTAAATCTGACGACCAAGATTTCGGACATGGAAGATAAGCTTCGAAATGATGCGTATATTTTTTTTCAATAATGATCATGATTGTTATCAACTGCCAGTTTAAGCTGTTGTATACGTTTTAGGAACTTATTTCAGGATTGCATACTTTCTCAGAGAGCGGGGAGAGGGAGGAGAGATAGAGAACGAGGTAGTGGAGCCACTGAAAAAATACGTGGATAGATATACAGAGTTAAAATTAAACCCCCTCACAAAAAAATAATTAAATAATAAATCAATAGTTGCAGACACGGCAGTTCCGGAAAATACTAACTTTCAACTGGACACAACTGAATATCCTCAGCTACTACTGAACATGAAAAAGTGTCTTGCACGTTACCCAGTTGCAAATCCAATTATCGTTAATTTTTTGTATCACCTACCTGCCAAGCCAAAGGTTTAGCGACACCTGATAAATCCACTTCGTGACGGGGGCGAGGTAACAATATTCCGTATTGATCGAAGTAAATGGTTGTGGAGTAATCTGCGGCTTGATAACGGTCCCAAGCCATCACAAAAGGACCAAGTGCCATGTCCACTTCCTGTGAAAAATTGAAACGTAAAATAATCTTCGGGTAACTGATGATTAGAAAAAATGAGTAACATGATACCCTGTTACCCATAGAAATATATAATGCATTGTGAAGAAGACTGAGATACTACTAAAAATATTTGGTGAAGGGGGAACTTTGCCCCAAATCACTAATTTAACAAGAATGAAACTACAGCAATGAGCCAGAATTCAATGTGAAATATGTGTCAGGTTCATTGCAAATAATACCCCGAATTCTTTAATATAGGGCGGTGCAGTTTTTGGCAAAACTCTTCACTGGGGAAAGAAAATCGTTTGAATAGCTCTCATGACGTATATCAAAACAGTATATGTTCGTTGTAGATGCTATACATTTACATAAACATGCAACGTTGCAGTCCTCACGCTCCATGCTCATAATATTACATAAAAACATTGCCCACTCATGCATACATATATATATATATATATATATATATATATATATATATATATATATATATATGTATATATATATATATGTAAATGTATATATAATACACACACACACACACACACACACATATATATATATATATATATATATATATATATATATATATATATATATATATATATATATATATATATATATATATATATATATATAATGTGTGCGTGAATGTTTTGTAAAACTTTGACCAAGAAAATCGTTTGCTCGTACATGTCTTTGACACATTCCTATCATGCCAGTGAAGGATCCATTTGGCAGTTCTCTTCCCCATTCCACGTCAGGTGGCCTCTTCACAGAATACCTTAAAGAGAGAGAGAGAGAGAGAGGGAGGGAAACTGTTAATCTATTGAGAATAATAAAATAACTTAATTCTAACCAATCACATGTGTAGAGCAAAATCTATTTATGCTTTCAAGAATGATAGTAATAATAGTAATAGTATTGTACAGATAAAAGTCTTACGTAAAGTTCAGCTTCTCAGCGATGGTATTGAAAAAATCTATGACGATTCCCGACTTAGTCAGAGAGCCGTCCGACTCCTCTTTGAAAATAACCCAGGGACTCCATTTTTCAGCGGCCACAATAAGGTGACGGCCACCAAGAGACATTGGGGCACTTTGAGCTGAAATTCTGGAAGGAAAATGCGTTCATCTTACAGACATTTCTCCCTTGACAATTCCAGGATTCAGGATAGAAAATTAATACTATCATAGAAAAGATTATTTCAACAATAGCCCTCAATCTTTTTACTCGAAATATATCCTCCTCTGCACTATGGAGAGCTTACTAGTTTTTAGACTGATGAAATTGGCCTAAAGCTTAATTATAGTATAATTGGTAAAAAGTTAACAGTAGATGTAACTTATCTCAACTGGGCATGATAAAAATTTCTCATAGCCATGTAAAATTTATGAAGTTTTTAATAAACTAATAATTTTTGTTTTTACAATGAAACCAGTATACAAATTAGGGCAACAGGTTTTTTTAATTCTCATATCCATCTGTAATTAGGACTGTTATCAGCCATTGTGTGTGTGGGTTTTTTCATTACAACTGAGTGATGCCTTTTAACACCTTGTTTTCATTGAATATGAAATTTTTTTCAGCATTCTCAATTCTAATGACAATATAAAATTAGATTTTGTAAATTCAGTTTTTAAATCCTTTAACTCCCATATCAAATGAGCTGAAACCAGTCGAAGACAGATAGGTAGACGGTATCACTGTCCAGTTTAGCTCAACTATTCCTCCTGAATTCGTAAAAGACTCCAGAGGCTACCTTTTCCTTTACAGTTTTGCTATCCTATGTATCAGCTTATTAATTACTTAACTCTCCAGTACAGATTCATTTTTTTAATTCAGCTATGAGTGAAAGTAGTGTGGGATTGAAACGCATTCATGTTGTCTTACGTCCTCTGTGTATTTAAGGATAAAGATACGTGACCCTTAAGGAAAATACACTTCCAGAGACTATATAACGTAGAAATGAACGTAAAAGGACACCCGCGAATTTACCTCTAAGTCCTAAATCCGAGACGAGAATGACGGGGTAAAAACAGTTCTTGTTTTTAAATGAAGCAAGAGATGTTGAACCAGAATCAATGTGTCAATGAGAAACGCGTATTTTAATTGGAGAATTCAAGCACGTGTCAAGTGATTGGTAAAAATATTATGTCTTCGATTTTGTAAACATTAACTGTTATTTCATGTAGCTATGCAAAAAATCAAATGTACGGTGACAAGTAAGAGGAACTGCAAACGCGTATTGGGTGGGGAATTGTTAATGTTTATTACTGAACTTAAAACATTATTCGCATGAATTCCTTTATATAGATGTATATGTATATGTATATATGTGTGTGTGTCCTTTACATAGGTATGACTTTTTTATATTCACAAATATTAAGCCACAAATATCGTTTAATATCCAATTCACTGTACCCTAGGAATAACTTACAGCCAAGTGCTTCGTCCCCGGTTTAAAAACAACGATAGACATTCCTAATAAAATGCTCTATCTGCAAGAATCCTGCATTCACGAACATTTTTTTATATCCTTCAAATTCTACACCAACGTCTCCTGCTCTTTGTTGGACTTCTTAAAGCAGATCCCATGAGTTACCTTGGAGATAGAACACAGCCTTATCTCTTATCTATTTAAGGTGTACATTATTCACCCACAGCACACCCTACGTAGCATCTCTATCAGTTTATAAATAAGTCCCCTCTATGGGTCTAATTACACCACAAAATACCCCCTAGTTTTACTCTCAAATTCTGACAACTATATCATTATAAACCCCTAATCCACACGCCCTATTCTTAATGTGACCCTCCACCCCATTTCATATATACTCTATATATATATATATATATATATATATATATATATATATATATATATATATATATATATATGTGTGTGTGTGTGTGTGTGTGTGTGTGTGTGTGTGCGTGTGTGTGTGTTTGTGTGTAGCACCTACTGGTCACTTTTACCAGATACATATGCAATTATAATAGCCACAATGCCCCCTTAACTTCTCGAATTCTCGTGGTCAGGTCGAAAATGGTATCCCGTTCCGATTAGGGGACCCGGGTTCGTTTTCCGCTACCGGACATCATAATTTTTTCACATTTCTTGCACTTGGATCTTAAGGCTTTGTAGTGACAAGCGTATGGGCAATATGGCTATTACAATTACACACACACACACACACACATATATATATATATACATACATACATACATATATATATATATATATATATATATATATATATATATATATATATATATATATATATATATATATATTTATTTATGATTCTGTAGATTTTTCTAGTGCTGAAAATATCATAGTCTTTTTTCTCATTTTTAAGAGTTTTCATTTTTCTATCTCCATCGCTTCTTTCCCTTCTGTATCCAATTTCTGTAACCCTCAATTCCTAATATTCGTTACTCATAAGACTGGTAGGGTCCTCGCTCTCCTGAAAGCCAGAAAGGATCTAGTGAGGATCATATCTTTATAAATATCCATTACATTTCTCTCTAAATACCTATAACATTTAATCCCATTTATTCTTCCGCCATCTGCTCTGATATTTATGTCTCCTTCCCGGCTTCCTTTTTACCCTGCGAACGCTTCTAGATTTTACTAGTCTCTGCAGCTCCTCTTCACTGTCATCAGTGAACACTGTATCATCTGCAAATATCAGTCTCTCAACACTTCATTCATGGCCACCTGTTTTCTATAGCAATAATTTTGCACACATGACTTTTTTTTCTGATGATCCTTTCATTGCTACTAAACAGTTTCTGAAAGGAGCTTTCACTGCTCTCAGCAGATCTTTGTACACCACACACCCTCAACACTCTCCGCATTACATCTTTATCAACTGCATTATATTATGTTTTCTCTAGGTCGATGTTCATCACAAATTGCGTTTTGCCTTTACTCTCCAACTATTGACATAACTGATAACTTGACTGGCACTACCATGTCCTTGTATAGACCCTCACTGTTCTTCCCTTATAAGTCTTGTTATCTGGTGAATTTCTAAATCATTATCATCATGCACCTTACCGTGCATAACACTATGCTGTTTAGTATTATCTGTTCTTCCTATCCATTTTACGAGAAAATAATAATTTATCTCTAATATTTTTGAACTCTCCTTTACTTGGACATATGTTACGAGTCCTTAACAACCACTCAGTTACATACTTCAACTTTCAGTCACATATTCAGCAATCACTCCAACAAAATTCTCAAAAGTAAACGAAGCCCTTTCACCCTTCCATCACGCATATCTCCCTCGCTTCCATTTGATGACTCGAACATCTCTCCTGAATACTTACTACATTATCAAGGGAAGGTATTCTGTTTTAACAAAATTTCTCGATTTTTTTTTTATAACCAAGGACACAATGCTTATATTTTCCTTGCAGAAACTCAGATATTTTAGATATTTTAATCTACAATAAAATATCAAACAGAAACACTAGCGTGGATTTGTGGAACAATGAAAATCTTGATTTGTATCAGCTTTTGTATTTTAACCTTATACAAGTAATTTCAAGCTTTTGCTTGTTCTGAATTACTTATGGATCTCCATTACATGTATATTTACAGTTACGTCTCTATGAGGAAGCGTTATTGACATACGAGAATAAGAGCATTTTCCAATGCATATCTTTGAACTGTGCGATACTTTGCTCGAGACACTGTTCAGCCACCTTCTGATACTCCCCATAATTCTGTGGATGAGGTCTGCCGATGGCTCCTCCTAAAGCCTGGCAATTCGCCGCCTGACTAGAGGACCTCTCGTGGTCTGAGAAGATGCAACGAGGCCTCACAGACCTAGGTCGATCATACAGTGTGCCCTCTAACTGCCAGCGATCTATCCATCTGTAAACGGTGGTGATGCTGTATCCGCTGCGCCTAGCAATATCTCGCACTGACACTCCCTCCTCCCATAGGCGCACCATGTTGCTCCTATCCTCAAGTTTTAAAAGCCTTCGACATCTCCGGGTTTTCATCATGTTACCTGGAGAGAGATGGAATGGGGATTCTTAACAGCCATGTCACCAGTGCACTTATTCATGTAATGAATTTCTCTTCACTTGGGCTCACTGCATCTGGCGAATCTTAACCTACCTAATTCAACAGGGAGTGATCTCCAAGCCATAGTACGCCTACAATACCCTAAAGCGTCATATATGACGAGAGGCGAGCCTTCAGGGGACATCTGACAAAGCGACAAGCAGCTAGCAAGCCTCTGCTTACATTATTCTGGCTCATCTGAGACCTGATTGTCGTCTGCGGCAGCAGCAGCGTTCTCACTGTTCTTGCCTTTTGCAAGGTACCAAACGTTTGTTTCCTGTATGTGCGCCCCTTTCGTTCTGGGATCATTTCCAGTTAGACTGTCTTTTAGTTTCTTTCATACTATCTTATTTCAACCATATTCTGTACTAAGAAAAATGAGGAAAACGTCAACATGATTTGTATTTTATCTTATTTTCACGATCTTTTCAACATACACAGTGTTATAAAATACGACTATAATTGTCTTGGTATCACGTATACACGAACAAATAAGGATCGGAAAATTCCAAATCTAAATGTTTGGCGTGGAAGGCGACGGCAGCGGGAAATGAAATTCGCTGCAGCAAGCCTTCTAAAAAATTAACGTTTGAACCATGGAAACAGGTGGGCGCATAAACACACACACAGGTATAGAAACACACGCATACCTACAAAAAACGCACACATACACACACACACACACACATATATATATATATATATATATATATATATATATATATATATATATATATATATATATATATATAATATATATATATATATATATATATATATATATATATATATATATATATATATATATATATATATATATATACTCATATTATAATATATGCGTGCATGTGGGAGTTTTAAAAAATAGAAAGAAAAGTCAATATCTACAGTATATATAGAGATTTTGTTTGATAATATGAGAATAAATTTTTTTCACTAAATTCGCCTTATGTATAAGGACACGTATATCATTTTCGTAAGTTTAGATACTATCCCATAGTTACTATCATTTCCTTTTACGTTCTTTAGTATTGGTTTTCTGTTTAGATTTAACAGCGGCATTTGTTTGAATATTTTGTCATACTCTGGATAAAGAACACAGATATGTTTTCGTCATACATTATTTATATATATGTATATACATGCATACACACACAAATATATATATATATATATATATATATATATATATATATATATATATATATATATATATATATATATATATATATATATAGAAAATATGAAAAAAAAACTGCACTAGAAAATAAAAGTACATAAAAAAATATGTATTCAGACATCGATCTACAAAAATTATTATTTATATAAATATAATACATATATATATATATACACATATATACATATATATACACAAACACACACACACTATATATATATATATATATATATATATATATATATATATATATATATATATATATATATATATATATTTTACGTTCACATCCGCATATGATTATAAGACGCAGACTTGCCAAAGCGATATGCCTGGAGTATGCAATGTACATAACTGTTTTCATGTACTGAAAATCACTCTAACTATTAGCCCATATGCATAATAATAAAAATAACGACAAATAAAATTCCATTTTTCACGAGATGGAAAATACTAAAATTTGACCCAGCTTTTAATTCGGGTTAGAGAGAAATACGAGTTACCTAATACCGGGACATCTCATGTAACTGCATAGGCAGAGGTTGCATAGGTAATCATGTACGGCAGCATTTGCTTGGGATTTAAGAATACAAATATTCCGGAATTATCTGGAAACAGATTATAACTAGTGATCAAACAAATAACCATTCCGAATTTTAGGTTACAACTCCATTATAAAACATGCGCCGGAGAAAATCATGCAACTATGTTTTTGATAAATAAAGATAGGTTTAATATTTTGAAATCGACAAACCATGTAGTGATGGAAAATGATTAGGAGTATAAAGAATAAATCTCTTCACTGTTGTTACCCAATAATTCTTGTTTGCGAAACTGGTTGCTATACTGGGAGTTTCTTCTGTAAGGTATGTATTTGTCTTTGTAATGAAAATGCTGCCACCTCAAATGTACACTACATTCCCGGCGAACCGTATCTTGATCCGTCCCCAAGTATCCATTCCTTATACTCACTTCCTCGGAAAAGACGAAACCACGTAAAATGAAGTCGTGAGAAGACGACTGAATAATTCTGCTGCTTTAGTGTTTGCGCTGTGGGTGCCTGACAAGGAATGGGAGATTTCGACCAGTTTTCTCCCTAAATGTGAAGCATTTGCTCACCAGGGAACCGTCATCAGTCGATGGTTAAGTGCTATTGGTTAGCTTCGCAGGGATTAAAAAAAAAGGCAGTAATTCAGAAAGTGGCGCTCGAAATCCGCATTATGATTTTATTTCATTGGAAAGGTGTTCGAAGTTCTGCCTCCTGCAATCTATTATTATTGTCTTGATGCCGTGAACGGGGTGCTGAGGAGAACACTTTTAGGTAACAATTACGGTGAAAAGAGAGTGTATTGGAGCTGGTAATGTTATCAGTCAAGACAGCAATAATATAGAATCCTTTGGAGCATAAATGAATACAGATATATAGTGCAATGGAAATCGTATAACTGATGAATAATTCAATTATTTTTAAACAGTGGAAAAGCCTTCGTTATGCTTAATGCATTAGGTTAGCTCCTTTATATAAGAATATAGTATTTATTTATGATATTTTACTCTGATACCCTGCACATGTATATGTACTTTTAGTAAAAAGAATCACTTAGTCTCATAATCCACATCTCATTCATATCATAATTTTCACCTCTTTCATAATCGTTTCTCATACTTATTTTCAATTTCATCCTTTTAGAGTTTGAAGGTTTTTCATGCATGTTTATGTGTGTGCTTGTCTATGGCCATTTGTGTCCGAAATCGAGCTTTTGAATCTAACGAAGAACGGGTGCACGAGCACAACTAATAAGCAACGAAGACGTGAATCGCGCTTGTTAAAACACTAGAAAATAAAGACACGCTCCAAGTTTCTTCAGTTTTATTACTCCAGAATATTAATCACTATACATGCAGTCTGTCTCAGCCGTCGTTCACAGAGTGACATCGGCACGAAATCCGAATCTCGGAGAGGAAGGCGAGGAGAGAAAGTCCGTACCCGAAGACTAGAACCATGAACATCCCCTGTAACGGTAAAGATTGTTTTTGTTACTAATTGCCCACGACAGTTGTGGGATATGAATCATAACAATTCTTGCAGACACTAAGCAAACACTGAGAGAGAGAGAGAGAGAGAGAGAGAGAGAGAGAGAGAGAGAGAGAGAAGAGAATAATAGCAATTATATGAGACAGTGATGTTAATTTTGTGGTACCAATGTCTGTAAAAGGAAAAGAATTATGCTGACCCAAGTATATGTGAGTGTGTGTGTGTTGGGGGTTGGGGGAAAGAGAGAGAGAGAATTATATGAGACTGTGACGCTATTCTTGTGATACCAGTGTCTTTAAGATAGAAAAATTAAGCTGATGTGAGTGTATGTGTGTGTGTGTATGAGAGAGAGAGTATCGACAATTCGATGACATAGTGGACGTTAATATTGTGGTAGCAATGTTTGTTAATAAAAAATAATTATGCTGACTCGAGTGTATGTGAGTTTATGTAAGAGAGAGAAAGAGAGAATAATGACAATTATGTGAGGCAGTGATGTTAATCTTGTGATAATAAGGAGATTGTGTAAGAGAGAGAGAGAGAGAAAGTAAGTAGAGAGACATTTAAACTCAACGCTAAGACTGATTATCACAGGGAAACATTTAGTTTCCCCAGTCCCCTTGGTCACTCGCCCATATATTGGAGAGCGAAAGCGCTGCCTCTACTGTGATTTTCGTTGGCGGATTCTTGCATCCCTGAGCAGTAGGTATGAACTTCTCAAGCCAGTAATTATAGAACCCACCTTCTGCAATGGCAGTGGTGCTGAAATATAAATAAAAGTCGTATAAGAATCCGGAATCTTTTGGTCGTGTGACTCATTTCCATCTAATTATTATTAGAAATTTTATGCATCATAAAACAGCTTTTGAGGTGAAAGGATTTCTCCGAAATGAAAACAGAATTTAGAATTAATATTGGAAAGTTTCTTAGCAGTTTTTGTGTAGATAACATTTACGAATATGGCTTTCAAAATTTTGGTAGAAGTGTCAAATCATTTCCTTTCACATTAGCAATAATTGGTTTCATAGGTTATATCTGTATATATATATATATATATATATATATATATATATATATATATATATATATATATATATATATATATATATATATATATATATATATATATACTCACACACACACACGTGGCTATTGATGATGTTGTGCCTAGTTCATATCTAACTTTTACACTTACAAATATTAACACACTTATACCATTTAATATAAAATTAATAAGCAGTTAAATGGGAGAGTAAATTGCAGCCTCAGGAAGTTTTGAACTTACATCTAAGATGCTCCGAGTTACGCATACTTCGCATTACCGACCACCCACAGAAGTGTTTTTTCTCCATCTTGAAGGAAGTGCTACGCATGTGCCTACCTACTGCCAGCTCAAGCTCACTTTCACAGAAAGCTGTCTTACACGCCAGAGTGGCTGAGAGTAAACCATTTTCTTCATCAGACTCAGAAATCATTGGCACATATGTGCCTACCTACGGTCAGCTGCAAGCATACTTTCATAGACAGCTCCTTGCACCAGTATAATGATATTGTAAATAATTTTTTATGTGTGATATATATTTATGAAAGCAAAAGGCATATATTACTCCCTGGACACACGTAACAGGCAGTTCCTGGAATTTTCAACATTAAATAGTTGACATAAGTCATCTGGAAAAACTGCTGGTGCTTAAAACTTTAAACTTTTTTCTCACACACACACACGCACACACACTCACCCAAACACGTACGCATTGGCATGTGTGAACTCTCATCTAAGCTGCCTTGAGTTAGAAACTCTGCATTGCCGATCACAACACTGAGGAAATATTTTTTCTTTCGCTGGAAGTATCGAATGATCGTCTTGATACATTTATATATTCCTTGCCTGATACCAGTTTTTTGGATTAGCATTTTATCATAATTTTATCAATCAAAAGAAAGTTGAAAAGGAACTGTTTGACCCCATTGACACCGAGTACAGAAAGAACTACTGTCCGAGTGCTTGATAACTAACAACTGTTTAAAGACCTTCAAAATGGGTGAAGCCATAAATATTTGATTATGCAGTTTCAAACTTTTATCAGTTCATTCATAGATACTTAAATTACTGTACAAATATTGATTATACTCATCAACCAATTTGTTCGTACGTTACAGAAAATGGCAACACAAGAAATTCGAAAATATTGAACGTGCAAAGGCCTAGTCACCCACATCCTGTTCATGGCTGAAAGAAGAAGACTGTTCTTCTGCGTCATCATGGCGAATATAAAAGGTATGTACTTCTCCTGGACTTGTAGAACAGGCAGTTCCCTGGAATATGCAGTGTTAGTTATTAGATACGGGAAATATTGCATATCACACAAAATGTTTTACTCACCCACCAGCAAACAGACACACAGATACACACACACTTGTTTACACACCCACCAGCAAACAGACACACACACACACACACACATATATATATATATATATATATATATATATATATATATATATATATATATATATATATATATATATATATATATATTACTGTATACACACACACACACACACACGATTGTGTGCAACAGGAATGAGTGAAGGCGGGTGAAGACAATAAATGGTTGACACTGGGCTCTCGAAATTTGGCAGGATGAACGATCCAGAAATAATAATAAAAAAAGCAGAGAATTCCGCGCTCAAGAAACGAAAGTTATAAAAGGTTGTCAGAATGGATAACCGTTTAGTAATTGACCTCCACACAGTAAGTGTGAGATTTATAAGCATAACATTTCCCGTAAGGATGAGAGAGTGGGGGAGGCACATGATCAAGTTCTTGAAAACAATGCCCAAAGCAGAGAGAGGTAAAGTGAATTCTTGCTGAAGGGAGAGCGGGGTCGTTTATTGAGACCAAGGCTCAGCACAGAGAACAAGTGGGTCTCATATGTTTTGAATTGCAGTGCCTCCCTCATGATGTTATCCCTAAATGTGTGTTAAGATCATCTCAGAACTGAATCTTAATCGTTCCATTTTGTAGAGATCGTTCCATTTTGTAGAAGACCAATGAAACTACAGGAAAACTAGTACGAGCGAAGAAAAGGCAGTACCAAATTCTGAAGCGCATCTCTGGATATAAAGAACAAAAATTATCTCTGAAAATGACCTCTGTGTTTAAATAAGCAGTATTGATTATAAATTATAACAAGTATTATTTCATAAAATGTGTAAATCAAATGAAGCCATACGAGAGAGGAGAGAGAGAGAGAGAGAGTTCAGTTACTCGTTTAACACACCTTTGTCAGTGAATGCTGCCGTGAGATAATACTTCACCGTGGAATACGGGAGCATTACGACGTGATCTCCGCGTCTCACCAGAGCTATCGTTTTCTCCCCTGATTCGTTAGAATACACATACTTTATCCTTCCTCGCTCCCCTGCCAGGGCTACCTCGTGGAAAATGCCGCTCACTGAACTCTGGGGAAGATTTTCTGATAAAATTCTGATCGATGCTTGGACTTCGGGTAATGCAGTCTACAGGAGCTCAAGTTGCTCATTGGAAAACTGAAGCTATTTTAGACCGTAGACACAAATAGTACAAGCTGTATTGCACAAAATTCCCCACTATCCCATTCAAATTCTAGAGGCTGGAGGAGGTTCCACAAACACAATTTTATTGCAGATCAACATGAGATTTGATTATCGAAACTGTCTATACTGAACCTAAAAAAATACTTTAGACCCAGATAGTTTTAGAGAGAGAGAGAGTGTGTAAAATAACTCTGTTACCTTATAATATTGAACATAAACTGAGTTGGCAACCCAAATCATTGATATCTTCGGGTTATCTAGGACATCTCTCAGGGACTGATAAGGTTCGGCAATATGTCGGACAGCCAGCTGCGACATCAAATTGCCGCTGTAGCTCTTTGACAAAATCGACGCAGTCATCATCCATCCACCGATGATCATACGCTCCCACCAGTTAATTTGTTCGTCATTAACACCTGAGAAGTATTACTGAACTGGATGAACGGTATCTGCAATATTCTCCCTAATATACTGGGAAAATACCAGCAAATGTGTTCTTTTTCAGTGTCTCAAAAATACACGTTATTGTATTCGTAATGGATATTTTAAATAAAATATCCTGTAATCGTTATGCCTGTCACCATTGTCGAAAGTTACCAGAGAATGTGTTCAATGTGTTTCCACGCAAAATAATATCTACTAAAAACTATTGATTTTCTTCACGTTAATGCCCCCAGAGCAATAAGTAGTTTATTATCGATTCCCCTACATTCTAGACAAACGCTGTTTGCATCCTTGACCAGGAGAGATCATATTTGATTGAGCGCTGCTACAGGAATACAGAAAAATACAGTAGTTCCCAGTATAGGGCGTAGGGTAGGTTATTATAAAAACGGACGCAAGCTTTAGCTAAATTTATCAGTTGAATGCCAACAACTTATGAAAAACACAAGATCTTTCAGCATGCAAAATCGATAAACAGAAGTCAGACATCCTTCAAAATTCAATGAAATATTCAAATATGTCTCAGGAGCTTTGGACAATATATAGCACTCACCTTGTTGACAAAATATAGAGATGTACTGGAAAGTGTTGTCCGTAAGCGAATCGTAACTGAACTGAGCAAAAACTCTCGCAGTTGCTATCACCAAAATTGCTCCCAGAAAGAGGGCTATCCACACTGAAAAAGTGAAAGGTAAAGCAAAGCTCCATGGGTCAACCTCAGTATTGCCTCTGCCTCCTTGGATCTGAATGTAGTCATAGAAGAGTGGTTGTGTGTAGTCGATCACCTTAGTTCTGGCATACGTTACTGCAGATGGGCCTAGAGCGAAGTCAACTTCCTGTATGTATGTATATGTATATGTATATGTATATATATATATATATATATATATATATATATATATATATATATATATATATATATATATATATATATATATATATATCTGTATATATAAGTTGTAGACGAATAAATATGACACATTTAACTGAATATGCCTCTTTACCACAGGAAAATGACACACTAGGTGCAAATCCTGATTTCTACCTTATACCTAATATATTTTCAGAGGATATAAAGACGAACGGGTCAGGATTTAAACCCAGTGTTTCATATTCCTTGTAGTGAAGATGCATATACAAATCACGTATCAATCTACATGCTTAGCTGAGTATGTAGAATGAATCGGAAAGGAAAATATAATCATAAGTAAAAGCCGACGGTTATCGCCATGAAAAATATCCAAGATTTACAATAATATCTATGTATCTAATTACTTATTTAACAGTAACCTTAGTCTGCTAGGCACTGTCTATTCCTTTAGTGTTTTACTTAATAAAGCCTCTATACATTCCGCCACATTAACAGACAGAGAAAATTTATAAATGGTACGGCATATAATACTATAAATATTAACGATAAATAGAAAGTAAAATATCAGAACAAACGAAGCGTAAACTAATATGGAAAGATGCACCAGACAGCAACTGAATTGAAGGGAAATGGTCTACACATCTTAGCTAATTGTGAATCACGGCGCAAAGGAATGAGAAAAGGGAGATTGAATGTAGCTAATATGTATACTTATTCGGGAAGAGGAGATGGAATTAGTAGGCAAGTAGTGCTAATGATTTTAACGCCAAATGCAGAAAAGGCTCTCGGTGACTGGAGAGCACTGACCAAACAATGACTATTGACAAGATTTAAATCTTTTATGGAATATAAAAATCTCCTTTTGGTGGATTTTATTTATTATGACAAGGTGTTTGACAGCTTCTCTGACCAATATTATGAAGGTCTTGCGTCAGTATTTCATTCCCGTTAAACACGCCGAATGGCATTTGGAAATCATAAACTGAATTTACATACGAAAGTAGGATATTAAATTGTCTAATATGGTCTGTTTTGCTATACGGACTTGAATCATGGTATGATAATGATTTTGTAGATTTGAAAATAAACCTTTATGAAGAATGTTAGGAGTTAAATGATGCCAAAAGGGATGTTACAGAAATTCCTGGACTCCGTAGGTCACCAAACGAACTGGAAGACCCAGACCTACTTGGATGAGGCGGGAGCCTGGAGATGAGTGGATATTAGTGGAAGTGAAAGCATAAAAAAGACATGAGCGTCAGAAATTCACAGATGCTATTTGCATCACCAGGCTTTGGAAGTGACGGTGATGGAATATAAATATAAATAAATAAATATATATATATATATATATATATATATATATATATATATATATATATATATATATATATATATATATATATATATATATACATATATATATATATATATATATATATATATATATATATATATGTGTGTGTGTGTGTGTGTATGTAAATATAAATATATATGTGTGTGCGTGCGTGTGTGGATATAAGTGTGTGCGTGTATGACAACTTACTTCAACAAACATTTTAGCAAAAATATTTCAAACATACTTTTCTTATCACCAAACCAACCAATCCATCCCATGATCCATTGGGAAGCTGTACCCCGTACGAATGATCACTAATGAGGTTGTATCTGAAATAACATAACAAGTCAGTGCATTACTCTTTCGGAGTTTCTCTGCTCAACAGCCTTTAAGTATAAATGCTCAGCTAGTCAATTCATACCTGGATTTTTAAACTCTTGCATACCACCGAGCGTGCTGTTACATCAACTCAAAAGATCTGGAATTGCAGATTTTATTAGTAGTTTTTGTTACTTGCATCAATCCGCAAAGGCAAATTTTCGGATCATTGTTAGGGGAGTTGCATTCATCATACATAATTTTATTTGGCTGAACCTTTTTCCTATCAAGCTTCACATAAATGCACAGTATCATTCGCGAGCCTCACAAAATTACCAAACTGAAAATCAGCCAACTTTTTTATGTTCAAATATTTCACTCAGCTCTCTAGCGATGGCTGAACCCCAAATGAATAAATTCATAAAGTGAAAATTAATTTAAATGCAAAGAACAAAAATAAAGAATGGATGAACGAACAACAGGAATTCCGTAAGTTATACGTTTCAAAAGCTGCACGGGATCCCAAAATAAAAATGAAAAACGTAGGAGGGATTTGGAGTGAGAGAGAGAGAGAGAGAGAGAGAGATGAGAGAGGGAGAGATGAATCTACGCAATACTCAGTGAGTCACGAATTCCATTCATTTTCTTTTTTAATCTTCTCGACTGAAAAAAAATAACATTTGTAAATTATATCTAAAATGCAACAGATGCTTCTTTCTAACCCACCCCGCCCCGTCAATAAAAGTTTATTTTTTTTAACTCAGAAAAATAATTATACAATGATAATTACAAGAAAAATATATAGAAAATGAAATGAATGACAGTATACATTTTTATCTCAAAGTCATTTTCATTTTAATTCTAGCTGAGGAACCTGGTAGGAATTTCTCAGTGATCAGTGATATCTATTTGTATAAGGCCGTTGGGCCAAACTTTCCCAGCCCTGATGTAACATATTGGAATGGACCGTAGACATTTGATGTCAGTGAAACCTGTTCATCTAGTTCACGCACTTACGTGAAATTCATCTTGGATGAGAGCATTTGGAGTACTTGCTTCAGTGGACCTGCAATGTATATTGCCTTTCGTGTACCGTTCCCGATGGGTATTTCTCTAAGAATGCTGTGTGGTATGAAGCTGATCACGGCCACTGATAATTTGGCACCTTTCAGACTGCAAAAACATGTTAAAATCAGTTTCATGGTCAAAATGTGACCTAACATATCATTACATAAATAATATAAATAGTCGTCAAAGTCCTCATTCCAGTTATGGTATAAACGTGCACTTTCTATTTGAAATAAATGAAAATATGCAAACCAGTTAAGTGGCCTGTTTATAATAACCAACACGAAGAAACTTTAGCATTTTCCACCCACTCTTGATCGGCCTATACTAACTAAATAATACCCCCAAAAATTATTTGTTATATTACCTCACAAAGAGTAAGGCAAAACTGATAATTTATTCATAACCTGTTATAAGGAATACTGTGAATCTCTTAACGGGAGTAAAAGCAACTCTCACAATACTTCATACCTCCTAAACTTATCTGGAAAAAGTGTCTGGTAACCAGAAGTGAGTCCTTTCCCCGGGGTCCAAAGGGCAATTTGAACGCTCCGTTGACTGTATGGATAATATGTATAGACACGGGCCCTGGAAAATATATTTTGTCATTTCGCCAGCATAGTATAAACGCAGTTTCACACACACACACACATGTTTATATATATATATATATATATATATATATATATATATATATATATATATATATATATATACACACATACATATATATATATATATATATGTGTGTGTGTGTGTGTGTGTATGTATGTATGTATGTATGTATGTATATGAGGGACATGAAGCTGGCAAACTCAGCCCAAAAAACTTTGCTGACAACTGGGAGTTTGGGAGCCACCCATGTTAACAGGAAAAATTGCGTATGTTGAAATGCAACCACACACACGCATATGCTGTATGCAGACACAACACACTCATATATATATATATATATATATATATATATATATATATATATATATATATATATATATATATATATATATATATATATATATATATATATATATATATATATATATATATATATATATATATATATATATGTATGTATGTATGTATGTATGTATAAGAGAACCAATGGCAGAAAATTGTTCGCCACATCACTAGTCCGATCAGCGAAATTAGGCAGATTATGTCTGGGCAGTATTTGATTCAGTGCCAGAGACAACCAGCATCTAAATCCTTGAACCCACATGGGACAGGGTATGTGGCTGCTAGTAACTCCAGTCCTAACAAAGTTGTTGTAGACCAGAAGGCCCCCAACTCATTCCTTCACCTACCCGATATTATATACATACATATATATATATATATATATATATATATATATATATATATATATATATATATATATATATATGTGTGTGTGTGTGTGTATATATGTATATATAATATTTATATATATATATATATATATATATATATATATATATATATATATATATTTATATATATATATATATATATATATATATATATATATATATATATATATATATATATATATATATATATATATATATATATATATATATATATATAATGTGTGTGTATTGAGTATGTAAATGCTTTATTTATCGAAAAATCAAATTGCTTTCCAAAGATGTTTCCAAAAGATTCACTCCACACCCATTTACGCCGGGAAGTCAACACGTACCAAAACCATCTTTTCCTCTGTCATCTGCCTTTGCATTTAAATCACATAAAACAATCATCCTCTTAGGGACAGATCATGACTCCGAAAAACAGTCTTTCGCCTTCATTCTTTTGCTGCCGCTCTCAGTCTTACGCATGAAAAGAACATTCATAAGTGTAACTGGGAAAGAGGATATTGTGACGAAAAGAGCATGTTAGATGCAAGAGTAGGTTAGTGGGTATAATTAGGAGGAGCCGAGAAGCCGGAAGTATATCTGGTCATTACTTAATGTGTTTTCGGTTGCAGATATAATCAAGTCGATGGAATTAAGTCAGAGAGAAGTCTGGGAATTATACAGGGAGAAATGAAACAAAGACACGAAAGTGGAAGGAGTATGTAAGGAGTGAGTCAAGTGGTAGTATAGGGTAATAGTTTCAACAACGAGTGTTTAGTTTGTATGGAAAGACAAGAAGGTTAAGAATGGTAAGCGTAGAGAAGGAAAAAAATAGATTGTCGGATGAGCAATTGAATGAGAGGCAACACGATCGTATAAAGGTATGCAGGAGAAAAGATATGATATCCAAAAAGAGAGGGAGAAAAAAAAGATAGCATGAAATAAAAGCAAGAGTGAATAACAGCAAGAGTTATAAAGGGAGTAAGAATGATTCTACGAGCAAGTGTGTACTGAGTGTTGTTAGGATTATTGATATTGCATGATACTGTAATGTTTGGGGACAGTAAAGAGAAAGTGTAAAAACTAGTAAAAGATTTTGAAAGAGTTGTTAAGAGGGAAAAGTTAGGAGCAAATCTCAGCAAAAGTCAAGTTAAAAGGGTAAATGGAAACCAAGAAGATGTCAGTATTCATATAGAGGATGGAAGCTTTGAAGCGGTTAATTTGTATAGGTACTAGGTAGTAAATACTGTATCAAAGATAACGGTAGAATGAGAGGAGAAATGTCTCAGAATTGGTTAAGCAAAGGAAGAGACTTGGAATGTGTATGAAGAAAGAGTAGAAATGTATGAAAGGATTGTGTAACCAACCCTCCTTTTCATGTAGTGAAAGAGAGAGAAAAAGCGAGAGGTTAATTGACAATGATTTTTTTTAAGTAACGGGTTGTAAGACGAACTGAAATAGTTAGAAATATGGAAACATTTAGAAGTGTATAATTTAGGCAAAGCCTACCCTATTATTACGAAATCGTTTCTGGTGTTAAAAGCCTGGTCTTTTTCGAAGTATTAATAACTCTTCATCAAAAATTACCACCTTAAAGGTAAAGGAGCTGGCAAATTCTCGGCGACAGCGATCAGCCCATTTATCAAAGAGAAAATTTTTTTCAAATGGTTGAAGTTCACAAGGGAAACCTGGGTCACGACCAACAAGCGGCTTGATAACGTAAAGATCAGGTTTTCGTACAAATTCTGAACAACTTCGGTTAGGAAGGCGACATTATCACTCATCACCAAAAAGGTCAGGTCCTTCGTTGATTTCTTGATCTGTAAGCAAAATCAAAGTTCATCAATTATGATTTACTAAATGCACAATAAAGTCACTTATGCTGACATAGGTTTATTCAGTGAATTTTTCGTATCAAATAACCTTAAATCAAAACTGAAAATTATAGAACCCATACGATATTACAGGAAATGATAAATCATGGTGCATAAACATGTCTTCTTTAAGCACTTAGACACTTATTAAAAACCAAATGGGATGTCCCATAACCTAATCAATTTCTTAGTCTCTTGAAATCCTTAGCAATGTAAAAGGAGCCGGAATCTGCCTTTGTAAAATTCTAAAGCTGATGATTATACCCCTTACCTCCTGAAGAAGATTTATATACTGAGTGATTTCAAAGTGCGTCTTATTGAAGTCATTCATAGTCTGTACTTCAAAGAAAACCATATTCGTCTCCCAAAATCTCTGAGAAATCTGCAGAGGAGAAAAAATAATGAATAGTTTGGATAGGTTTGTCATTAAGTGATTTTCAAATCTGGGGTCGCTATGCGTTTTTATTAGGGTCGCCTAAGAAAAATATCGTACTTGTTCAGTTTTCAATCTGATGTATCAAAAGTATCTAATACTGATTGAGTGATTTGGATGTAATGTTAAATACTACTGATAATGTGGAGAGTTCTCCCAGATTTATTTTTATGATGAAGTAATCACAAAATCCTAACACACACGCTTCCTTTAAACAAACTTTTGGTCAATAGACCTTACACTAACCGATATTGCCGCAATAAATTCTAGAATAAAATCAGATCATATTATTTTCCTTTCTTTAGCATCGTACTTCGCACAGTACCGAGTTTACTGCAAATTTTGAAATTAAATTACAGGTATCAAAACTCTTGTATTAGTACACCACATCCCCCGCAATTAAGCGTGCGTGGTCTGAACAGGCATGACTTTGGTCCAGAGAAAAAGGTTGGGTACAAGTGCATTGAATTATCAAAGACTTGATGAATTACTGTAGAAAATTCAGGACTCTCACATACAGAGATCTTAATTTGTAACATTTGCCAAAAGTAGGGCAACTGCAATTCAAGATGAATTAAATTTTCTAGTATAAAAACACTGATAGTGCGACTTTTTAGCTGATGACGGCTAACTTGGCAGTACATTCTAGACAACAAAGCAAATCCAAGCTACTACACCAACTTATTATACCACAGACTTATTATACCAAAGAATTACTTGCAAAGCGGTTGCTGATGAAGCCTCGCCGTCCGTCACGACAACCAGGGAGCTGTAAGGCTCCAAAGTATCTTCCAGCAGGGCAAAGGTCATTTCTTGAGCGGCGGTGAGCAAGTCTAACTTTTCTGAGAACAGTCATAAGGTACAAGTGTCTAATACATAAACAAAATATTTTATTTCATTGAAATGCCACGCCAAAATGTTTGAAAGTCTTCCGTTAGAAGTTTTCGATTACCTGATAAAAGTTGCCAGAAGCAATTATTTCTAATTCGAAATCAGCATATCATACCTTTCGGATAAACAAGAATTATATTTCATTTTCAAGTCACAGCAAACATTGCTTTACTCTTATGATGAACACGGCCTCAAAAGTAATAGCCAAAGTAGTAGTAGATACAGTCGGTGCCAATAACTTACTTGATGGAAGAAGATTGCCACTACTACAGTGAAAAAGTAGCTGCATCATCGCCAGTACAAAAGGTAGATTCATTACACTTGTGCCTGGAATACGGAATGCTTAAATTAGAAGTGAATACGTTGCACTTATTTTTGTCTTGAAAACGGAATTATAAGTAAATGTTCGGTAAATAGGAAAGGCAAATCATTAGAACCATATTAGAACTACTTGTCACTTAACCAGAAAATGCACTTAGAAATCATTAAAAATTTTCACAAACACACACACACACACACACACACACACACACACACATATATATATATATATATATATATATATATATATATATATATATATATATACATACATACATACATACATACATACATACATACATACATACATACACACATACACACATATATATATATATATATATATATATATATATATATATATATATATATATATATATATATATATATATATATATATATATATATATATATATATATATTAGCACTGTTTTACCTTCAGAAACACGTCCTACGTCCTGGCATATTTGAATTCCTTTGCGTTAGTCCTGTGTCTGTTTTTAGCACATTAACGCCATCGGTCGGCACGTCGCCAGACTCGCTTCTTGGAAAAATAAGCGCAGCAAGAAACATGACTCATCACGAAGACCTGATGATAGCAGGTCGGAACTGAATCTAAATCCACTCCTTACTTTTCAGTAAAGATTAGTTTTTTTTTCTCTCTGTCTTTTTTTTTTTTTTTTTGAGAGAGAGGGAGAGAAAATTGGCATTATTCGAAAGTTAGGTTAATCTACGATTAGGTCAATGAACTTCGTCTGTCTTTAATGGTAATTCCTACTTTTCAAGCTTAAGCTAACTTAGCATTACTCTATCAAATCTTCATGAAGAGAATGCCTCCTTAATTACCTGGGTTCCTTTCTTATATCCGCTGGCCTTGTATTGTAAGTCATATTCAGAGATCTTGTATTGTTCACCTTTATATAAGAAGTATCCTTAGCGTTTTATAATTAAACAGTAATAAAGCATATAGGCATCAACGCAAGTACCCACTTGGTAATAAGCAAAATCATATATCCAGATATCAGTAAAAAATTTACCATAGTTTTTTAATATGGCATGAATTTTCCATAATTTGTTATTGCAAACTCCAGCCATTCCACAATCCATTCTTGACCTATGTTCTTTTCACAAAATTTACTTTGCTCCTCACCTAACGTAATTTCTCTGACTTCTCGCATCACTTTGCCATTACAGGTGTTAAACACCCATGAAGACATTACATGGGTTTAGACAACCTACAAACCAGTATCGTCAAGTCACTTACACAGACCTCCACCGTTTCCTTGAATCACCGGCAAGGACTTGGGCCACCCGAATTCTTCGCCTTCGTTTCGTTTTTGTTCAACAGCACAAGGCACGGTAGGTAAAGCCGCCGCAAGAGGTAAGTCATCTTTCTTCACACATGTCAAGGATAGAATCATGTAGTGTAGACTTTGGTGTCTGTTACAGTGAGATTTGAAGCAATGTTTTAAGCATGTTAATTGATTTGTATCAGCAATGGCCAATGCTTATCCCCTAGTGTCACATAAAAGTTTCAAGTGTGTCGCATATATATCTGCGATGGTGTCTGCGACATGTTTTACTGTTGTGCACACTCATCCTAAAGAATCTTTTGAAAAAAAAGTTAAGTATGTCTTAGCTTAACCAGACCACTGAGCTGATTAACAGCTCTCCTAGGGCTGGCCCGAAGGATCAGACTTATTTTACGTGGCTAAGAACCAACTGGCTACCTAGCAACGGGACCCACAACTTATTGTGGATCACCAGAAATAAATTCCTCTAATTCTTCATTGGCCGGTCGGAGAGTCGAACACTGGGCCAACAGCATGCTAGCCGAGAGCTCTACCAACCCCTCCAATGAAGAACGAATAAGCCTCACCCAAATGGGACACCTACAATAAACTCGGAGCCACAAATAACTTCGAAATGCGGCAACTGAGATGAAAACAGTCACAAAAACCATCACCTACTTGACGACAAGACCCAAAAAGTCTAGAAACGCATTTCTCTATCAATTTCACTCCATTGAATCGTTAATCCGTCTGTCCCTAAAGATTTTAGAATACACAGATGCTGCAATGTTGATAATCGTCTTCCACTCTAAGGAAAAATAATATATCATTAATAGCTGTTTGATTTTATTTATCAGCGTTGACAATGAAACTAAGTTGCAACTATGTCAAATAAAACAAAATGACAGTTCTGTCTTGAGAAATGTGTTAATTACAATAAGCAATTACTACATTTTCTGATGGGATTTGAACAGAATTTGAGTCGCTATAATTATAGTTGACAACAGAAACGCATTTTGAGACATTTCTTAATTTTTTAGTTTTTTCTTTTACGTCCAGGCTTTGATATATCAATTATGTTACTTAAATATCTGTACTTGGACTACCTAATTAATTGACAGAAGAGAAAAAAAGCCGTTAACTTCTTTGAGAAATTGGAAATTAATATAACTTGTCTTTATCACTGAAGTTTCATAAGTAATTGCACATTTTCTATATTGCAACGGTGGCAATGGGAACCTCATAATGAAAAATCTATGGAGAATTTATTCATAGAGGGAAAAGAATTATAACTAAACCTCTCAGACGCCAAAGAGGCCTGTCGGCACTTGACCCTGACCAGCTGCTGGAAACAGGCCCCCACGCTTAATGACATCCTCACAAATGGCATGGTTATATTTTTCATATAACAAGAGCGAGCTTCCTTCTCTGTGGATAGATGGTAAGCTTGTCAGATTCTTATTCTCATCGCCGAAGTAGAAATGCTCTCGCCCTGATATGAAACAGTTCCTGCCATAACAGGGAAGCATCACTGGAGCTCTCTGACAGGGCAGTTGGGTAAACAAGGCCCTCGACTTGGTCTGCAATGTGCCCTCTTCATTCCATCGCTGGATCCATCTGTAAACAGTGGCTTTGCTTTTCCCTATGAGCTTAGCTATGGCCGTAATGGAAGTCCCGGTCAACCATAACCATATTATGGCCACTCGATCCTCGTAACGTGTTCTTGCGTGTTTAGCGTCACTCGCCTTCATATCCCTGCATGATACAGGAGACTGTCAACAGAAACAGACTCATAAAACAACGAGAAAGCCAGCCATATGTATATTCATATATCATTTGCTTTTAATCTGTTTTTGCGTATTCAAATGAGTTACCAATCACTTTTCTGAAATATTTTATTCAAATCTCAGGTGTGTAAGACAAATGTTTCAATGAAGGTTTCATATTAATAATAGAAGTTAGTGGAAAAACTGTTCCTTTTCAGAGGTGAACATAATGACAGAATTCTCTGGACTCAAAATATATCGTAGCCTAAGGTTCAAAAAGCATATTTTGCTGTAAATGCGCCAAATTATTTCAAAATTTAATATTTTCAACAGGCTAAAGTTTAGGAAAACAATGAGTGTAGCCTCGCTGCCAAAATAGTTTAATGTGAAAACTTCCTTCTTGCAAGGAAGGATTACTGGGTATTTGAAACTCCATCAGTCTAGTTTTGTAGCACTGAATGATTTCAGCCAACAAAACAAACCTACTGCGCTAGTGCAGTAAATCTAAGTGACAGTTTTTCACGGTGTGGAATACTTGTGAAGATGAAAGCTTCTATGAAAATGTGACACCTCAAAACCTGAATTCTCCAGTTCGTATGAGACATTGCATTAGCTATGGTCGTAAAAACTGTAATACCTCTTTCTACCTAAATGAGCACAATAATCAAAGACCTCAGTTTACCTCAGTTCTTAGCAAACTGAATTGATTTAAAGTGGGATGCAGTCCCTAGTAAATGAATAAGAAAGTAATCCTTTTTTACGTAGTCGAAGTTGTTTTACTTTTACAGCTGATAATCTCTATTTGATCATTAACTTTACCCGAACACAAACACACACACACATTGCATTTGGGAAGTATAAGCAGCTAGGAATGCTCACCCACTAACATACTAACGTACAAAAAGAAAAAATCCAAAGCTATATCGTTTACAACTCTATTATTATTATGATACGTCCAAGTCTGTTGCACAATTCGGTGGGGAGCAAAAACGTGCCAGTCTGTATCATCGATAACTTACGAAAAAAAAGTCACGTTTTGTTTACGATAACTGTCGCTGCTAAATTGACAGTTCATCTTAGTACGCTCAACGTAGTGAGCAAATGGTTAACAAAGACACACACAAATAAAGCCAGATCTTCTGGTTTAGACATAATTATATAAGTTAAATGTTATTTCTAAAGTCAGCTTCTTGCGCCATAAAACAAACTTCATTGGGAATTTGCCGACACTGAACTTTTTTGATTTGCTGTTAACTAAAATTTTCATGCAAGATCATAGTTAATAAAAAATTTCAATGGAGATTATCTGCCTCAAAAAAATCCTCCAGCGACTGAACATTATATATTTGGAAGCAAAGACATTCAATAAGTTGATAAACGCCATATTTCTTATTATCTCTTTACTTACAAAACAAATATTGATGCCACATTACTTTTTTTATGAGTAATAACTAAAGAGTGGAAACCAAAAGTATTTTTTACATTTCAGCTTGTCGACATTTTATGAATAATTTCCTCAAAACGGAAAGCTTCGAGGAAAGAAGGGGAAGAAGTCTGCTATTTCAAAAATTCTCAGTGAATCTTTTACATATCACAAGTGTACGACTTAACCAAAGGAATGATACCCAAATTTCCTGAAGATATATCACAAAGAAGAATCACTAAAGAGAAACTCACGAGAAGTGATTCCACTTGAATTGTCTGAAAATTCGGGAGCTGGAGTTGCTTGTGTCCTTCCCAAGAGAACGAGGAAGAATGGAACCGAATCAGCAGTCACAACGATGTGAATCTAGTGTTTTTCGACGCGGAAAGTAGAGGGGCCTGGCCATTTTCTGATTGGTTCTAAAGGAAAGGTCAAGCAAAATTGCTTGGCAAAAACAATACTTTGGTGAATAATCTTTTCATTTATTTACTGAAAGCAACCTTTGCGTCCTATTAGGTATTTTTTGCTTATATTACATTTGATGTTCTCTTTCTAAGTTACAGATATAAATTTATCAGTTCATGACATGCGAGCGAAACGTTTATATGACGAGTGGTACTATATGTTATATATATCATAAATTTTCATTAGATCATAAACCAGTAATTCCTGGTGCTGAGTTTATTGGTGGCGACGCAGAGTTCCTATTAGGAGTAATTTTCTGAGTAGGTCTTTACATTGATCAAAATGAAATATTCGATTAATCTCTCAAAAATACTTTTCCCTCAAAAGCTCCTGTGGGTGTTTCGCACAGGCAGCTTTCCTTTCATTTAATGGCAGTAATGCTAAAGAGCAAATTTAAAGGATCATTGTTACAGTTATCATTCAGAACATATCTTCATAGATTTATTGAAACTGTAAAGCTATGCATTACCACCCACAACAACTGCAGGAGGATTAACAATGAGAAAGTAAGCCTTACCTAACTATAGACAGACGTATTATAATAATTAAGCGGCGCACCAACAAAACTGGTAGTATATGATAAATACCTATTGCCAATTACATTATTATTATTATTATTATTATTATTATTATTATTATTATTATTATTATTATTCATGAATATGTATTCTCATGGAATGAATCAAAGACCATTTATTTGCATAGCACATTTCTTTAGAACAAATTGTCATATATATATATATATAAATATATACATATATATATATATGTATGTATATATATATTGTGTGTATATATACATATGCAAATACATATATACAAAGGTGTGTGTATGTATGCGTATATATGTATATACATACACCTCATTTGTATGTAATAGTAAAATCAGTTATCATATAAACATAAGAATGTTGAGGCCCAGTACCCATCGCAAGGCAATAAATATAATACTAGAGATATCTCAACAACAATAAATGTTTCGCAGGTAATTCAGTCAATTAAACAAAACATAACTGAAAGGAGAGGGTGTTTTTGGTATCCTACTAACCACAATGAGGAAGGAACATTATGTATATACACACACACAATTATTCTAGTTAATCATGAAGAATTTCCAGTTTCCATAATAATATAGGCCTTTATTCTTTATCGTCTTTTAAATTAACCAGTTTAATGAGAAAAGCAACGCAGTACTTAAGTGATAGGTGTTGTGGAGATTGCCCCCGCCCCCCCCCAACACGTATCAAATGATTATTATATCTAAAAGAAAGATTTAAGACGGTCAGAAGCAAATGAAAGCAATGCTCCACCCCGACAATTTGTTTTTTTTTACACTTTCTCCAACAAATTCAAACTTTCTTCACTCAACGTCGGCTGCAAGTAAAATATAAAACCGCCACAATGAAATATTTCCATTGGACTTTAAGACTGACCCATGTGTGTGTATGTGTGCGTGTGTGTGTGTGTGTGTGTGTGTGTGTGTGTGTGTTTGTAAATCTCGGAAGCAAAACAGTCAGCACAGCATCTTTAGACCACGCCTACGCTGTCTCCTTACCCTTTCATTTTGCCTCTTGTTTCTGTACCTTCGAGACGTGGTGTAATTCGTCTTTAAATTACAGTATTTACTCTTTTTAATATTCTGATGCAAATGTTGCTAAAGGTTTTGGATTTAGTTCTGAAAGTGGATGGGAATGAGCGCTGGCTACAGAAAAGCAAGACAATAAGAAGAATTATAGGCTTTTGCATTGGTGAGTATACGATTTAATTCAATACGATTATTATTGGTTGCTATAAATCCTTTTATCCTGTTTGCGTACAAATACTTTTCTTGCACCAGAGTAAAGTTAATGTATGATAAACGCCCTTGGCTGGACTTCCATTTAAAAATTACTTTTTAATTTCGATGATAACAAGGTTATTGCAAGTTCAAAGTCTGCATAATTTTGATGCATTTCGCTTCAGTGACATCTTACTTACAAAGTGTTTTCCAAAACTGCTTCTCTGTTTATTGCAAAGATATGCAATTTGATGAAAGGCATTAAAGAAGGAAATTAGATTTTATAGTTTTAATTGCGTCAAAAATGTAAAAAGTTTTTTTTAGCACTCGAGACCACTTGGATAAGAATGCGTTCTTTACACATTTAAAACCTTCCCCATTCCGGTGAATTAGCAATTTAGAGCATTTATTAGAATATAGTTTATGAAGCATTTAAGACTTTATGATTGTACACATACACAAAGACGAGATATGTTTTAATAAACAACAGTTTGGAATTAGAAGGTTCTGACGTGGCAACGATTTCATGATACAGGCAAGGGTAGAGCAGTAAATTTCCCGCTTACAAAAAGGGAACTATGTGGGTTTGCCGTTTGATGTTCCAGAAATGTCCGGTATTTCCGGGGACTCCCCGTATTTATTAACTAAATTTTTTTCTTTCACGTGACATTTAGATATAAATTTCATCAGAAACATTTTGTATGCTTGTGTTTGTGTTATCATCATTCTTTGACAGACAGACAGTTTTATATGAAATGGTATCATTATTAAAACCTTTTTTGCTTTGAGAGAGAGAGAGAGAGAGAGAGAGAGAGAGAGAGAGAGAGAGAGAGAGAGAGAGAGAGAGAGTCGCAAGTAAGTGAAATGCGGCTTGATAACTCCGTCGATTTTCCTGATTTCCGACTTTATCTCCTAGAATAAATTTTTCCTTTTCCTTGGTGGCTATATACAATTCGCCATTGCTTACTGTTATAATTCTTTTTAATCATAGTAACGAGTATCTTAGGATTCATAAAGACATTATTGTTGTGAAAGAGGGCGGACTGGCAAATATAACATAATCATTATTATTTTTACTGAGTAGAATGGCCGTCTGGATACCGTTTAGCCTTTAGTGTAGTTTCTCAATCTCTCGAACGAGTTTATTCGCAACAGCAGGTAAATTATACAGCAGCTGTCCAAAGTTCATTTATTCCTTGACGTTTCGGTAGAGCTTTCTACCATTTTCTATAGGTGATTGAAGACAAGTGTACATCTATGCCATCTTTATAACCGCGATCGGGCTTACAAAAATTTTGGCCATTTTTGACTGGTTGTCAAAGCTTGGGAGGAGGGGGACCCCTCCTGGTGACTGGGAGCGGAATGACTCATCTTGCTGAACATTACCCAAGAAACGTCTCCTTTTCCCTACCACCGTCAGGAGAACGGCAAGGTACGCCCCTGGGATAACAATTTAGCCGCCCGCTACTTCAGACAACGCACCCTATGACCAGAACTCGCGGGACCTGGCGCCAGTTTCATCCTTTCACTTTTTACCACTTCTCTCTACATCCATATTTCACATCGTTTCAGCTCTTCTTATTCCACATATACTAAGACATATACATTTGTATAACATCAATCATTTTTTCATTCTTAATAAACGATTCCCTCATACATCCCAACCTTTCCTTCCGTAGTCACTATAGTATCCTCCGTATGTTCCGAACACTCTCCTGCCTTCCTTTCTTCGCCTGTTCTTTGACGCCTCTTCTCTGTTCTACCATCATTCGATATAATTACTCCAAAGTATCCATGCAGATCTGCTGTATCCAACATCCTTATTAACAACCATTGCTCCAGCTTTCTGTTTCCCACTTACCTTCATAACCTTGTTCTGCTGATATTTATGCCAAACTTTCTTCTCTTTTCAACATTTTCAGCTCATGTTAGCAGTACTTACAGCTTCTCTTTACTATCACCGTTCAGAACTGTACCGTCTGCAAATATCAGCTTTTCCCCTCTCAAGCCCCACGTCTTGTCTCATTTAAAAACTTTCCAATTACCTCTGCTGTCTTTTTTCTTACAGCTCCTATCACTCCTTCATAAAATAGCACTCAGACACTAAGACAGATCACATTCTTGTCTCAGCCCCATTTTAATAACAAATTGTAAATCATACCTCACTTCTGTCATAGAAACTTGTTATCGCTGTCAATAATTTATCATCTACATCCTGCATGCCCAACACTGTCTACATGGCCTCTCTATTAGTTTTATCGTAGGTTGCTTTTTTGGCCCTGTATGGCCTTTGCTTCCAAATTTCTCAAATATCTTTTCATAAGAAAAATCTTGATCCACACTCCTTCTTTCTTGTCTGAAGTCACATGGTTCTTCCTCTGTCGTGTCTTACTTTCTCAATAAAAATTCCATACGTTGTCGCCGGTGCATTTGTAACAAATTTGGAAAAAGGATCAAATATGTCCATAAAACAGAAATCATAATATTTTAGGATAATAAAACGATAACCAAATGCATAAGGTTTCTCATTAAGGAATACACTGCTGTACAATGGAATCAAAGTAAAAACAGTAGTAATACGTGAACGAATCTTATTAAATAAAAGACACGCATGATCATTGTGAGCCATCGGCATAGAGAAGGAATAATCTAGTACTCCCTATCTCCCAAGCAAAGATTATAATTCCCAGGATGGAGCCACCAACTAAGATCATGAACGTCCCCTGTAACAAGAATATACTGAATATTAAAGAAATGTGTAGAGCAGACCAATACATGCACACACACACACACATATATATATATACATATATATATATATATATATATATATATATATATATATATATATATATATATATATATATATATATATATATATATATATACTAAAGATGTACCCTATCCTATTTAGAGCGTGTGGCTCCTGTTTCTTAGTCATTTCTTCTTTTGAATGAGGTTGTTGACCCCATGTAACTCCCCAGAGTCAATGAAACACCAAGTACAAAAGCCACTGCTTTGGTGAACATAGGCACAAATGGCGTTTAATATACCATGATAAAGAGTTCTGGCTCCCTCGTAAGTTGAACCCGGGATCCCCTTTTTGAAGCAAGCGTCTAAATTACAGGACTGCAAGAACCCATACGTATGTTTTAGACATACTCGTAAAGCCATTTTAAATCGCTAGATGTGGCTCCATGGAAAAGTCAACTGAAGAATAACTGCCAAATTCATACCTTAAGTGCTGAATCATAAATGAACGCCCATGCAGAGTACTTCCACTTCATTTGCCTTCACAGAGGATTCACAATCACCACATTAAACGCCTTACCTATACAGTGCCATTCACCTCTATTACCCTGTTACTTTAAGGAGTTTGTGTAAGTTTTGTGGGAAGGGTTGATAAACAGAGCACCTTGCAAGCGCTAGTTGACTGGCGTGAAAAGCATCTAGGGACGCAGTAATCTGCTGACAAGGCGTCTTTGTAGCTATATGAAGACATGAATGTAGGTGGAGGTTCTGCGGACAAGGGGTTCATCTGTGACTCAATAGTTAAAGTATAAACGCGCCAGTGATCATTGTCTTTTCTGGAAACAGTCCTGTTATAATAAAGACTTAATGTGTGACAAGAGAAGCCATACTTGCCTTAGTAAACATGCAAAGAAAACGCAAATTCATAAAAACATAAGTACACGTGTCATTAGACGCGATAACTGCAGTCCGTGCATGTAAATTTATGGGCATAATTTCACATACAAATATACTCTATACCGATACGAAGATGTTGCCTCAAATATATTACGATGAGATAATTACCCATATACTGAAGAGGGACAACGTTGAATCGACAAGAATCCTGGTCGGGGTCCTTTCACATGACGATGAATTGACGTATTCCCTCCTAACCCAGCGGTCGTACAAACCGCTCTCAATAATCATTATAAGCCTGGCAAAAGAAACAATAAAGTCACTGTAAAGAAATCGCATACCAGCATAACTTTTATATATATATATATATATATATATATATATATATATATATATATATATATATATATATATATATATATATAGTATATGTATATATATATATATATATATATGTGTGTGTGTGTGTCTGCGTGTATCTAAATACTTCAAGGTGGTGGTATGATGAAATTATATGCTTTGTGAAGAAGAATTGGTTTGCTATGGTACAATTACATCACAGAAGAAAATTCACTTATAGGTATGCAAGAGACTGTATAAAGTGGTACTTTATACTTGTGCTCGAGGATAGTAATTGCAGAAATGTTAATTAAGGGAGCTTTTAAGCATAAGCGATGCAAATCGAGAGATTCATGAAATAATGGTTGAACCTAAATGATAGAAGAATTAATTGAAGATTGAGAGTAACTGTGGGAATAACTGCTGGAGATGTGAGGAGAGCAATTAAAAGGTCGAAGGGAAAAATTTAGTTAGTATACATACCTTTTATTGAACACCGGAATTAAAGGACTGTATTTAGGTGCGATCATGGCGCTAATTTGGGGGAAGAAGAACTCTTTCGACAAATAGAATAAGCAAGTTCCTGAAAAGATATTTACAAAATGTTAAAACGAATATAAGATATCATCCAAATAGAAATCTGTAAAAGGCGCATTAGTTGTTTGATAAAAGAAACGATATTCCTCATAAAATCACTATGCCATTTGTGGACATAACGACGAAGATGAATTATTGCATACAATGGTAGAAGAAATTTCTTAAATTTGAAGATAGTTAACAGTTGGTTTTCACATTCAAATTTCCAGTGTTATTTTCCTGTGAGACTTAATTGGGGACGTTGCCAAATCTTCGTAATGATAAAGTTATTTTGTGCCTCGTTTCGTGCATCCTCATCCTCCCCTTTCGAGCCACGTTAGAAATATGATCATTTTCTTATAACATTCTGAAATACTGTGACAGAATGATTGAGAATTGATGTACTTACAGAAGTACGTATATCATCAGGTGCAACAACCTCACAGAACTCATCTGGAAGTAAAGCAAACCTGTCACTGAAAAGTGATGGTCGATGAGCATTTTGCTCGGTAAATCATCGTTCATCAACACGTAACCTCCCTGGGATATCTCATTGTCGACGACATTTTCGAAGTCGGTGAACTCCACGTAGGACACCATACTTTCTTTCCCAGCATCCGTTAGTTCTTTGAAGAATCCCGACTTGATGCTCTAAAAGGAAATAGTATTTTTAGCCTACGGGGTTTTCCTATTCGCGTATTTTACAACAAGGATGTTAGTTGCCATTTTCAGCATGATGAGAAAAACAAGAGAGAGAATCAAAACTACTAAAAGTTTATGTCAACAACCTGATGGTAATATCCTCCAGTCTCCGTTATTATCTTGACGGAAGGGTCGCTCATCACAGATTTGATTGTCTGGTATGGTTGAGGAACGTAACGTACTGTTAAGATCGACCTCAGATTCCCCACATAGCTTGCCATCACAATCAGAACTGCTATCATCCAGGTTGCTGCCAAAATGCTGCTTGACCAGTGGTCCACCGACTGTCGATAGGCTTTGCAAAAGATTTATTCATTATCAAGTTTGTATGTATGTCTTCGTACCCTAAAAACGTACATTCATATGCATATGGTGACCGGACAATTTGCCGTAAACAAATTGGCCGTAGGACTATTCGCCGTAAGACAATTCGCCGTACGGATATTTCGCCGCAAGGACATTTTGCCGTAAAACATAAGAAGAGAATGATAAAAAATAAAATAAAAAAATAATGAAGGTTATACACTTTATTTATTTAAAAAGTTGAGGTAAAAAACTAAAAAGCTAGTAATCATGTAAGTTCATTGCAATTGCACGCAAATAATGTTGTTTTGGATTTAAATCGTAACCTCTGACAATGCTTAGTATGCGCCTATAAACATCTTTGTATTTTTGTTGGTTGGTGTTTCTCCTCTTGTTGCATCGATTACCTTCTTTTTAGAAAGATATTCTTCATTTCTCAGGAGATTGATAAATTTCCATAAATTGCAGCGCATTATGGAAACCTATCCCATTGTTGGTGTTAGCCAGCTGATTAAGGTTCTTTCATGCATGTTCCAAAGACCGATAGGAAAAGTAGGAGGAACTCTGCTTCTGCGAGCTCCCTTGCCTTTCTCCCCCCCAATGTAATGCGTTTAGCTGGATTCAATGGATGTGTCTGCTCACTTACAATTTTACAAATAGAAATCACTTCACTATTCAGCATTGTATGAACACTTGCTTTACAGTTTGTATCAACGCACTTCCAACAGACCTTGCCTCCATATTTTCTTTCTTGCCTATAAATAAAGTTGGAGTCGTCTACGAGCTTATCACAACCTCTGCTGCTTTTAATAGTGTAAAGTATCGTAAGGGTTTAAGTTTCAGCTTTTAAAGAAAAATAATGTAAATAATGTAAACGGTCGAGGTAACCTCTCAAAATAAGCTTTTTGCTTTTGAATTTTCAAGATAAGTTTGTTGTTTTTAAATAATTGTTAGACGACCTTTCTGCTTTTAAATACTCATTACGGCAAAATGTCATACGGCCAACCGCCCTACAGCGAAATGCCTTACGGCGAATTGTCCTAGATCCTATGCATATATATTGTATATCTTTATAATGTTACTCAGAGAAATTCTTGACTCAACACCTAGAAGTGGATATTGTTGCAGCACTCGTTGACCTGGAAAATTATTTTTTTGTACAGTATTATGAAAAACTGAATCGATTTTGATGACAAAATACTAAAGAAAATCTACGGAGTTTTGTGAAGTCGTTAATTTTAAATATTTTTTATTGCATGCTTTTTCATGATGTCCCGTACAAACTGCTTGATTTGACACTGCTCCCATTTTAATGTGCTGCATACAGTAGTTTTGTTATAAACAAATTAAAAGTTAGTACCGAGTTCTTTTTCAAGGAAGCTTTCGCTCTTCGGCGGTATTTTATTTCAACAGGTATATCGAACTCTCCTGACATGTCAGTTTAGTATGGAAACCAAAAGTATGTAAAAGATACTTCGCTCTAAGTAACTATAATTTCGTTAATGAAAAGAAGTTTCAACAGCCACAGACTTTCAAATGAGTCACTCGAAAATACAATTTAACGGTTAATTTGACACTGTATTACAGTATATGGAAAAAATCTTTACCGGAGCGAAGCAAATGTAAGGTTAATGACAAATGGAAGATGCAAATGAAGAAGAGCTGTTTAAAGAGAATGCTTTCTTGTGTCATTCAAATGGATGTTTTGAAGAGTGACTGAATCTAAAGACCTGAAAAGTTGCGGATCTGAATGATATGGAAGGGGATAATGCAAAAATCGAGAATGCACGTGGAAATTATCGTCGTAGAATTAAGGGGTACCAGCAGCTGATGAGAGATAAGTAAAATAATCAATTTTTCACATAAGAAAAAGGGAATAAAGGTGACCATAGGTACTCTAAAGGCATAACATGTTGTTGCCTTTTTCAGTCTTTAACTGACGGCTTGGAGAAAATGAATGGAGGACGATAGATAATTAGAAGGTGCATAAAATATAAGTTTGGTGAAGAAAGAACAGGTGTTGAAGAATAGCTGATAGATATATATAATGAGCTCATATTCAGTTTTACTGCTCAGGTAGTTCATCCTAAATTCAGCAGTTAAAGTAAGAAAGTAGCAGTGAATTCTGCATTTTTTTTTTACATTAAGCAACTTTAGCACGTTTGAGGCAGAACACAGGCTAGCAACCTCCTCCCAAATACTCTCTGAAAACCGGAGAGGTATCATCTTATGGCCCCAACCTTTCTGAGGGGAAAAGACTCTTGATGTGTATAAACCAGCAAACTTACCTTGGAGTAACAGCACCCTCACGTAACTGGACACCGAATAGTTCCGTCGGTGGTCTTCGGATGGAAGAATGAGGGACATCATGAAAGCCACAAAGAGCACCACTATTGTTGATAAGAAGTAATAAAGCCAAACATATGACGTAAATGGGAGCACAAAACCCCAAGGATCGATTTCGGTTTTTCCTTTTCTGGCCATAAACCTCGCGTAGGTGAAAGTCACTGGGATCGAATAGTCGACAACTTGCGCTCTTGTGTACAACACAGTGAATATTAGGAAGGAAAAGTCGACGTCCTGTCGAAGACAAATTTTACAAACAACAAAACTGCCCTTTTTAGACAAATGATTGTATGAGTTATGCACCAATACGAAAATGACTGAATGAGTATAAATTTAAATTGTTCTGCGTATATGTACAATGCAGAGAAAGAGAGAGAGAGAGAGAAATATATTTCATTCTTACCTTCCTGGCAACCATGCCAACCATTCCTCCCCAGGAACCATTGGGAAACTGGTAACCGAAGGCGACATCTGTCGGACGATTCCAGCTGCATCTGAGAATCAAAGCATGGAGGCAGACTCATGAATCCGAATGTTTTTTTTTTTATCATAATTTGACTAGGCCTAGTATGACCATTCTTGTTGTACTATCAATTAGTAAAATTAGTAGTTGGCAAGACAACTCCTCTTTACTTACCGTAACTGAGAATTAATAAATTGATAACTTAAATGGGTCAGGGTGAAAGTACATAATTTGTTGAGAAGTAGACTTTGTCATCGATGCTAATAACTGAAAATATTCATGTAATAGGACTAATTTTAATATAATAAATAATATAATATGATGTGATAAATATCAGATTAAAGCAAAATTAATTTAGTAGATAGATCAAATAAACTTATATCTAGTGAAATTTGTGAAAGAGGTAAAGGCTCTAGTTTACAAGTCCTCCTGTATTTCAACAGGAAATAACAACAGTTCATAAAAAAATTAAAGTCAAACTAACTTAGTCCCAATTCTAGGCAAATATATAACCAATCGCATCTCTGAAGCCTTTCCATTCAGCTGGATATAATTATAACATCTTTAGGCCTATCTAGAACTCACGTGAAGTTGACTGAATTGGCCAAAATCTTCAGGACTTCGATAAGCGGCCCACTAAGAATTTTGGTGGGATCTCGACTGCCATCACTGATGTACTTTGCTTTTCTCATGATAAGAGGGGGATATATCTCTGCTGTCAGTTTCATGTGGGCGCCATCTGCTAATCTGAAAAAATGTTAACAGTTCGATAGATAGTTGGATATAGGGTCACTGGATTATTATTATTATTATTATTATTATTATTATTATTATTATTATTATTATTATTATTATTATTATTATTAACCAGAATGAGATAGCTAATATATTAGCACATTTTTTCTGTTAAAGAAAGGTAATATATGAAACGTTATTGCCTAACTTTTGAGGTTCTAAAGAAAAATTAAACATTTAAATACTCATTTCAGTTAGTGGTATTTAATCAGCCTTTCAGGTAGACGTACAAAACACAGCTAAAAATAAAAAAAAAATGAAAAGCTAACTGACAGAGTTTTACTGAACGCCATTTAGACCTACTCGGGCTTTCCCTGAGAGAAAAACGTCTAGTTTCTACTATTATACAAAAGTTTGAGACTTGAAACGTCGTAGACATTAATCAGTTTTATATGCTGCTTAAGAAATGAATAAATATCGCCAAAAAAATTTTACCACTGATAAAATACACCATTGCCATTTAAAGTCAAATTCAAGGAAGACATTTCTAAGAACGAACTTTACGCAGAAAAATAAGTAAGTACATAGACTGAAACGCTAGAAAAATATGAGCATACTAAGTATAAAAGTTTACTTTGGTCATTAGACCTTTTTCAAGTGAAAAAAGACAAGACGAAAGAACTATTAATAAGATCCCGAAACTGAGAAATTGATGATTTACCTGTCAAACTTTTCCGGAAACATGGGATATTTTGTCTTATATTTCACATCTTTGTGTTGGGCCCAGTTAGCCAGTTCTAGCACACGACGGCTGTAAGGTATATAAAAGAATACTCTACACCTAAGGAGGAAAAAATAACATTAGTTTAAGAAAAGAGTACATTAGAAAGTGGTGAAATTTATGATGAAGCACGAATTCATCAGGCGTGCATGAACATGTAACATGAAACAATTATATTTCATTTTGTTAGATATCCTTTTGGAGATAAACTTTTAAATGTTTTCATTCTTATTCGTAAAACGTTACAGAACCCTGGACTGGTATTGCTTTATCATTAGGTAACAGATTACAGTTTATTATTTCTTGTCTATACTGTAGTTTGTCTTGAGTATAATTTTCAAACGACATGCCTCATTTTTCAAAACTCTAAAGAAAGGCAATTCTGTACTGAACAGTCGGGGAAATGGAACTGGAAAAAAGAGGATGCATGCATCTTCATCTCCAAAGATTGACATTATATAAATATTATATTTATATATATATATATATATATATATATATATATATATATATTTATATATATATATATATATATATATATATATATATATATATATATATATATATAATGTATGTATGTGAACTTGAAAATATAGAATAAGCTACGAAAGTACTTGTTCAAAGTCCCGGTTTTCACTCACCTTCTAACGTGAATTTTATAATAATATATGTATGTATACAGATTCAAATATACTTGTAAAAAAACATAGAACCACTCACCCTTTAATGCCAGCCTTGGTTTCATGCGTAAGGATCATACAGTTGATTTTGGAAAGCACTTCCCTTATGGGATTGAAATGGAATATGGAAAGCCTTGTGACCACAAGGAGTCTCGTCGACCAGACTAAGACGTTATCGCCAAAAAAGGATTCCAGAATAGATGATATGAATCCACTGTCGTCACTTGCTACAACCAAGTAGGGATACTTGGCGGATCGGTGTAACTAGATTGGTGGAGAATGCGTGAGTTTTTGTCATTCATTTCATATGGTTATAATGGAGCGTTAAGCGTGCATTGATTAATAATAATATTTCATTTTTTTTTTATCAAAAAGAAAGTACGCATTGCTTTCCAAAGACATCGATTACGTTCCAATTGCTCATTGTTTTCTAAAGTAGTTTGTTTCCGTTTGGTGGATTCTTTACCTTATGATTTAATTACAAATGACTGATCGACTAAAAAATGGAATTCATTCCTAAATACCCCTTGGGATGCGTAAGCAGTAAGCTCGATCTTTTTACTGCTATCTTATTAAATACTAAATCGTAAAATTTCACATAATTTACCTAGAAAATAATAAAAATACCACCATATGTTTTGAACTAAAACTTAAGTTTCCTTTTCTTAGCGAATAATTTTTGAGAAACTTCGAAAATCGGTTCTAACTCACCATCTTTATTCACATAAACCTCTTGTGCTTTTTATTAATTAGATTATGTTTTAACTAATTTTCACTTCCATTTGCAATAGAAATAATATTTTATTGCACTGGTTATTTTCAGATGTTTTTTTATTTCGTCATTGTTCATACTATACTTATCACCTTGGGAACCTAGACTTGAGATAAATTTAACATATAACTGCAGTGCCCTTCTCCCCTCGTCCTCTATCCAAATGAGAAGAAAACAAGGAAAAGTACCCTTCGGTTAAGCAAAGCGCTCGCGCTCGCGCGCGCGCGCACACACACACACACACACACACACACACACACACACACACACACACACACTCTGTCTTTATGCCTTTGTATGTTTTCCAGCACGCCTGGAGTTGAGTTATAGTGCTCCTGCCTCAAGAGAGTTCCTTGTGTCCAGCAACTTAGAATTTTCAAGGTAGAAAAAAGGTCATTTTTTGGAAATTTGGAAGGCCTTTTCCCGAAATTTTATATTCCTAAAAGTATATTGGAACTGGTTTATCAGAATGGCATCAACGTTTCCGAAAGATCTCTTGTAGCTAATGCTACTGGTAAAAAACTTATATAACCATGATAAGATATAAAATCGTTAACTGATGAAGAATCACCGCATTGCCCAAAACCCTTAAGTCACATTTAAATTCCTTCAAAAAGCAAAAATTTGAATAGTAAGTGAGATTGTTTTTTAAGCAAGAAAATAGTACATATTTACCCGACGTAGGCTTGAAGCAAGGTCGCCTAAATATGAGGCTTTGGTCGATTTTGGTTCAAATACGGCAACTCCAGAATGGGTTTGAAGTTTTCTTGTAAGCTGTAAATGTAAATCAAGATCGTGTAACTAGGGGATAAATCTAAAACTTAGACCCTCTGTAAATGCGAGAACAAACAACTATATTTTAAACATATCAAGAGTAAATAGGAAAAAAATACATGAAATGAGAATGATTTGAAAAATCAATAAAATACACTTCTTTACATAAAATTAGTAAGCAAACGTTTTCTACTAGATTAGAATCATGTATATCAAGTACCAAATCGGAAAATTGATAAGCAAAGGTACTGACTTATTATAATCAAGCGAAAACAAACCCACAAGCAATGTACTCATGGAAAGCCAGAACAGGAAGAGAGTAGTTCTGAAACTTGACTTCTCATCATGAATTAGGTTGGTTGGGTGAGTGTCTCTCGCTGTTACTATTCACACTATAACCTTTTTCACAGGAAGCGAAATTAAACAGAAAAGAATAACTCAGATATCCTTACAGTAGCAATGAAGCACAAACAACTCTACATACTGCTAACACATGCTGATTAGAACACGAGCACATGGAAATTTGCATAAAAACGTATACACAAAAAGTAGTAAGACACTGGATACTTATGATTAAATAAGCTTAAAAGTGTGCAGTGGACACAGATATGCATATAGAAAAAACTTGTGATACGAAAGGTGCAGATGGAAATAAAGAAGAACCTTAAAAATCGACGCGTGATGGATTGTTGCATCAGTTATGATGCTCAGAGAGGAATCGTTAATTCCCGAAGCCACGAGAACAGCTTCTGTCGCTTCAGCGGCATCGTTCAACACGTCCACCGGACCTACGGGAATGGCATCTCACGTAAATAGAAAACGAAATAGTCTAAGTACAAGGACCTCATTTGCACCAGAAACGAAAACTCTTCCCAACGTTTCCTTGATGTAACATTTGAAAGAGTTTGCGATGAAGTCTTTTTAAAAATTGGAATTTGACGCGTAAAATGTGTTTTCATCGCAATATTCATTTAAGTGATCATATACAGCAAAGAACAGATAACGTCTAACTTTAAAGAATGTATGAAAGAATCTCAAATTTACCTGACTAAATAAGATTATGCATCGGCGAAAGGAAAATTTATTTTTCCTAAATTTTATTACAGTGGCTTTCCATTTTATGTTACTAAGAACAGTAAACTTAGTCTGATGTATTCTAAGGTAGCTACAAAATGAAATTTCAAACTAAAGTAGTATAGCCAGATTCACTCTGTTAGACTTTAAAGGATCATATTTCTGTAATAATATTTACAGTGATAAATGCATTGATAAGGCCATAAAGGATCATATTTCTGTAATATTTACAGTGATAAATGCATTGATAAGGCCATAATAATTTAGCAGTCTTTCATTTAAATCAAGTAAAATGAATGACAACTCACCCGGACTATGTTTATAAAGTCCTTCAGTGACAGTGCCCAAGGTAGCCATTGTCAAAAAAAGATTTCTCATCATAACTATCGGAACCTGTTAATAAACAAAATAATCCATTATCTCCAAATACACATTCGCCTTTCATCTAAACATATTTCTCTAAACTTAAAGGCACAGGAAAGTATAACTCATACTCGATCTATATGTGTGCGATTCAGTTAATGGCACACTGCAACTTACGGGAAATGATTTGCAAGCTTTGGAGATGTTTTTTTTTTATAAGTTATGGGTTTTATTTTTAATTCTCTAGTCCTGTTTTTTTGGATGACTGGAATCAAGGTTAGTATGAGAAGTCATAGGGTCCAGGTGCAGAATACGTCACGTTAAAGCAACAATGATGATAAATAAGCAAAAAAAGCCAGCAGGAGCTTATATTGTATATATTTATATATTTATATATAATATATATATATATATATATATATATATATATATATATATATTATTCACATACATATATATATATATACATATATAAAGTCACGACAGAGGAATTGCATATTGAGCTTCAGGAAAACTGCTAATTATTTTCTTGTGCCATATGTCTTGAAAGCACAGAAGCATGTATCGTCTCCAGAGTACCCAGAAAGATGCCTAAACAAAGTTTGCGTTGTAGGCAGCCGATGTATGCCATTATGGTGTATCCGGCATTACAGTTAAATGGCCAGGTACCGGCTTTGTTTTGATACTCTGAAATTCCTTCATGATGCAAAACCCAATCATCTTTACAGGAACTAGACAAGACCACCACACAATACCACTTAAGCCAATATAAGTGACTGGAGATGCTAGTGCTTTGCTGTTTTGGCATAGTCCGAAGGTCCTCTCACCTTTCCGTAGGGTGTGGGAAACCAAGACTGGCTTTTTGTACTCCGTTCATCAAAATCTGATCAACTATTCTAAGATATTCTGTTAATATTAAATACATTCACACAAACACACACACACACACACACACACACACACACACACAGGCATTGCTGAACACATGACTAACTTCTCAGTACGCTGAGAAGGCAATAAAGGCTCTTGAGCTCGAGTCAAGAGAGAATATCGATAGCTCAATGACTTCTTCAGTTATTCATTTTTAAGATCGGAATTTGGATCCGTACATTACACTCAGGTGTTTACTACCATTCCAATACATAAACAGCACGTATCAAATAGTAAGACATACAGTTATGACAGGGAAATACACAGAAGATAATTAGGATCGTGATGTAAAAATACCCAACATCGACATGGTGAAATGATAAACGCTTTTTGTACAGCAGTTTAAATAAAAGAGAAAAGCTGCACCACAGAAAGTAAATATGGGAGTCATAGAAGGTAAATCTACCTCTATAGATTTTGTTGTGTACATTTTGACTCTAAGCAGGCTTTCACCGTTCGTAAATGAAAGGGTTAAAAAACAACGCATTACTTAGAAGTCTATTCCATGATTAATACCGATGTAGTAGCAATACCTATAACACTTGAAGCAAAATGATTTTTGCGTTTTCAACTTGCACACTGCATACAAGGATATCTGTGCATACAGCTACTGCATATGCCAACATACAGTTAGTTTTATATCGAGAGAGAGAGAGAGAGACAGACAGAGGAAATCCTTTGAAAAGCTATTCAAGGGATTATCGAATTCATGAGACAGAAAATGAAAAAAAATTAAGTTTTCATCGTTTTAATAAGCATTGAAAGTGTACATATCACCCGTTTTCCCGAAAGGGCTATTCCCTACTGCTGGTAAATGTTTGCCTTCCCGGTCCAAGTAATTTGGATCCCAATTCTGTAACGGATAAATCTGACTGTGCATCTGACTGGATGGCTGCGGAGGACACGAATGAAAGCCGACGCATCTCGTGGCACAATGATCATTCGGTTGGGGAGGAAAATGCTGAAAGCTGAGGGAGTACTTCTTGTTCGATCTGGAGTCCAGCGTTCCTTTTTCTCGCCAGCTTCGGATCCATCTGTATACTGTGCCCTGGCTGGTGCCAATCATCACAGAGATACAGCGCACCGGCATCCCCGAGAGCCACATCCAGATCATCTTGGATCGGTCTTGCACGCTGGTGCGCGCCATCTTGCGTTGTGTCTGCATGAGATGCCTGTGGCAGGACATATCGGTATCAGTACAGTTAAGATCTCTAACTTTGATTTCATCGTTAAAGCTAGATTATACTTATCTGATAGAGACTGGTAACACCAGACATGGTTTGTGTGACAAGATAATAATTGGATTTCTTTATATAGATAGACAAAAATATTTATATATACCCTTATGAACAGGTTTTCCTAAGTGATGGCCACAAGAGTCCTCTGCGTGGCAAGAACTCACCAGTCTCATCACTACATGCTTATATATGACAAGCCACAAAATAAGATTTCCTTGTAGAAAACCAAAGGGAAAGAATTCAAGCACTGATGCTCCTTCCATCCTACTGAAAGCAAAGACAAATTTTTTGCATAAATTTTGAAGTTATAATATTTTAATCCTTTCATTCCTCGGGGTAGTTACATCTCGGGCACTTTTGTGAATAGTGCAAAAGCTATCTGCTTATTGGCTCTCACTGTAACCCTTTTTTATACTTGCAAATTTTGGTAGATACAAGTTTATTCAAGTGATGTTTGACAATATTAATCATGCACTGTTTATGCGAAGAAATCCCATTCTAGGGGTATTTTTTGTGCATAACAATTATTCTATTCTTTCTAGTACAACGTTAATCATATGTTTAATTTTAAATGCTGGGACTAAAGGGCATCCTGTAAAAGTTCTGTGGTTTATTATCGTGCAGTTTGCCAAACGTCATAATTATGCAGATTTCTAAGACACTTTTTTACAGTACTTTTTTTATTTAAAAAATGCCAAATTTTAGTGTACGCTTCCTTTAGTATACATTTCCTTTTAATAAAAAAATTAAAAATTTTCAAAATAATGTTAGAAAGTAATAATATGAATAGTGAATTATAAGCTGTATATTAGGTATTGGTCAGGTGCCAAAGATCGCTATCACGAATGTTCCATGACTAGCGATAGGACAACCTCTCTCTCTCTCTCTCTCTCTCTCTCTCTCTCTCTCTCTCTCTCTCTCTCTCTCTCTGTATTAAGCGTAGGACCACTATTTATTCATCCAAGCTTTTTTTACAACTATGTATATTCTTGAATTATACTTGATTCCGAAAACTCTGAACACCAACAGTTAAATAATCATCGTTATATGGTCTTGTCGTCTGATATCCGGTAAATTTTGTTAAGAGGGTTTATAAAATGTGCTTAGACAATGTGTCTTATGGTCATTGGGTCTCGGTTTAAGTCAATTAGAGACGGTGTCTTTTGTAGTCTTTTTTTAGCTAAATTACCGCGCATATGACCTGGGGAAGTACGTGGCCTGCACCTGGACACGTGTAAAATTTTCGTATCATGGCAAAAAAATTGTAAATACAAGACCAAATGAGATTTCAAGATTATTTGTCTCCAAAATTCAATGGAACTTATCATGTCATTTATATTTTTCCTGATTTTTCGCTGGAACCAAGTAAATACTGAGTATCACTTCCATCTTTGTTCTATGTATTCTTTCAGATTTTAAATATATGGTGTGCACTCTTAATTTATGCAATAGGTCCGAGTCTGTTCCAATATAAATTATTGTTTCTTCACAGCTTTGAAAAATGGACATAGGCTGTCTTGAAACGTTAGCCTCACAAAAAGTGTGCAAAGAACATTGAAAATGTCATTCTCCCTTCATATGCTAAGGTTGTTTTGAATTTAAATATATATATATATATATATATATATATATATATATATATATATATATATATAATGAGTATATTATAAGTATTTTAATACGACTATACGTGCAAAGCTTGTGGTTAAAGGCAAGAATACGGTCTATATACAGTACTTTTTCTCAATTGTACTTGTCCTGCTCTTATAAAGACACAGCACTCTTAAACTACTGACAGAAGAAACATAAAATTTTCTTACGAATTGGTTAGTGGGAGCTAATTATCTCAGTCATTAAAAACTGAGGCCAGCAAGCGAAAATTTCAGTATTAACTTTGCGGAGAATTTCTGAAAGAAAATGAAAGACACATGGTCATTGTCAGCTGCAATTTGCAGAAAAGCAATATATCGCAGACCAAATGGCATTTGTCCATTATCTCATTATCTTCTATCTTTCTAATTGCTTTATGTGGTTAATATAAGGCTCATAGTTAATCAAGTGGAATGATCGTCTCGGATGTCACCTTTGTACGAAGATCAAAATGACTGAAGTATTTATCCTTGGTAAGGAAAGAAATTAAATACCCTAAGTAAATCAAAAAGCTAAAACAGTAACATGAAAGCTTCCCCGCCAGACATTAATCACTTCAAGAAAAGTCGGTCAAAATATCTGTCATCTTTAACGACCTTTGAATGTCAACAAACGATGAAAACATTAGGCTTGACTCTTCCTCCCTCCCTCCTCTCAATCCAAAAGGCAGCAGTTTTCTGAACAAGTAACAAGCAATACGGATGAAGACAAGCAAGATATTCAGTTATGAGGGAAATTTTCAGGCGCAAAGAAATACTTATAATATAGGCAGTTCGAATGTTCTTGACGTATAATGCTAAAATCCAAAATATAATTGCATATATATAAAAAAAATATACAAATACGTAGATATGCTTAATTAATGATTATGAAATGTACATACAGACACACCTGAAGTGGTGTCACTTACACAACTAATCACAAATCACAACACTTTCATACACTTACACAAACTATATATTATATATATATATATATATATATATATATATATATATATATATATATATATATATATATATATATATATATATATTACATATATATATATATACTGTATATATTATATATATAAATATATATATATATATATATATATATATATATATATATATATATATATATATATATATATATATATATTATATATATAAATATATATATATATATGTTATATATATAATATATATATATATATATATATATATATATATATATACACATATATATGTGTGCGTGCGTGTGTGTTAACGTATTCTAAAAGAATAGTCGAATAACTAAAAGAATACTTTGAAACTACGGGGTGAATATGTATAAAATGAAAATTTGTTAGGTCTTTACATGTACACAAAACTTACATATTGAAGGGCTGCTAGTAAATGACAACCCTAAAGATTCCAGTTTACCTGTTAACACTTTCCAAGGAAGAAACCTGCGAAGAAACGCTTCCTTAAAGACGTAAGACTCCCTGATGAAATCTGAATCTCCCCAGCATCACACCTCGACCTCCAAGTGAGTATGTGCAGGGCGAAGTTATCCCAGCATCTGAGAAGAGAGGTGTTGCTCAGCCCGTTATAGTATACGACCCTCGCCAACGGCAGAGGTGCGAAAGAGCCAAAAGCCAATGGAAAAGCAGCCGTCAGTCGCCTATTGGTTGCAGAAACTGGTACTTGGAAAGCGACAGCATTCTTTATCAATAGTACACAACGTTAAGAAAACGGGACTGGTCTTCGAGCGAGAAGCGATTAATAGGGTGACAGTGGAAACGGAATTCAAGTTACGGTGGCTGATGTGTAATTTTGTTGTTATATATTCATCAGCACATCGTCTCTCTCTCTCTCTCTCTCTCTCACACACGAACGCATACACAAAATCCTCGTCACTGTCTTCAATTTCTAACGAAATATATCTCTCTCTTGAAATTTATGAAATGTAAGAATAGCCGGCTAAAATTCACCTTTTTCTCATAAGTATTTACCATTCGAAGAAGCAAATTTGAAATTACAGAAAACGTTTAAATCGATGGATTTAGTGTAAAGTATGTTTTTTTATTTCCAAATAAAGATAAAAGAAATTACGCAGTTGAGATTTTTAATTAAAATTTTGACTCGCTTGAAATGCCGCTAAGTTTCCTTTTTGTATAAGTGATATAACAGATTTTTAGCTTTCACGTGACATCTGTCTATATGAATTATCGTTTATAAACGTCATGATAGGCTTTTTACAAAATTTTTCCACATCTCTATAAAATTCTCATTATTAAAAATCTAGGATGTGATCCAAGACTTAGAATGGCAACAGCCTAAACAAAGGACTGTTGAATTTTAATTTCTCATAAAAATTATTTAAAAATGAGCATATTCTGACAAAGGCATTAATGAAGAAAATGAGATTTTATTGCTTATGTTTTGGGATCAGCTTAAGTCACTTTTTTGAGCTATTACTCAAGACTCCTTGGACACGAGTACGTGCCTTACATCATTAAAAAAAAAAAAACTAGTAACTCCTCGATGAAGAAAAATAACGAATACTTAACAATTAAAGGCACTGATTTGTTTCATATTTTAACTGGGATTTATACGCACATACCTTGTTGTTTTGTGTATATAAATCCCAGACAAAATGTAAGGGTTAGTGAAATAGGGCAGTAACTTCATAATGTATGCAGTAAATTTAGTAAATGACGTCATCAACAGCGGGAAAGAAGGGACTGTCGAGAAGTTGTGTTTTTCCCTAAAATTGTCCGGTATTTCTGTCAATTTCGCTGTGTTTCTTACAACGAAGATCCTTTAGTAAACAAGACGTCAGGATATCGCTCTTTCCTTTAAACAAAGGCCGGGCTTAATCAGTTTAGTGGTTCTCGTAGGGTTTGGTCATTTTTCAGGATGAACAGTAGGGGGACCAGAAAACATCAAAACTGAATCCCCTTGGGGAACATCAAGTTTTATTTTTCGCACAGGAACTCATGGGGAGTTTTAGATTTAGTGATTTTTCCATCACTATCATCCTTCAGGTTCATTTGAGCTCTGTTAAGATTCTTATTAGCTGTTTTTCTGACTTTACCTAATTCCAATTTAAATTATGCATGCATTTCTCTACTGTTAAGTTGTGGGTAGGGTTTGGTGATTTTTACACAGGAACTCTTGGGGAACATCGAGTTTTGGGTAGGGTTTGGTGATTTTTACACAGGAACTCTTGGGGAACATCAAGTTTTGGGTAGGGTTTGGTGATTTTTACAGGAATTCTTGGGGAACATCACTGATTGCCAGTAGTAAGTGACTGGTCCCATCATCCCACATCAAGACTGCTCCCTTAGACAAAATTTCTTAAAGCTTGATATTAAACCAGATCTGTATACACCATTCAAGGACACCCTGAGACTCAAGACTATGTATAGAGGGTAATTAGTACTTTATTCCAATTCCTTTTAGTTCACTATTAAACAATGCTAGTGTAATTTGTACCATTGTCTGTTTAATTTGTAAGATTTCCTTATTACAGTGTACATCAACTCTCCGTAAACTTTTGACATTTGCTCTCTTTGATCTACTTCATTTTTCCTTTTCAGACTTTTTCATGGAAAATTTCATAAGTTTTTCTTCAAATGAGTCAGGAAAGTGTATGAGCATCACTGCTACTTGATAAAAGAAAAAAAAGTTCTCAGCGAATACTGTGCTCTGTTTACCCTTATATATAAATTGAGGGCGACGATGAACGTAAATGATCAGGCGGCTGGAAATTTTGACGTCAACTATTTTTATTTTTTAGTATTTCTATTATCATTCTTACGCATTAATGTCATGTACTTGTAAGGCTTATCTCCACTTTACAGATTCCCAAGCAGATACAGAGAATGTAGAATAAACTACGAAAGTACTTGTTCAAAGTCCCGGTTTTCACTCACCTTCTAACGTGGATTTAGTGATATTCCCAAGCACGCTATTTTTCCATTTCTTGTATTTTCAGACTATATTGATAGCTATATATATATATATATATATATATATATATATATATATATATATATATATATATATATATATATATATAGTGGTTAGACCAAGAAAGTCTTTATATATATATATATATATAGTTATATATATATATATATCAGCAACAGAGAGAAGACCATGCATGGTGTTTGAAATTAGTTGGCCCCCATTTCCTCAGAACAAATGGAAAAATGACATTATGAAGTTTTTCTGCTATAGCCTATCTCCAGGTACATTATTTTAAGTTTCTATTAAACTATTTTTCATTTTACATGTCTTGTATTTTCAGACTGAAAAGTGACGGAGTTAGATACAGCCATGGCTAACGACTCGGAGAAAATCAGATGGATTGACCAAATATGGGCTATAACCTTCAGAGAGGCCAGGGATGCTGAGGCGTATCCTTCATTTCATGTTCCTAGATAGCTAAATACATTAAAAAGATGAATCTTTTGTTTTTGTTAAAAGAAACTGGAACAAAAATCCATATGACTGTCATAGCTGAGGCAGTGGGTAGACCAAGAAAGTCTTTACGTAAATTGGCGCTTGAACTAGAAACAAAAAGGGAAAAGAAGAGAAGTTATTGTGCTGTATATCGTGAGTTGAAAAAATCTGGTATCAAGCCATTCCATGTTATCAGCAATGTGTGTGTGTGTGTGTGTGTGTGTGTGTGTGTATGTGTGTGTGTTTGTATATCAAACATCACTCAGCAACAGAGAGAAGACCATGCATGCACTGGTTTTGTGGTTCATTTCTTAAAGACTGGGATGAAGCTGACTTTCTCCATGCTGCCGCATCAGATGATTTTTCTTCATATACACAGTCAGGAAGCCTGATACCCTCTTATAATGTCTCTAAAGAAAAATATATATGCCACAACCCCATTTATTTCAGACAACAAGTTTTCAGCCAAACTTAAACAAATAATTGAACAGGAATTTGGCTGCCTTAAGATATAATTAATTCCAATTAATCCACTCAAGATTGGTGTATTCTTTGGCTACTAGGATAAACTGCAGACCGTTATGAGATTAACATTATTTATAAATTCTAGTGCCCGGGAATTACTTTTTGTTAGTCCACAGCATGGGAACACACCCACATTAGGAAAATTTGTAAACAGAATGCCTTAATTTTGAATGAAGAAACTTGGTATCTGTACTCTGTATAAGGAAATGAGTTGGCTTCCATTATCATTTGATTATTCAAAACGTCATCTACATTATTTGTGTTGCTGCATTTTGAACAACGTAAAAAGTATAGTGTAGTATATTTAATTATCGATTTTCTCAACAATAACACAAAAAGGGTGATTTAATGAGATCGTTCATTTATGAATTCAGATCAGAGTACGGTGTGAATATTTCCAAAAGATGAAACATTATAATTACTCACTTGATATGAAAAATATTCAGCTCCTTGGTCAAAAATAGCGAGCTAAATATATACCTAGCTCTTAAAAGGACCAGAATTCCATTCCCTGTAAATAGAAAAGTAATACATATACTGTAACTTTTAAGTGGTTCGTTGTATGCGTAAAAAATCTGTAATTAATGCGGTCTGAACATGCGCATTGCAATATCAGTGAAATGCAAAAACAGCAAGGAGAAGCACGAAACTTACAAGTATATCAGAACATGATGATTCTTTACGTGTACAGTGTTACACTGGCAACATGACTTGGAGCAATTGTATTGTCCCACCTACAATAGTTGACTGGGAAGGAAATGAGAAATGGCGTTATCGTTCGGAACTTACCCAGAGATTACTAAGAGATAATGACAGCTGAACCAGTATTTTCTCTCAAGCATGAACGCAGAAGGTAAAGTCGCGCATTCCATTCTTGATCCGCTGGTGATAAAGACCACTTTCAATTACCCTCAAAAACCTACAGAGCAAAATTAAGAGAAAGATGAATGAAGTCATACCGAGAAATGTTAGAGAAGGATTCATACCATAATTCAAGGCAGTGGTCAGAACGAGGTTTTGTTTCCAGTTTTCAATATTTTGCTTAAAAGCTTGCAAGTGTCGCATTTACGTTTCAGCTCACATATTTCAGAAGCAGGTTATGATAGAATCAGTTGTATTGAAAATACTCCCAACGCAGGAAAAAATATAATGTTAAATGTCTTAGTTGGTTTCTAAGTAAAAAATGACGTATACTATAAGAAATACGACTAAAGCCTACTATGATATGATTCTTAAAGTATCTGCATTATAATTTCGACTTTGCACTCTTCGTGAATGAAGATAACAGCGCTGAAATATTCTCACAATCTCGCATATGGGTGAAACACTTGTTGCCAAATCTATATTTAACCCAAATATGGAAATTTTAGTTTCTACTCAAATACCCCACTTAGCAAAGTGAATTTAGTGACAGACTCTTCATTTGCCTTTAAAAGAATAAAGATGATCTTTTTCAAGAAAAACTATCTTGGAAAAGTGGCCATGTTTGCGATGTAACCAATGGAAAATGATGTTGAGCGCACTTAAATATTCAGATATACCGTTAAAAAAAAAAAAAAAAAAAAAAAAAAAAAGTTTTAATTTTTCAATATACAGTGAAACTGTTAATCAGGACACGTCTTGTTTTTTACCAAGTACGGCTTATCAGTGAAGGAAAACAGTTCAGTTATATTTTGGATATGATGCATTCAATTTTGTTGTAAAATTACGATAATAATGTTGGGTTTTAAATCAACAAAGCATGACCTTCGCAATTAAAATTCATTACAGTTTGTAGAGGCCACGTAACACAATCACCAGAGACAAATTACTCTCACAATCAGTTACCTTTTAAGAGCTGGAGCAAGGGGACTGAACTTTTGGGTACCCATGTCAGTCATCAGAGGGAAAACACGCTCCTTTGAGAGGTAAAATAAGCAAGTTCCTGAAAAAACAAAGTATCAATATGATGCAAAATGGTAATGTAGAAATTTGTGGGCCTTTCCGTCTGCTAGTTCTTTGAAGACCCCGGTCTCGATGCTCTGTCAAGATGATACCAGTATGTGGCAAAATAGTATCAGATGATCTTTCCGTTGCAAATGGTATGTGCGTATTAACTGCCATAAGTGTGCTTGTTTATGAGAGAGAGAGAGAGAGATTGGGGAGGGACTCCATAATATAAGAATGCTGATAAAATGTCCATTCATATAGGTCACTGTTTCTAATAAATAATGTCCATTATAGACCCACAAATTCCACGGCTCCAGTTAGATCTTTAAACCTGCAACGTCTCTTATCCATCCTTTGTTTGACTGAACGATAATACAATAATTCACTCTGTTTCATGTAAATGGTTGTGGGTGTATGGAACGGATAAGAAATCATTCTGGACTCACTGGCGCATAACTTTACCCTTCTACTATAAAGCCAACGCATCTTACAGAAAACGATTTATTGCTAAAAACAGAGTTTTGATACACTTGCATATATATTACAGGCTTCATTGTTTTATATTATCAATAAACTCAAGAGTTTTAGTGAATATTTGGAAATCAAACGACTAGACATTCGTTTAGGAAGAACGTAAGAAAATATCCTTACATATAAAATCTGTTGGTAAGAACGCCCGACACCGATGACCGCAGAGTCATCGAGCACTACTCGAACTGAATGGTAAGGCTGGCATTCGTAACGGACGATCAGAAGGTTCCCAGCGTAGCTCTCTGTCACGACCAGCAAAGCTGTTATCCACGTTCCTACGAGAATGGTTCTTGAAACCTCTTCAACAGATTGATCTCGCAGGCCTGCAATGACTTCAACAGCTTTTGTGTAATGATTTCAACAGCTTTTGTGTGACATAAGCTTTATTCAACTTAGCTTTTGTTTTTCATGACAAAATTCAGAAACTAATGAAGAAGACATCTGGACACTTATTGCAAATGGCTTCATATTCATATTCTTTACTATTTTGTTTATTGTTACATTAACCCCTAAATTAAAAGAAGATGACCTCGCTATAGGGAGGAAATTGTTTTGTTAAAAAGAGCATTTGGAGTCTTTGATGTCAATGAAAAAAAAAGCATATTTACTGACAGTTTTTTCTTTTTTTAAATCGAACTGAGGTTAATATCTATGTTAAGGTTTCATTTTAGTCTGCGGATGTCATAATAAAATTAGTGAACTTCATGACAAGTCTACGCAAAATTTCATTTGATTATTCATAACACAAACAGCATAAAATACCTAACTGGTTTGTCTGTGGCTTATGTCAGTTCTTTTATAGTAAGACACGTACTTGTAGGAAAGCTTTGCTCAATGCATAAGAAAAAGAAACATAAAATCTCTTTTGTCTATGCTGTATTCAAACTTCCCACAAGGAATTAGTAAATATTTTGATAATGCATGATTTCTTGCACAGAACTGAATGTCCACTACGCAAGACACACTGCATCACTTAAAGCTGACTGTGTACTGAGAATTCTGCTGACATTTAATAAATTCAACAACTAGAATGGGTGTAGAGCCAATAGCACTGGCAACCTAGCAATTGTTCGGAAAACTTGATATGTGTGGCCTAATCAATCACATCTCGTTCTTTAATGGTTCATTTATGTCATTAGCCATGGACAATTTTTTTTTAATTATTATAAGTATGAACTAGAACTTGATTAGTTTATGTTATGAAAATAAAAGGTTAGTCCCCACTGATTTAACCTTTCACAACGGAGATCAGTCATGAATCTTACTTTGGGTTAAAAGGACTCTTAGGAAATTCTCCCGGGAAAACTTAGATTGAATCCCCTCATACTTCCTCATGAAGGACGAAATGAAATATGAGGCTGCCATAACTATTCCTAGGGAAAGAAGAAGATACAGCCACACTTCTGGCATTAATGACATAAGGAAGCCCCAGGGAAAAATCTGTCTTTCCCCTTCGAGCCAAGATCCTCCGATACTCGACCATAAAAGGTACCGTGTAATCCAATGCTCGGGATCTTGATAAAAGGATGGTGAGGGGGACGAATGCCAAGTCCACTTCCTGAAAAATGTAAAGCTAATAATCAGTCTCTCAAAATAGACAGCTTAATTTTCTTAAAACAGGCGTTAATAAATCAGCTTAATAAAAACAGAGCTCAGGCAATTCCTATCTGAAAGACCATTATCGATGATTAGCAAAATACCGCAAATAAAAAATGTGACCATCAATTAGAACTAAGGCATACTCCTTTTATCTTTGCGTGTTATGTACTATTTTATTGCAACTTAAGTGAAGTTCATCCTAGAAATGAGAATTTTGAAAAGCTCGAAGACTGGATTATAAAAAGGATTATAAGAACGCTTGTCGCACTCAAATGTCCTCTATATAAGTCTGAAAATTGTACATGATAGTTATGTAATTAGTTAATCTGAAGGTTCCAAAATGGCTCAAAAGAAAACCTTCAGATGGTACCAGATCCCTCATATATGCGACACAATGTGAATACACATTATCGATTCCGGAGTTCCCTTGCTTTAGGCTGTTTACGATGTTCTCAAGGTCACATCAGTTCTCGAACTTATTTACTTTGCTAGCTTTATATATATATATACACATATGTGTGTATATATATGTGTGTGTGTGTCTATGTATCTTCGTGCCAATGTATGTGCTGCTAAATATGCGTTTATTATTACTTTATCATAATTATAATTTGTAATAGGATTTACTCTCGTCTTTCTTCATGCTCTGTCCTCTCCTTTTTGACAAAAAGTTGTCATATTCCATGCAATTTTGCCTAGTTGTTTTATTGTCTTTTGACTTCCGCATCAGTCTCCTGACAAAGCTCTTCAACTTTTCAAGGTTCCATTAGCCGGACACGTGTACCGTTCATGCACTTTATTCACATTCTGCGGCCAGCTTGAATTGTTGATCTAATTAATTCATGACTTACGTTTGCTAGAACAAGTGAGTCACCACTATCATTTCCAGGCAACCAGTGACACACTCGATATTACGGTGTGGCTTCAAACAAATTTTATTAATTTGAAACTAAACATATAATTTCAGCCTGTTCTACTGCAAAAAGTGACTTGGTCTTAGTTTTAATGTTCCTAATACCTATCAATAAAAAATAAGCGATAATTTCAATACCAGTGTGTAAATAACAATCATTTATTCGTTCCCCCTCTCTTGTAACGTGCCAAGTAATAAGATGCATACACATGCGTAATTGGTTTTTTTTCTGTACATAATAAGATGTAGGCCTAGCAGTGCAACGAAGACCAAAAGGTTTATTGAAATCTTACACGTGATATTTATTTGGGAACATACGATAATCCGCTTTGCAAATCATTTGACTCCATTTGGGATTTCTAGCGCCCTTTGACCGTAAGGAATATACACATGTATTCCATGCCTGCAAATATATAAGAAAATTATAACATAATTATGAACATAATTTTGTGTACCATTATGATAATGAGTATCCATAAGGATATATATATATATATATATATATATATATATATATATATATATATATATATATACTGTATATATACATATATCATATATCTAAACATATATATATAAACATATATATATACATATACACATATACATATATATGTGTGTATGCATCTATGATTTTAACATTTCAGAGTAATAATTCAATAGTAACAAAATCAGATTAAACTGTTAAATTGTACCTTTTCTTGTGGCTGCTGTGAGTGGGGACAAGAACCATGTCGTTGACTATCGAAAGTATTTCCTTCACTTGATGACGATCCTTCATGGGAAGTCTCGCGATTATTAGGAGCCTCGTAGACCAGACGAGAAGGTTCTTCTCATACAGTGATTCTAAGACACCAAAAAAAGAATTCTCCTTGATTGCTCGCTAAAACGATATAAGGAATGCTCGTATCCTGCCTCAACTGTCAAAGAACGAAATATGGGAAAACTTTTAATATAAATAAAAAAATATATAGTTAAAATGACTCACGATATGAAACGTAAACGTTCTTGGAAGTCAGTGTGAATTGGTATCAAAAATCTTGAACGAACGTCATTCATAAAACCACGAGTCATCAACTGCTCAATTCTTGTTGCTTTACCATTTACCTGGTGGACGTATGACGATAACGAAGTGTCCCACTGAGAAGCTACTCTGAAGATAGCGTTTTCCACATAAGTGCCAGCTTTTTCTGCGGACTAGAAATACAATTTATTAATGTGTTTTAACACGCCAGTTCGAGTTTACAGTGAGCTCAGCTCTCTTCGCTTATGGAAGGTGTAATCGTAGTTAATGGGTCTGATCTTTCATGACTTTATTCTGAGTGAGCTGACATTCTTGACTTTTATGCTATTATGGTGATTTTTTAATCTTTCTCAAAGTACGGGTTTTTTCATTTTTTTAATATCAGTGGGCTGTGATTTCCATAGGAAGTGCAAGATCCCTTTGATTCTGATATATAAGTGTGATGAACAAGTAAAACCTTCGGTTACTAATTCTTGAATGGCTTAAGAATGATAATAAAAGTGATGATGAAAATGATTCTTTCAAAACAAGCAAAACGCACAATATTTCAGTCGTGAGACTTATGAAAGGCAAATCATCATAAGGTATGTTTATGAATTCAGTAATCGGATTTCCTAGCTTATGTCTTTATAAACCTTGGACACATCTGTCTGAGTGACATTATCGGTTATGACACAGAGAAAATAGTCTTGAATCATAGATTCATAGGTGCTCCCGTAGCACCTAATGTCTCTCCAGTCAAATTTAACGAATCTTTGTTAGGGATGGAGAAAACGATCGTCAAAGACTATGTAAATAACATCTATTCTCTTGGACCAGATAACTTAAAATCGAATTTTTACTAAACCCCGTTATTAAACTCCACAAGAGGACAATTATAACTCTTACATACTCGTATACCTGACCGACATCCCCGACAGCCACATACCAATCATCTTGGATCGGGCTTGCAAGTTGGTGCGTTGTGTGTTTATGCGAGTCCTGTAGCAAACATCGTGGTATAAATACATCTAAGAACTAATTTTAGGTTGGGTGTTAAACCTACTGCATCTCTGACTTAAGGTGATATTAGCTATAGGCTTGAAGATTTTCCTTTTAATTTCTAATGAATTTTTACTTAATTCATTGTTTGTAGTCCTTTTGGCGACAAAAAATAAATCAACACTCTTGTTACGTACTGGGTCCACAATCAGGGATTAATGATAAGTGGTACTTCTTTTGCTTACATGAAAATCTATGGCGTAAGCTCCCGTATGCCGTTACGTGGTCAAATGGTTCATAAAAAAAATTAATTAAAAATGTATAAGTCTGTTTAGAATTATTTGCTAAGTCTATGGCATAAACTCCCTTATGCCGTTGCGTGTTAAATGATTAATAAAAAAATTAAGATTAAAAATGTGTAAGTCTGTTTAGAATGTTTTGTTATTATATTCTGAACACTCATTGGCTTATAGGGACAGCTGTAATATGATTGTATCTTGGACATCCTTGAAGTATCTTTGACGCGTCTGGTCACTGTACGGATACTTGATAATGTGGACTGTTTGTCCAAGAAAGCTAGTAACTTTTTCTGAATAAATAATCCTTTAGATACCATCCAGTTTGAATGAGGTCCTTTTATATATATATATATATATATATATATATATATATATATATATATATATATATATATATATATATATATATAATATATATAATAATTTTCTCTTTTTTTTTGATAAGCACGCGCCCTTTTTATCTATTTATCTATCCATAATCAAACAAACACACACGCACTCGTTTCTGGTTACAAATTTGATGTAATTTTGGTCTAATGTATGAATACCTTTATAATATCACAGGTACGCAAATATTCTTCGTTTAGATGGAGTATCTCTTTTGTTTAGATATATGCTAAGTAACAAAGTTACGCGATCTTTATTGTCTACAGATTCTCTCGATAAAGAAAAACAAAATTGTCTTTTTCTGTCATATTTTTACGTTTATATTTTATTCGTTTATATTTTATTATATATATATATATATATATATATATATATATATATATATATATATATATATATATATATATATATATATATATATATATAATATGTGTATATATATATATAAATGTACGTATGTATCATTACAGCGGGTATATTGAATAATAACAAACAATGATTGATACATTTTAATGCTCTCCTTCTGCAATCAGTTTTACGATGCAGTACCCTGTAAAATGTCCAGGTAATAAAACTTCATAATTACCTATTTAGACTTGAAGACCATATATCCGACACCCAGTTCCATAAAGAAAGTTAACGAGCTTAATACATATCCAGCTCCCAAGATAACCAGGATTCCCTGAAAGAAATGAAAAGAAACGTTCACAGTAATTATGTTATTGATAGGGCGTAGCTGTTGCTTAGGATTGTAGTAAAGATGGAGTGTTCTTTTTATGAATCGCGTGTATTAAAAACCTAACGCTGAAGAAATGGCTAGAGATTATTTCACGATGGGAGGGAAAAGTTAGAGGATGTAAAGTTTTTCTGTGATTGGAGATGTTCTGGATCTTGAGATTGGTAACTGAGAGGGCAGCAGGAAAAGGCGTGGGATAGCCTGGAAAAACCAGAAAGAGATTGCTAGACTACTCGTATTCGATGAATAAACGGGGAAAAAAGAATCATAACAACTCCATAATATGTATGCTTCCTTGTTCAGCAGATCCACGGGCATTTTCAAAGAAAACTGCGAATATTCTAAAGAGTTTTAACCAGAAAATAATGAGGTATATGTTTACAGGTATTTGAAGGAATGCAGGAAAAACTGTTAAGTAGCAGGTGGGTTTGATGTTTATAGATTCTAAAAACAAATTAAGAGAGAGGTTTGAGATGTGATGGAGATTTGGACCAGATTGGAATTCACGCAGTGTACAAAGCAGTAGAGCATGGAGAAATCTCGCAGGACATTTCACTTTTTCAAGGTGAAAATTTTAATGATATTGATGCTCGAGATGAGTCGATATGAATTTATTCTTATAACATGTAACAAAAGAGCAATGATATAGGTCCAATATCCTACCACAGTTCATCATGCCAGATGAAAATGATTGAATTTCCCTACTTACCCAAAGATTATTAAGAGACAGAGATGACTGTACAAGTATTGTAGTTGGAGCATTGGCACAGAAGGTGAAGTTTTTCATTTCTCCCTTAATCCAATGGTAATAAAGGCCACTTTCAGTTACCCTCATAATCCTGCAGAACAATTTTCGTTGAACAAAACTGAATAAGGCTGAGGAATGATTGTCAAAACCATTCAGTAGTCTCATTTACTTTTAGAACTATAATCCTTATTTTCATAGCAGCTTTTGGGAGGAAATTTTGACAAAAACTTCTTAAATTATGAGACAAAACAGGTCCACTAAAGGCATATAAATATCCTTAAAAAATTACTACTGCTTTACGATTCTACGTTGAATGGTAGGCTGACTTTAACTTACAACGCCAACGAAATGAAAGGCTCGCCGGCATAAGTTACGAATTTAGCAAGAGAAACTCGTTGACGACCATTTTACTTGTAATTAAAAGCTTCAAGTTCCAAGGGCATAGGGTTCTAAAATGTTATGAGTTCACTGATATTACTCCTCATCAAATAACTAGAAAGGAAGAAAGATTTCCCAGGTCTTACGGTAACAGTCACATGCAACAAGATCACCACATGCCCCGTATTTTAGGTAACTGTAGGTAATAGATCGTTTGTTAATATGACTCGCTCACTATTGCCATGATATAACGCTAAGAATACTTTGCTTCAAATAAACTAAACATTACTTTTACAATTTCTGAGAGGCAAACATCACTTCCGCAAGTAACTACCTTTTATTAAGTGCTGGAATAAGAGGACTGAACTTCTGGGTACCCATAGCACTCATGAGGGGAAAGAATCGTTCCTTTGAGAGGTAAAATAAGCAAGTCCCTGAAAAGAGAAGAATGAAAATAATACGGAGAAGTAATGTTAAACGTTAGAATCGAGGTCAACAAATAGTTACAAAATAGCGGTAATTCCAAATGGTTATGTTCCAAAAAAAAAAAAAAAACTTGTTTTCCACAAAAAGAAAACCGGTGAATGCAGATCTTCTCGTATGTACAGAATAAGCAAGAAGGGCCTATGAAACAAGTTGCGTTAACCTTGTGCTGCAGTGTTAAACATATAGAATAAATAAGTAGACGAATACAGAAATTCTGTTATAATGTCTACATTACCAGGTGCTTTAACTAAAATCGTTAACAATTCCGTTATCTTTCTACCAAACTGATATCCTATTGAAACAATCATAAAAATGCATGATACATATATTTGACTACAATAAATTTTGCTATCAACAAGAAATATGATGGTAAAAAGTTTGATATCCCTAACAAAGACTGTATCGACAAGGCTCAGAAATCCTCTAACCACATTTCGTCCATTTTCATTTAGTTATCCATTCGTCACTCACCCGTCTCTGAGTAATGGCGAGTTAGTATGATCTCGAGAGCAAGTCCTTCCCACATCATGACGTGGTCCCCTCGGGATACTTTGGTGATCACTTTGTCTTCGAAATTGGTAAATTCTAAGTAGGAAATCTTGCGCAGCTCTGCATCTGCAAGCTCTTTGAAGTCTCCCGTTTCAATGCTCTGTCAAGATAATGTCAGCATGCGACGCAAGAAGCTGATAAAGAGCGTGTTTTCCACAAAGCACAGACATCAGTACGAAATTATACCTTGTGGTCAGAAAGATATAACAGGCCAATGTAGTGAACAACTTTACTAAATCTACGGTGGGTGATTTCTCTCCAAATTTCACTTTCTCAGTTCAGTAAGAAATAAAAGAAATCCTCACGTATAAAATCTGTTGATATGAACCTCCCGACATCCACAAAACCGTAATTCGAGGGTCATCTAAAACAGCTCTAACTCTGTGGTAAGGCTGTGGTACGTAACGGACAATCAGAAGAGACCTCAAATTCCCAGCGTAACTTTCCATCACAACCACCAGAGCTATCATCCACGCTGCTGCGAGGATGCTTCTGGCTATATCTTTAACAGATTTATCTTCCAGATCTGAAATTATTTAAATCAGTCTGAAGTTTCATACAGTTAGTATATTATTAGATACTGCAAATACATTTAAAGCTAGTTCATTTTCATACTGAATTTCATTTTGGTTAACTTTATCATCTTGATGTTATAGCTTTCCTGACAAAAATGCCAGAACCATAATGGCAGCAAAGTACACAACACACTGAAGGATAATTCAGTCTTTTGCATTGTTGAACTAATACTCTAAACGTTCACGTTAAAAAATTACCATCAACCTAGCTGGTGATCACATACATGCCTAAATGGTTCTAATGTGACATTTTCCTTGTATATAGCAATGCACATGGACTACATAAGCTTGGAACATGACAACTGGAGAAAATCTAATATTTTCGCTGGTCTTAACAATGGGAAAATGAACAAACCTAACCTTGGATTAAGAAAATTCTTACGTAATTTCTTAGGGAAAACTCTGAGGTCCACTCATACTTCCTCGTAAATACAGAAATAATAAATGAGACTGCCATGACCAGCCCCAGAGAAGATAGAAGAACTAGCCATACGCCTGGTGTTAGTGGCATCAGGAAACCCCAGGGATTAATTTCTGTCTTTCCCTTCCGAGCCAAAATCCTTCCGTAGTCGATCATGAGCGTTGCCGTGTAGTCCAAGACTTGGGCTCTGGTGTAAAGGACGCTGAATGGAACGAATGCCAAGTCTACCTCCTGAAAATGATTTTGCACAAAGACAATTCTTTCAGTACTGACTGTGATTTTTATCCAGTTAGTTGAAGAGTACTGTCGTGCACATAGTATTGTGATAAATGCAGCCTTACTCAAACATAATTGTGGATTTTTACTTATTATTTCCGGTCACAGTGTAGTGATGCACCATAGATAATCTTATCCAATACTTAACAACATGCAGCACACACTTTTTAACATTGACTGCTATTTTTATTCAGTTTGCTGAAGAGGACAGTCGTGCAAACGGTGGAAAGCCCCCATTTTTAATCATTCTTGTATTCTGACAAATACAGCCTTACTCATATACATAATTATGGATTTTTACTTATTAATACTTTCAAAGTAGATCTGACTGAACAACAGTAAATTTCAAAAAATACTTGATTAAGAGATATTTATACGGAGCATTTGGTAGCAGTATGTCCAGGAATACTGTTTGACCTATAATACCCTCAACAAAGAAACAAATACTTACCCTTCGTGCAAGCATCCCCACCATGCCATTCCACGTTCCATTGGGGTATCTGTACCCCCAAGCGCCATCTGGTGGTCGGGTGACAGTGTACCTTAAGGATATGATACATATTAGTTTCATAAAGATATATCTCAATTTATTTTCTAATGGTCTGTCTGAAGCAAGGCCTTCCAGTGGTTTCAAAACCCGAAAAACTCTGAAGCCCTGTACCCTGAATTATCGCCAGGATTACGCAACTGAAAACTATATCTTACTTTGAAAATGTTCTGTACACGAAAACTATTATTTACTTTTAGTTACTATTTTACTGACCATTATTAGAAAATGTAATGAAAAAATAATGAAAATCATTCCTCGCTACCGTAGCACAATGCCAAATAAAAACCTCCTTTATCGCTAAATTAAATATTAAATGGGTACTTCTTTTTTCTACGAGGAAAGGAGATAGAAATACCTATTCACTGAATACACTGTTTGCGCTTTGGGACTGTACTCAGTTACAAACGTCACGGTAGACAGCTGAAGAGGCTTCGAAGCAACCCATATACTTGCTTGGATCGATGTCTGAATCCATTAGAGTAAGAGCTTTGTGCATTAGTAATACAGTATATCTGAGAGAAAAGGTCTCTTCTGCCTTCATTACTGTTGAATTAAAAACGCAGGCTACCACTACAAGAAAGAACTTGAATTATTTCAAAGAAATACATTGCATTTAGTATACCTATATTGCGAAACCTGTATATAGATAGTATCATAAGATGATATACATGGTCTGAAATTTAATCCCTCATTTGCAAAAAATACACCTACGCCAAACGCATCTCTTGATAGCGTTGTCTGATGAGACCATTGCCAGAAAACCTTTTCAGGTAAAGTATCCAATGATACCGTTCCTGTTACATAAAAGCTCTAGTAAACTAACCTCATGGACTCCAGGACACTTCCTTACGGCTATATGATTACCAGACAGCAAAGGTTTAAGGCCCGATGAATATTCTACTCATTACTCACAAGTTAAGCAATGGCGCTCTAAGTCTGAAATAGGGTCTTTAGTTCTCATATCTTTACATGTATAAAAATAAGTAATGAAACCTACGTGAAGTTCATCCTTGAAATGAGAATGTTGAAGAGCTCGACAACTGGACCATAAAATGGGTTATGTGGATGTCTATCGCCAGTGATCGATTTTCTCTTCAGCATTATGTGCGGGGCGTATATTTCTGCCGTGGTTTTTAAGTGTCCTCCGTCTATTAGTCTGAAAAAAATATAAATTTTGAACTCTAAATTGATTGATTATAACGCACCATAACAATTTCAAAGATATCGTAGATAAATACCATAGTCCTGATATGAGTTGTACAGGTTCCAAAGATTCAAACCTAGTCACTCTAGACAAATAGTGCTAGCAAATATTTTCATATGTATTTGTGAATTACATTTGGCTTTGTCCCCCTAATGCCGGATTCATTCATTTATGAAAATAACAGTTGTTATTGCTATTTTTGGATACCCGGGATTTTTTCGTGAAGCAGTAATGATTTTGTTTCACGACACCAAGCGAAGTGATATAAAACTACATTTGTGAGTGAGCTCTTAAACATCAGTTGAGACGCTCTCCGTCTGTTGCTTATTGGCCAAAAATGTAGATATTTCAAAGCCTTTCAGGTAACTACAAGTCTTTGCTCCATTAGAAATTGTTCTCCATATTTACGTCTTCTACACATGTTATCCTAATTTCTATTCGTTGTTAATATCCTGCTCATCGTTTGAATTTACTCGAGCTTTCCAGACCTCTTTAGTTTGTCATATTGAGAACGAAGTTTCGTGACCAGGAGAAGCACCTCGTTTATGTTGTGAAGTTATTTACATTCCAGTTAATTACTGACATGGTTTAGTTCTAGATTACGAGGTATCTTTTTTATTTTTTTATCATGTCTTTTCTTAAACAAACGCCCTGTTTCTCTTGGAAAATCAAGACATTTTTATGACTCTAGATACCTGTCGCATTGTTTTAAATCAAGCAATTACACGTTTCATTACTGAAAGCATGCTGTAATTCCTAAAGACCTAATTCTTTCATTTAAAACAAACAAGTTACAGGCTCCCTTCCCTTATCATTTACCTCTTACGAAAAAGGAACTGCTTGATTGTGGTTTAATTATTTCTACGAATAGCTTATAACATACTCAGAAGTAATTTTATACGTGTAAATACTTGATAAGTCTGACTCATCGCCATTCTTCTTCTGCATATGTCAACTGCTTAAATACATTTTTTGTGGGGTGTGGGGCCGGGAGGTGGGGGTTTATTTAATCTTGGTCAACAACTTGAATGACAACTTACATGTCAAATTTATTTGGAAACATACGATAATCTGTTTTGTAACTTAGGCCGGTACTCTGGCTCCACATTGCGACTTCTAGCGTTCGTTGACTATAAGGAATATACGCATAAATCCTGGACCTGCAAATGCAGAATACAATTACAGTTTACAGATATCAATTTGTCATGATTATTTAGATCCAGTATCACAATCAATATCGTTAATCATCGTTCCCTTTAAATAATCAACATTTCAAAATGGCAAAACAGTGGTTTAAAATTCAATTCAAACTGTACTTTTTATGGTGACCTTCGTGAGTGGGGACAAGTACCATGCCGTTGACTTTCGAAAGTATTTCCTTCACCTGTTGGAGATCTTTCATCGAAAGTCTAGTGATTATTAGGAGTCTCGTAGACCAGACGAGAAGGTTCTTCTCATACAGTGATTCTAAGACACCAGAAAAGAAGTCCCTTTTGTTGCTCGCTAAAACGATGTATGGATTGTTCGTTTCACGGCTCAACTGTAAAGTGTCAAGGAAAGAGATGTGCTAATCTTTTACACCTATATATGAGAACTGAAAGGAAGTCGACTTTTATTCTAAGGAAAAAATTGAATTCAAACGACCCTTGATAATACCTGCTGAGAACTGAAAGGAAGTCGACTTTTATTCTAAGGAAAAAATTTAATTCAAACGACCCTTGATAATACCTGCAGTACTACTGAAGTAAATATTCCATGAGATGAAAATAATAAAAGAAAAGGCAAAAACAAATTCTAATGTGAATGAGATATACAATACTGACACTTCATTTGTCGAATTCTTATACAATATCACCGCTTACCTGATGGATATATGAGGGTAAGGAAGAACCGTCCCAGTGAGAAGGTACCTCGAAGGAAGCTTTTCCCATGTAAGTCCCAATTCCTTCTGCGAGCTAGAGACATCATTACTGTGGTGCTTTTGAACATCATAATTTTAT
>NC_089767.1:21797008-21834508 GCF_040412425.1 Macrobrachium rosenbergii | reverse complement strand
CACATTCATATATATATATATATATATATATATATATATATATATATATATATATATATATATATATATATATATATATATATATATATATATATATATGTGTGTGTATATATATATATTATGTATGTATGTATGTATATATATATGTATGTATATATATATATATATATATATATATATATATATATATATATATATATATATATATATATTTTATGATGATAATTTACCTTTTCCTCTTCTCTAAAAGTCACTAAATGGGTTTTATACACGCATCTTCCCTGGCGACAAGTGTACAAATATTTTGAAAAATTTTTTATTCATATATATATACATATATATATATATATATGTATATTATATATGTAACACACATATATATATATTATATATATATATATATATATATATATATATATATATATATATGTAATATACATATATATATGTATATATATATATATATATATGGACAAAAAAAATTTCAAAATATTTATACACTTGTCGCCAGGGAAGATGCGTGTATAAAACCCATTTAGTGACGTTTAGGAGAAGAGGAAGAGGTAAACTGATCGCAAAACTATTCTAGTAATATCTCATCAGTAAGAGGAATATATGCGAATAAATTTGTCTGACAAGAACGGTTCGAAGAATACGATAAAGGATACATCATTCAACTCTTAAAGCACTGGCGCATAAAGCATGGCATTCAGATTTGGAGGACTAATTTGTTAATTTCTGTTTAAAAAGCATGCAAATGTAAAAAAAAAAGGGGGTGTTCAATTTTGAAAGTTTTCCGAATTCAGGATAATTTTTCTAGTATACTCAAAGTAAAGTCACTCACAGCCCTTTGAAAATATACTCAAACTACGAGAAAACACGAAACAAAAGGGAGAAATATAATACTGAAATTAATAAAATATATGATGATGTAAATAATCGTATTACCATATGAATTATTGGTTTACGCTCCTATGGTTATGCTATATTGCCGCAAGTTTCTCTCCTCGTCTTGTTTCTCTTGGAATTCCTCATTTCTAAGCAAAGTTATATAGACTCTAACCCCCTCCACACATGGAGGGTAGGGGGACACATAAGCCAGGGTTAAGATTGCTGCACTGTGGCCCGAGTGATGGTTCATTCTCTTACTTGGTCAGTTAGTATCTCACCCTAAGTGTTTTGCGTGATCAACTCATTTTTTAATGCTCCGTTATTTCGTGGCATTTTGATCAAGTTTAGAATGCTGAATGATAAGGAAACGACCAGTTAGACATTTTTCCTGGATTCTTTTAAACCTCGGTCTTTCTTGCGTTCTCATGTTAGAGTGGCACCAAATTATCTTAACACGCAAAGCGAATGCTTTACAAGTTGTGAATGTAATTCTCTTATGGTTTTATTATTGGCAAACACTACGGTAGTTTTCTCTAAGAACTGAAGCAAATAATGGCTCGCTTTTTACAAGACAGGGTACACTGAATGATCCAAGCTTGAAAAGCACTTTTCACCGACCGAGAAACTGCTCGTTCCTTAAGAGGAGAATGCTGTCATTTACGTTTCCTAAATTCACTAATCATGATTTCGTATTTCCCTAACTGAAATCAGACTCTAGCTGATAAGCATGACTTAGCAACAGGCCCAAGAAAACCTGCTACTATAAGTATCAGTAATAATAATCTATGATTCGATCCTTTTTGTGGTTATAGTTCTTACATGACAAAGAGAAAGAGAGGGATTCTTTTATAAATTTTCTTTGCATATAAATCTATGGTCAGGTACTTGAAAGCTGAAGAAATATTCATTAGTTTCTAAAGCCTAAGAACAGAACAAATCACAATAACCTCTTCAAAAACTTGAATACAGAATGTACCACTATCACATGCGATTCCTATGACTCAAGATGAAATTTTGCCCTACCTGTTCGTAACAGTTCAGAGCCTTGGATCAAATGTAACGTTGCTCTTGCCCGGAGCGATGCAAGAACAGAGCTTTGTCCTAGACCCGGCGGGTTTTGTAGCATCAGAAGCACATACGCATGCGCAATAGGCAATCCGTAACAAGTGATTCTTTTCCCTGCCAAAGAAAACCAGTGCCCTTTTAAAAAGATCATGCGGGCCTTAAGACCCTTGAATGGAAATCATAACGTGTTTTATTCATGTTAATTACTGGAGGGGGAGTCTTTACATCCTGCTGTGAAAAGATCAGGTTTCGGAACACAAAAATTAAGCCCGAGTCACTAACTACCCCGTAATTGTTAGCGATCTCCTGTCGGATTCTGTCGAACTATTATCTCAAATCTTACCAGAGTTAAGTGGGAAATTTATCCTGGTGTGGCATCTAAAAAGGTCTGAGAAAATGAGTTAAAAAGAAAGTTTTCAAACCTAACTGTAATGTCTTATAAAACAACATATGGTTGCCTTTAGAGCTACACATAAACACACACACACACACACACACACACACACACACATATATATATATATATATATATATATATATATATATATATATATATATATATATATATATATATATATACACAGTATAATGTGTGTGTAATTATGTATGTTCATATATAATATATATATATATATATATATATATATATATATATATATATATACATTATTTTAAATACATTATTTTAAATAGTCATCATCATCTTGCAATATTCTCGCTAGTTATACTGAGCACTCATTATCAGTTCAGTGCTCTAGTTGCTCACGCAGTTCGGAAATAGTTCTGCAAGGCTTTAACCTTCCTCTAACGTTTATCTCCAGTCCACTATTAGTCATATATCAAGATATTCATTAAAATAACTTCCCATTGGTCGGTCAGTGTGAGTCTGTTTCCGTATCATCACATCCTTTTTTTTTTTTTTTTTTGTCTTATTTCTTGCCTATGTCCCAAAGGAAAATTTTTTTTTGCCTTTCATTGATACCAAATATAGTTTTACGAATGCCACAGTTTACCAGTACCGTCATTCTGAGGCAATATGTAAAGCTTTGCGCCCTGCTTTGTATGACAGAAGTCTTTTATTTGCTTCGCTATCAAATAAACTGATATCACCTCAAAGGATAATGTAATAGCAATCTCGTACTTTTTTTTTGTTCCGGATATACTCAGGTATAGCATCACATAAATACGAAGTGTATTTTCCCACGTCAACTCTTTCTGAAACTACATAGTATATATATTACTTGCATAACGAATCTTCTCATCCTTTTTCTTCAAACTTAATTCCCCTGAACTTTTCTGTTTCATTGATTAGTAAAGCAAATAGCTTTTAAATTGCCTCATTTATAGATAATCAGGGAGAAAATTATGGAACAGAATATTGTTGAGCTATGAAAAGAAAATATTTCACTGATCTATCTGAAAAATAAAAATAAAACATCTGAAGGGTACTTTTATATCAGAAATATTGAGAGAGAGAGAGAGAGAGAGAGAGAGAGAGAGAGAGAGAGAGAGAGAGACAGACAGACAGAGATGCGCATGAAGTAACTAGATAAAATTTGCAGCTGAATTGCCTCTCATCATTAGTCTTTTGTAAAAACCTAACAGTTGTAGATGATGAAGACTAGTTTATGAGTTTCCATACATTTGACAGTAAGATAAGTGTATAACAAAACACAATGGAACTCTGAAAAAGAACTAACTTGATTAACATTTTCACATTTAAGTTGTTGTTCTCTTAATAGATCCTGTTTTATAAAACAAAAGGTTACAAGATTAGACATTTTGGAGGGCCACCTTAGTCCCCAAACCATAAGGAAAAAGATCAAAGTCATATTCTCTCTAACCCATGGTTAGGCTTAGTAACTTGACGCGTAAAAAAAACCAAAGGTCCTTAAAATTCGGGGTTTTTACAAGTCGTGAAATAGAATGCTAATGAAACAAAAAAGTCAAAGGGAAGATATATTCAATATCAAAAATATTCTGAGCTGAGAAAAACTCATTTTTCGTGAGTTTATTATAATATTTCATGATACTCTAAAGAACAGAGATCTATACGCTCAACATCATCACCATTATCGCTCCCACCACTCATGTCTCCCCTGTGCTTTCACTTTCACACATCTCCATCCATCTCCATTCCCTCTCTCATAGTTCTCATACAGTTAGGTCTGGGTCTTCCAATTATTCTGTTGCCCACAGGGGCCCAACCGATAATTTCACGTACTTTTTTTTTATATGACAGTCCGTTGTATTCCCTATGATTCATGCCCGTATAGCAATACTGTTATACTAGACTCATTTATATTCTTACTTTTTAAAAGAGTTTCACTTTAATTGATACCCAAATTTTATTCATGTTGCCCATTGTTTGAGGGGACTTTTTTATTCATTCACAGAATCCGGTTATACAATTTCCTGTACTGAATAGCATTCCTCCTAATTGACTGAAATACTCGATCTCTTTTATCGTTTCTCCATTTAGTGCTATTTAACACCTCTATCCTCATTATATTAGTTTTCTTCGATTTATTTCAAGTCCCGTCCATCCTGATATATGAAGCAGTATATCAGGGAAGGCTCCTAAATCTTATGGTGTTTTGCCGAGCATATCTTCGTATTCTGACTGTCACGTTTCTATCATTTACTCCAGTCTAAACTTTTTCTTCCATCTCCCACCTCATCTCCATTATACAATCCATGAGAATTGCAAACACCAAAGGTGAAGTAACATTCCCCTTAAGCACCTCACTATCTACTGCAAGTTCACTTGCAAATTCGGCAAAACAATTGTGATAAGTAAAAGATACCCGTACATTTATTTTCAACGTAAAACATTTCATTTTCTCTTGGTAGTTTGAGTACATGAATCACCCCTTTTCAGGGAATTCAAATGTAAGTATAAGACACACAACCACAAACAAACATACACTCGATACATACATGTCTCTTCATGGCTTCAACAAGGATATGGGCGCTGAGGATTTTATAACAAAATGATGTTTGGTCGTTATTTCTGTGGGTCTTCGAAGAATGCTTTGTACAGTTTTTTTTATATTTATAACACATTTAACTCAGTGTGGTATAAGACTGTTACCAGACCTACTGCTTATGGCTTCACTTACCACCGTTCCAAAGCGTTTACAGTTGTTGCAGCATTTTATATATATATATATATATATATATATATATATATATATATATATATATATATATATATATATATGTGTGTGTGTGTGTGTGTGTGTGTGTGTGTGTGTGTGTGTGTGTGTGTGTGTGTGTGTTTATTTGTGTGTATAACCCTTTATTTGAGCGTACGTGCGTAGCCAGAGAGGAAAATATGAGGAATTAATCATTGTCCCGTAACAGTTAAATTATACATTGCATAACTTAGCCTTTCACATTCCATAACATCAATAACATCTTCGCTTGTCAAGCAGTCTTCCAGTGAACTGCAGTTGCGCAAGATTCAACCCTATATATTGGCCCAGTGGTAATATATCGAACTGGTATCATTCCTTCCTCTGACTTGCTGCTGGGAAGACAAGAAATTGATCGTCCTATAACAAGCATTGGGATTTTCCCGTGAGTATTTGCTAACCTGTTTGCATTTTGTTCTCATGTTGACACTATTGTTATCGAATCATCATGGTAATTAATTATTGCAGCGTTATTGATTACTTTCTTTAAATGTTTTACCTTTTAATACTGATTAATTTTTCACTATACCTTAATGTCTTCCGACTGGTCATTATAGAGGTCGGCAAACGTCTTTATTTAGCAACATTTTCGTACTGTAACGTCTCATTGCTCGTTATAATAGGCCTTTTGCTAAATAGCAGTTATCATTAATTCACTATTATTTCCATATCGACAATTCTACGGAAAGAAAAAAGAATATTTAATTGACTTTTCCATTTTTCCTAAAATATATTTCAGTTATTAAAAGGTAACTTCCACACATCAACACAAAACCTGGTAACCTAAATACAATTATGTTTCTTTATTGTTCATAGAGGTCTCAAGATCTGAGACTTAAAATTTTACTTAACTTCGCTCTAGACAGGCAGGAAAAACTTGTAAGCTTATATATTTGAATATCATTTCCTTCTCAAATTTTCAGTATCTTAGAAATTTCATATATTCAATGTTCTCAAAAACAAAAAAGAAAAATTACAACTCGTTATATAAATATTGAAAAATATATGATGATAATGACATTATGCGTACATATACTGACATTCGTTCTAGATTTGAAATAAAAAAAAAGATGGTTATCATGTCCATAACCTTAGATAAATTACATTAAAATTAACAATGAAGAACAGAGTTCGCACAGCTCCTTAGCTATTCTATAAAAAAAATAGATCCCGAAAAATTCTTTTAAAGACCGAATAATGAAAGCTGATCATCCTGCACCCAACCCAATTCTTTGCTGAAAGAATATAATACGAAACTTAAGCCACGGGAATTTATTAATCTGCATTCCACATAATAATGATATCTTTTTATCCTGTACAGATAACACAGGCATCGCCTATGGCATATTGGTATACCCACCCTACGAAACCATCTTAGACTTAGTCTTTTCTTCTGAGTATAATGGGTGTCCAGGCTAAATGACGTTAATATTCTCCTAAAAGAGAGAGGCTCGCGAGAAAAGGATGTATAATTTACATTTATTTCTATTACACGATTGACTGAGCGATAATTATTTCCAGTATATATATACTTAATCTCTACAGTAAAGTTTCTTTCTTTCAAATGTTCATCTAAATGTAAAGCTAAGGTGGCATTTTTTGCTGAATTTTCAAAGATTTTAATTCACTTCTTTTCATCTCTTCAAAAGTCCAAGCTCGCAGGAGAGCAGTTACCCGTAAACAATACACTGCATTATTTTTCAATATTTTGTCCTCCAGTTTCCTTATGCGCTGAGCATATTGTCACAGGCCATATGAATGAGTCACTGGTTGTTGTGGATATCAGATTGAGCACGGACTCTTGCGCTGAAGAGCAGTCCTTAGAATAAGTATAGGGGAATTTTTGGTTTCGCCATAAAATTCGGGATTCAGAAAAGTAATAATCTTTTTTTACAGCTCCGTGTCGTTTGCGTATAATTGGTTGATCGGGGGTAACGCTAATCGGAAAAAAGATTAGCAATAGAAAATAATAATAATAATAATAATAATAATAATAATAATAATAATAATAATAATAATAATAATAATAATGGACATTACAGAGACTGAAATGATGATAATAACATGCATGTTTTATCGGAAGTATTAATTTTTATCGTATGGCAAGCGACCTTAGAGCCTTAAGATTTCCCAACGTTATAGTGGTATTTCCTGCATAATGTGTTCCACTTTATTCCATTCCACATTCCACGTACTTCGTGGTTGATCGGTGTCTTCCAGCCAGTTGATTCTGATAAGATATAAAATCTAATACTGTGAAGTGCTAGATAGTGCTCGAACGGTGAACGGTGTTTGGTAATTTACAGAGGAACGACTATTGCTATTTTTTTATTATGTATATATCGGTACATTCTGATAGTCCTATGGTGACGATAATTCTGGAGCCGGCGCTTAATGGTAGTTTTAACTTGGCAAATTTACATATGACTGACTTGAACTTCCCTTCTAAGCAGTTAAATTCACATACATAGGTCAGTTTTATTAACCAGCGGTGAGGCCACGTTTAGTATGCAACCATTTACTAGGTTCGCTATTTTGTAGGGATCACAGAATTTGGCATCCTTTTAAATTATGTTTTTTAAAGACAAAATATTTTCCCACGTGATCCCATGCCGCACTGCGCCACACCCGGAGGAAAATAGTGATAATATCGTTCCTGCCTTATAAGCATTGCAACATTTTTTATTTTAATTTTCGTAGTTTAATGATAAATTTGTTACACAAACTGGAACTAACCCCAAAAACGCTCATGTATAGCACACACACATACCATATATATATATATATATATATATATATATATATATATATATATATATATATATATATATATATATATATATATATATATATATATATATATATATATATATATATATATATATATATATATATATATATATATATATATATATATATATATATATATATATATATAATATATATATATAAATGTACATATGCATGTATATGTGTGTGCGTGTGCTTGTTTGTATAAACATGTTATTCCCTTAAGTACAGAATTGAATAGTTAAATTAAGACATAGTTTTACATTATGAATGAGAATAGCGAATTTTTTCTTTAATCTAACTCTCACAATTTTGTAATGAGAGGAAAACAGCATGACATGGAATTCACAGCAGTGGTAATAAATTCTTTTTGCTTTGCATTTTCGAACGCTATCACATCCGTTGGGAAAATTCATGCAATCCACACTCTCAATATTCTGCTTGATTATTATTTCAATGATGCTTTCTTCCACATCCGCGTGAAGAAAATTCAAAATCGAAAGATAGCCAACGGAAAACTATAATTCCTCGATAAAAAGAACACACATTAAAGAGATTTTGACGGAAGCAAACCATGAACCTGAGGAAAGGAAAGCGCTTAATTAGCGAAAAAAGCTTAATGATGATTATATTTTTCGCAAAATTTTTCAAGAAATTTTTCACATTCTATTACTATATTTACACGGTTAGAGATCTTCATTTATGCCCATTGAATACATTTCATCTGTAATATTACTGACTTTATAGTGAACATAAATTCATCCTTAATCTGTTTTCGTTATGGCTTTATGAAATTATCTAATGATTATTAAGAGATATATACAAAAATGCTCTGACCAAAAGTCTTCTTAATAATTATAAATTTTGTCATTAGAAATTATCCGTTTTTTACAATTTCTCATTTCTAGTGGGCATGGACTTCTGTAGCTAATGTATCGGTTTAACTTTCAGAAGAATTTTTATTTCCCACCTTCTAATGTTACGTAATCTTATTAGTCGCAAAGATTTATATTCTACTTCCGCTGCCTTTCCTCTTCAGGTATTACATTATAATACGTCTTCTTTCACTTACAGCGTACATACTCGTATACTGAGCTCATAAACATATAATAATTCAGTTCCTGAATTCTGAATATGTATCATCATAAACTGAAAAGGGATATCGCAATCACCCAGTAACTATAAGTTATGAATTATGAAATGCATTCGAAACTAATGTTTCCCGTGCTTATTTTCCAGTTACACGTCAGTTACGAAGGAAATCATTGCAAACGAAACAGGTACCTAAATACAGAGGATTGTATTATGTCCAGCAAGATACTGTGTAGCACCCATTTATGGTCTACGCAATTACGGCAACTGTCAGCTTATTTCTATACCAGTGCCTTGACAAATTATCAAAGATATGGAATTAAATTTTACTTGTCACTTTTAGCAGAGGACACGGGTAATACCGATAAAGCCAGTTAGGTGCCTAATTTTAAAACGCGCGCGCGCGATCACACACACAAACGCACAAATAAATCTGTTTCCTTTGTTCCTCTGGTATTTTCTTGACAACTTTACAGTCAAAGGTTACTTTTTATGAGAGGAAATTTCAGTTTCTGTTATTGCTCTTCTTCGTAGTAGTATTAGCAGAAAATGCAAACTTACATTTAACAGACTACTGTGAATTTTTTAGTTTCTCAAAGTATTGTTACATAAAAGGGTTGTCTTGTTATCGTCCATCTTTCACAGTATATTAAATTTAAGTATTTCACCTTACATTAAAGTATTTTTCGTCATAAAAAAAATAGATACTTTAGTTGCATTGTTGTCAGAAAATGTTGTGAGAACAGAGGAAAATTACGTTTCTTATATTTTTATACTTATTGGTTTTTCCGCCTATAAAACATTCTTTGCCTAGCACCGAGGGATAAAAAAAACAGATGAAGGAAGGGACAGACCAGCTTCCTAAAAAAAAAAAAAAAAAAATTCACCGGAAGCAGGAAGCGAATTTAAAAACTTGTTAGTGAAGGAAAGAGGACAGTCACTGAAGCGAGGAATCTTACTGTAACGATATAAATCAGTGGCCGAAACCATTCTTCTTCTTAAGAAGCGGAAGCGCAAGACGAATCGTAATATAGAGAAAGAATTTTTCTACGGATAAACTATAATTCAATCCTTGTAAGAAGGAAACCGTCGAAGGATCCTGAACACGACAGTAATTATTCCTTACAGGGGCATAAAATTCAGTGAACTATTTTAGATGATTATTATTTTTGAATATTCTATCAAATCAGTAAAATGATAATCCATAGAAGGTCTTTGATCAAGGGATGGGAGAGAGGGTAAAAAGCACGGCCTTCAAAAATAACGATAGAAATGGGAAGAAGCAATATTCCACCACCAACTAAATCAGAAGAAAGCCCGGAAATGAATCCAAAGGAGTCCCCAAAGTTTCGAGATGAGAATGACCAAAGCCTCTTTAAATAAGGTGAAAAAAAAACCTTTAAAGGGAATTTTCTAAATGAAATGATGGTGATCAGAAGGACGTTTCGAATTCTTTATCGATATTAGCATATCAACCAATATGGCGATAGTTTGGAAAATATTTTCCATCTTTTTTGTCCATGGAAAAACTAGCGCGTTTTTCTGCGATAAACAATGGGTAAAGGCACTGACAATAAATCGTAAAAAAACGGCAACGCGAGCTTGTCAGTAATTTTTGCAGGCTTTGATATATAAGTTTAGAAGTACAAAGGAATAAAACATCAGTCATCCCATGGAAAATCGAGTTCAGAAACACACGGGGTATTTTCAAGGGCCATGTAGGGCTTTGTGCGAAGGATAACAGGAAAAAACCAAAAGAGAGGTTAGTCAAATAACGGCAAAGCTAAATAAGTTACTAGAATACCTCGAACTGAAACTAAAGAATGGATTTGAAATTTTTTATATATATGAATTATAATTCCCTTTCGGTATTATTTCCGAGGTAGAACGAACTGGATATTAAAGACATTTGTAGCTTAATGTTTGTGAATATAAAAATGACACTTTGATATGATAAAAATATAAATAAACACGTGTTTCAAATGTACCAAACGGCTATCATGGTGAAGGTGGGTTGATCCGACCCTAAGCGCAAATTCCTGCATTCGACCGCACGTGTACAGCAGAGTCGCTGACTACTTACACATCTCTTGATAGTCGAGTGATAAGAGAAGCCGTCACTGAAGTCTGGGGTACTAGACGTCGGTGGTTCGAATCCACCAGGTGACATCCTCTTATCAGTCATAATTCCCCTCCGATATTTTTTTCGAGGTAGAGAGAATTGAATATTAAGCATTTATAGTTTAATGTTTGTGAATTTATAAAATGTTACGGTGATGTGATAAAAATTCATACACACACACACACACACACACACACACACACACACACACACATATATATATATATATATATATATATATATATATATATATATATATATATATATATATATATATATATATATATATATATATATATATATATATATATATATATATATATACAAGGACTTCTACCATGTGATTTTTTCCCTTTCAGTTCACGGCAAGTCTCAAGGGGTGAGACTACAGCCTGTAAAGCTTCTCTTGGCCCCAGCTGACACTGGTACCTATTCAGAGTTGGGTCAACTGTTGGGCAGCAGCCCGGGATTGAACCCCTTTCCTTGCAACTGTTCAGCCAATGAGATACGGTACACACACACACTATATATATATATATATATATATATATATATATATATATATATATATATATATATATATATATATATATATATATATATATATATATGTTACAGGGAACAGAATCAACACTTTTTTTGAAGTGTACGTAGCGTGATCTTATGATCTACTTCAGGAAAAAGACGTAAAAAGGTTCAACCTATGATTCCACTCGCATTTTTTTTCCCTCTCTCGCTCTCTCTCATCGTTTATCGAAGCTCATCCACCCGACCTCTCTCATTCTCACAAGTAATTAAATGGACTATTTAAAGAAACACAATCGTTCCTACAAAAATAGGTTTATTATTCAAATAACCCAACAAGAAATGAATAAAACAAAGCAAAGATTAAAATGCATAATAAATGAATTATCGAGTCAGATAACTAAACTCTAAACTGCAAAGCACTTCTGATTAAAGAAGTCTCATTATGGCTAATAGCCTGGAAATACCCAAAATCTCACATACTCACAAATCAATAACTAAAAGTCATGTCAAAAAAACAGTCTACCACATAAAGAGATTGACATTGCAAATGATTTGCATGTCCTTTTCTCAAACTCCCAAGTCCACAGACATCTGTCGAAAGAATTAAACATGATAGAAAACTCCCAAAAATATATGAAATACAAAACACAATAATGGAAAGTGTAAAATGCATAGCCAAGCTATGGAAAACGTAACATGACAAAATAATAATATAAAAGAGGTATGAATATCCATATTAAATTTCCCACACCAGTTCAAAAGTTCATAATGATTAGAAAGTCATGGTAAAAATCACAAGTTCAATTTTCTCCCATAAAAACAGAGATTTGAAACTCTACCTTATCTGCCGATTTTCAAAGCCTGGAACCACTCCAAAGTTATGACTGGACAACTGCAGTTCTATCACGTTAATGAACGATCAAACTCACTTTTAGGGCAGATTTTGGCATAATCTAGATCAAAGTAACACACGTACTCACAAATATACATAATTCGGAGATCACCTGATCTCCAATATTGCTGAGCTTCTCGCCAAGAGCTGAGGAATCAAAATATGCACTGTTTCAGCAATCTTGCATCAAACCTCTCGCCCTAGTTCGCTCTTACACCGAATCTTCCACGATAACATCTTAAAGCATTGAAGCTATGAAATGCATATATATGTCCTTTTTAAATATATATATATATATATATATATATATATATATATATATATATATATATGTGTGTGTGTGTGTGTGTGTGTGTGTGTATATAATATATATATTAGTCAAATGGCAGAATAATATTGATTATCATATTATTTTCTTATTATGGTACAATGAACGGCAGTCTTCGCATGGCCCACTATCAGTGTTAATCACAAATAGTTTTTGTAATTATATTGATAAAACTTAAGATATCAACATGTTCAGAATTTTAAATTTGCCATTTTCAATACTGTAAAGTATATAATGCACAGTAGGTAAAATAAAATAACCACCGACTTGTGAAAACTTAACTGAAAATGCAGACAATGACAACTAAATTTTAGAGATGACAAGAAATAATGACGGAGTCCATTCAAACTAAAATCATAATCCAAAATGTTGGTGACATTCAACAGAATAATCTCACGCTGACCGTGTATAAGTGCCCCCTCACGCACGCACACATTGTGCAAATCTTCCTCCTGAACCAAATTCAATGTGCCTGTGTGAAAAGTACTGTAGACATACCGTGGACAAGTCAATAAATCTAAAATCAACGAAAGATGACACCACACATAACCAGAATTAGAACATAAAACAGAATAACCAGCAGCATTCAAGTACCATGACAGTTTCCGCAAACAGCATCAGCAAAAATAACTTTCATTCAGACAGCCTGCATTCCTAAAATCAACGGAATGGAAACAGATAAGGTAATAGGGGTTCTACGTTCAAGTAGTCTACTGAAGACAGATAGGAATGATATGTCCAGGCGATGAGCAACATCAGTTATTGCGATTGGTAAGAGAAACCGGAAACCAACTCTTCGAGCAATGTGACCTAAAAGATAACGATCCTAATTGGCTGTTCACATCCAGAATGGAGAAAAATATTCAAATAGTCCACAAGCTCTAAATTACGCGGCACTAATATTATACCATATATATCTGGCAGCCTTAGAAAAGTTTTTTTTAATGTTCAAGATACAATTTGGATCGGAGATGCCACCAGATGTCGTCGAATATATACACAATATATTATTCAACAGAGTTTCTTATGAAAAGCGAATCCTGGAGTATGATTTTGGCGCAAGATCAGTTGATTTATGGCGAATTAGTTTTACTGCAGTTTATCTTCACCATAATCTCGGATAGCTGTTAATATATAGAATGACCAACAGTATTTAAATAACACAGGATCTGAATTATGTATAAAAAATACTGAGTATTCTTTCAGCATCAGGAATTGTTCATAAATGTTATGGAAACGAAAGCTGGGGGTCGAAAGGTAGCCTGAAGTATGGTCAAATACTCAGAATGACCAAACTGATACTATGAAATCAAGAATGGCGTTTAATCTTAGTATAAAATTAGCTGATTATTGAAGTCATAACTTGGCTGAATTATAGCCAGAATACTCCACATTCTAAACAATTTTAGTCCCCGTTCCAGGGCCATGCTGTCGTAATAAATGCAACACGAGTTGCAGCTTCTTTATACAGTAGTTTTATTTCGTACGGAGCCATCATGTCGTCAGTGAAGAATAAAAACGGCAGAGGTCACTGAACACTACTTTGTCGGTGGTTGGCTGATTGGTTCCATAGGGTAGGCTTGATGCCAGCACACGATCTTGACCGAAGACAGCCAGTAAGTGCAGTAAGATGCCAGAGGGTATAACAAACCTTGTGGGGATCTCTGGACTCCATAAACAAGCAGAACACCAACCTCGACTCATTTAAAGACCACTGCCAACCACTTGAAAAACGCGGAATTAGTTAACAATTCTGAGGCACCATTAATAAGGATATGAGCTTGCCTGAATGAAAACCATTGTCAGGGTTGCCTAGGATTTAATTAGATAGGTCTAAAATGGCGCTGAATGTGTCTAATCGTTCCCTGTAGGTGAACTGGCTGTTAAGATGGACGGGTCTGGATTCATGGTACTTTCACAGGGGCTCAAAAAACAAGTAATTGTTTGAGTCTGCACTTTTACTGAAAATTAATACGAGAAGACTAAGCGGATAAAATGTGTTAAGTTTAGAGGAAAAGGCCAGAGATATCCTTTGAAAAATCACTGGGAAAACTAGGACCTACTATTTTTAGCGCACCCTCAGTGAAGAGACAATTTCGTGAGAAGTGGCCCAGTATGATAGACATGTAAGAGAAAAATCACTGAAATCTTTTGACCCGCGAACGACCTATGTAGTAGTTCAGCATGGATTAATCTTTCCAGTCATAAGCTTGCATGACGTTACTATGAGCTCGCCTTTGAGAGGCAATTATTGTCTGAACTTAACAAAAATACAGCCTATTCTAAACACACAGATGGCGCCTTCTTTACCATCTAGAATCATCATGACTAGCAAGGTCTGTTATCTAACTGCGAGCAAAATATATTCTTATTTCGCAGTCAGGCACTAAGAAACACATCTCTCTTCTTGATTTCATACCTAGCTCTCTATTTATACAGTGAAACTAGGCCTACAAATGTGAGATTCTAGAATGCCACAGATGAATACGGCGAAGCCTGTAATAACGCAGCTGCATCTACCTATTTCCAGGGGCGTCATCTGGCCTCTAAAACTTGGGGGACATTCTGAAAATTATACGGTTAATATTGGTGTATTTTAATGCCATATAAATGTGAATATATGGATGATATTGAGGGAAAGGGATGACTGATTTATCAGTATTAGCCAGTCAACAAGTTTATAAGGATTCCAAAGAAAAAACAAAAATCCATTGTTGTGCACTACTTAATCTTGACCAACCGAGCACCTCGGCCTAGCCGCCTATACCAGGAAATTAACTTTGACTATATAGGCCTAAGCCATTGGGAGTAGACCAGAGTGATAGTTGAAATACCAACAATCAATTAGCAAAGTAGTTCCTGACCGAAATTATGGTGAATGTTTTATGAAGAAATTTGTCCAGCAGTGTATCGCTTATGGCCTATAACCTAGGCAGTGGGAATTAGAGAGCATTTGTCAACCCTTAACCAATAATAGCTATCAAGACAATATCTGTCAACTCTTACCAAAACGGATTTTACAGGGCCGCATCAGAGAATGAAATTCGACACTGTAAGTGCAGAAATAGATGTAAAAATTAATAATGACAGTTAGAACAACTATTTAATACCTGATGAATTGAGTACAGAATACGGACGCAAGGAAAAGACTGAAGCGCCAGTTTTGTCTAATAATTCCAGTGACTGATGGAAAAGGAAAAAAGAAAGGAGTAAGTTGTGAGACAATGCAAGATTAATGAAACACGGAAAAACGCTTTCACTATAAATGTTTCGACCTCAGCAATGGACACTTTTCTCGCCTTTTCCTACTGATAGTTCTTGTTTTTTGCATGTAGAAAGCGACCGCCCTGCAGAAAGCGCTGAGTGTTCTTTAGAGCTTTTATAGTATGCTGCAGGAAAGTGCTTCGGTATTATACGTATAAAAGCTTCGTGATAGGCCTTTGCATTATGAATAGGCATTAAAGACTTGACAAAAGGCAAAATACCGAGCAGTAAAAGTAAAATTATTCCCTTGCGAATAGGAGCCAAATATTTCGTTCTTACAGTTTAATATAAAATCTTGTGCACTGTTGAACTGTGAACATTCATTTCTTTTCTCTGTCATTTAACTGTGAAATACGAAATAGAAAAGCTCCTGTACAAGACATTACGAAACGAAACGCAATAGAATATGAAGAGTTTTCCATCGACCAACCTCTGCAGTGGCACTTGCCTGAAGAGGATAATAGTTCCCGCGTCACTCGTGGCTCGCCGATAAAGAGTTCGATTGGCCCCCCAAGGATATTTCTCGAATATTGGCTGGCCCATAAAGATTAAGTTATTAAGTGGTTCTTCATTCATATTCTGCGATATTATTCATAGCATTTTGGCTTTGCAAGCATTTATTTATGGTGCAAAAGAGAAAATGGTAAGGTGCGACCATCGCTGTTCAGGACATAAACGTGGAAAATATTTTATTACCAACCGGTGCATAAAGGTTTCAGTTATAATTCACCTCATAAATTCGGTTCTCATTTGAGCTTTGCGCTGCTTTCAATTTTTCTCTCCCATTTTCGTATCCTCTAGCCTGCTAGAATAAGCTGCAAAGAATGATTGTTTAATGATAAAATTTTAGCTCTCCGTTCTCTTCTAAATGCGTTGGTATTACAGCAGCTACACAAAATTATTCTTTGAAAAAGATTTATGCTGAAACTGCTTTGATTAAAAAAAAAAAAAAGAACAGGAATTGAAATCACAAAGTTTCGTCACCCTGGATGTTTTTGTAAATAAATTGCCTAAAGAGAGAAAGAAAAGAACTACCTTAGCATCTATCTTAGAATGGGTGCTGTTAGGCCTATTAGCCAAAGTTCCACGCCCTCTGTTTTTTTTGTCTTTCACAGACACATTAGACCTTAGGCACATGGTTGCCTAGATCACGACAGGTACCAGATTTCAAAGTCCCAAAAGTATCGACATCTATTAGCGAACCTACTTACTCTTCAAACTAGTGATATAAGTGCTTAATCATAATTACTCTTAGTTATCAACATCAGTTATTACCCACAGACAGAAGCCAATTAACCATTAATACTATTTCTTGCCTTTGTTCTTTTAAAACTTCGATACAGCAATTACACCAGTTCAAAATAATTTCTCTTGATTTTCTCTCTCTCTCTCGAGTTTCTCTCTCTCTCTCTCTATATCTCTCTCTCTCTCTCTATATATATAGTTCTATATATATATATATATATATATATATATATATATATATATATATATATATATATATATATATATATATATATAGTTCCTCGTTATGTTGTTGTGTGTGTGTGTGTGTGTGTGTCTGTGTGTATCTTTTCTAGTCTCGTAAAATAAGTCTAATCCTTCGGGCCAGCCCACTAGTAAAACTAAGGTATACTTAACTTTATATATATATGTGTGTGTGTGTGTGTGTGTGTGTTAGCATGATGTGGAATCTTTTCTAGTCTCGTAGCACTAAAGTTCAGTATGCCTCTGTCGGCCCTTGCAGTGATTGTTAATCAACCAGCGTGGGACGCAGCTGAAATGGGAATAGAAAGAGATACAGAAAAAGAGAACGCAAGAGACAGAAAGCAAGAGATGTGTGATCAGCACATTCAAGATGTATACGAGTATCATAATTGCAAACTGGAAAGCATTTACGAGGTAATCCTCTATGCTCTTGGATGAAACCATTTATGAAATATTTGTGAGCTCTCTCTCTCTCTCTCTCTCTCTCTCTCTCTCTCTCTCTCTCTCTCTCTCTCTCTCTCTCTCTCTCTCATGTAATTCTTCAATAACCTGAGGAATTTTGTTGAAGCCAAAGGAGTCAATTGACTGGCTTTCTCTTCTCTGTCCAAGCACAAAATATAAGAGATAAAAAATTCAAACACACACGCAGTTGTAGGGATGGAAAATACATCCGTTTGAAAAGCAAGTTCCTTTTAGAGGCAAGTGGTTGATAGACAAAAGGAAAATCGGATGCATGTATGAAGGTACGGACATCCATGTAATGACACAATACCGGAATAAGAACTCAGAGAACGAGAGCCACGCACATAAATGAATGAAACCGCTGATGAAGATGACCTTTCCATGCTCGTAAAAGGTAACCTTGTGATATATCTGTATCCTTTATTGAATGAAGAAGAAACTGACCTACAGATAGTCTTTTTTGGCATCGCAACCTCTGAGTATTTTGTTGAGTAAAAAAGAATCGTTAGTTACAGGAATGAGAGAAATAAAAAGTGTTCAATACAGAATTTTAACATTTCACCAGAATTTAAATCTTTGATAAGACAAGAGACCTCGTGAGTACGGATCGAACCCCCGAGGGACGACATGAATTGCTACACATGAATTAATGTAAATTCTTCTTTATGGTCGGAGGTCGATATTACATAAAACTGAATATGACTGATAGCATTCGGATTATAAGATGAATTACAGATACCAGTAATTCATCCTCTTACTTATTTTATTCTTTTTATTTCAACAAACAGATGAATGCACACATGCTTCTGCCCTTTCAAGAAAATCCAATTTGCATATACTACCTTGGTAGTGGAAATTTTGCATATTTACATATGTATACGTATATACATATACTGTATATATATGTATATGAAGGTCAATTTACTCATTTACTTCAAAACATCTGCATGAATCTACCGCTTTCATTCTTCCACCATCTACTGTATCCTAACATTCTTATAACCGTTCTTTTGTTAATAATATCCTCTCAAACTTTATTCATGCTAACATTCGCTTTTATCTACTTTAAGAAACGCTTTCATAACCTTTCACCGATCTTTGTAAAAACTGCAAACATTATCCGCTCTACACTATTTGCTTATCTACATCATACCATTACATGACACCAGGTTTTGCACCAGTTGAATCACTTTCCTTTTTAAACGATCTTGGCACTATATTTACTTTAATCATAGTAACTTGTTGAACTGAATATAGAGTTTAGGCCAAAGGCCAAGCACTGGGACCTATGAGGTCATTCAGCGCTGGGAAGGAAATTGAGAATAGGTAGGTCTGAAAGGTGTAACAGGAGGAAAACCTCGCAGTTGCACTATGAAATATTTGTTAAGAGAGGGGTGGATAGCGAGATGGAAGAAAGATAATATGAATGGAGGTACAGTAAAAGGAATGAAAGGGGTTGTAGCTAGGGGCCGAAGGGACGCTCAAAGAACCTTTAGTAATGCCTACAGTGCACCTCATGAGGTGCACTGACGGCACTACCCGCCTAGGGGGCATAGTAATTTGTGATCGCTCTCAGTCAGATTAATATTTCCCTGCAACAAAGCTGCTCAGTACCCTTTAAATTGTATCTATCAGTGTTATAGTTAGCTTTTTAATGCACCGTGTACGATACATAACGCTTTTCCCCTTTGTTCCCTTTTTGTGTAAATTTTAATTTCGTGACAAACACTTCATTCACACACATCGTACTCCTCTGCCTTGTATGAACCGAAGCTGCTCTTAGCCCACAGTCATTCTGTCAATCACATACTTCACTTTTACTGTCATGTCGGAACAAAGCGTTTTCTTGGACTGACTTCTTTGAATCTTTCCTTCACTTAGACATATCCTACGCACCCTAGTCATCCAGTTAACTTAACTATGCATGAGTGTGCGTTTGTGTGTGCGCAAGCGAGCTTGTGTATGTGTGTGTGTGTGCGCGCGCAGTAAATAAACAAACAAACGCACACACGGTAGTATGATACCTGTTGTGAACCAAATAGAATTTATCATAAACGAAAGCCAGCCCGACCCACATCAAGATCAAACACGGCAAAAATGTTGAAGAAGAATTCTCCACCAAAGAGAATACAAAATATAAAAAAATAGTAAAAACAACCATGGCTGAGAAGACGCCCGGGGTCTGGATGCATAACTGAGAGACGGGATTTCTTTTGAGAGAGAGAGAAACGGAAGGTATCTGATGAACTTATATAAGATTTCCTTCTTAGTGCTATCGAAATTGTTTTAAGAGGTGAAACTCATATTAATGAATGCATTTATTATTATTATTATTATTATTATTATTATTATTATTATTATTATTATTATTGAAATAATAAACATGATCTTGTGGTACGCTAAAAATAGTTGACTTACCAAGCAACATCGGGGGAATATAGTGTCCATGAAAAACAGAAAATAAGGAAAGGAAGACCTATGGTTCTGTTACATACAAGTACAGTGGATACTGTCGATAAATGGTGTCAGTGTTTTTATCTATTTTTAATATTGTCATCCACTAGGTCGAAAAAAAATATTGTTGTTATTATTACTGATATAAAACGCGTCATTCGGAAGGCACTGTTATCTCAGTATTACCCTACAGGAGCAAATTTAATCAATTACCTGGTCTCAATCTAACTTAGTAACTTAGGCAGTATCAGTACAAATCTACGGATAGAAATATAATCTTTAGCCTCTCTCTCTCTCTCTCTCTCTCTCTCTCTCTCTCTCTCTCTCTCTCTCTCTCTCTCTCTCTCTCTTGAATAACAGTACAAATGAGAAGGCCGATCATGAGCAAAATCATTAATTTTGACAAAACTATGAACAAATTGCTGACCGATTTGGAAAAGATTTATCTCGTCTATCCTATCCCTTCCCACTCACCAATTGTTAGTTTCCTTCCGAATATACGCTGAAAAAGAGCAAAAAACTGACACAAGCGTAAGTACATACACACACACTATATATATATATATATATATATATATATATATATATATATATATATATATATATATATATATATATATATATATATATATATATATATATATATATATATATATATATATATATATATATATATTATATATATATACTCGTATATATATATTTGTGTGTGTGTCTACAGTATGTATAGTGTCCATTATTGTGCGCATTGATTATGATTTAGTAGAACACTAGTGATAGTTTGAGTTAAAAAAAATATACGAAATCACTTAAGAGGCTATAAAACATACCTTATACATATGCGTAACAGAATTATTAGATATACTTCTGTATGAAAATAGCTTCACCAGCAACTAAAGTGTAAAAAGAAATTGATAAGCCTTACCTTTTGCATTTCTTCCAGGGAGATCATGTCCAAGAGGCGATCAAATAAGCCGACAGCCGTGGATGACAGGGCCAGAATCGTGTGGATGTGGGTGGGTGGAAAATCCGCGTACTCAATCGCCCAGGAAACCGGAACGAGCATGACCACTGTCTACAGGTGGCTGAGACGCTGGAAACATGAGGGAAATGTTCTAACCAGACCTCGCAGTGGTCGGCCTCGACTCTCCAAACAAAAGACGGAAGAACCCTCTGCCTCGGAAGGACCTCATATGTGCGCCATCCCTAAGAGACCTCTTGACATAGCAGGGACTGTCCAACCGCCGGACTATCCTGGTGGTTTGGAAAACTATTGGGTAAAATACGCACCTACCTCTCATGTGCCGCAGAGTTGCACAGGAAACAGCTATCCTTTTCTTTATGGAGACAGATACCCGTACCTGCATCCTGTGCTACCAAGTGACTTACTTCTTGCTGGTAAAGAACTGGGTTGCTATGGATTGGCCTTGTATCACCCAACTGATAATCAGATTCCTTGCGTGAAGGTGGATGCAACGAAGCAGTGGATTTGCCCATGCACTGTGAAAGAATGGATACGATAGTATTTAACCTCAGTCATGTATATTTTTTGTGGTTTCTGTTATTGCACTACAAATCTCTTGGGAAGTAACAGTAGGATTAGAAGATGCACCCATAAAATAACTCCACTGGCGAACGCAAATATGTACTTTCATATATACAATATATATATATATATATATATATATATATATATATATATATATATATATATATATATATATATATATATATATATATATATATATATATATATATAACCAACTTCACAAAACTGTGGCAATACTACATTCAATGTGCATGTTCTTTTAATATGTAAATACACTGACTACTTTCGTCAACCTCATAAGACCTCCAGTTTCTGATTATACACTTTCACCATAAACTGAGCTGAAGATGCCAAGATTATCGTTACTGCACAAAGAAAATCTACCGTGGGTTTCATAGAGTTCTTGCTGAAAATTTTGAAAGTCAGCAGCATCGTGAACTCCCTCCTTATTACCGGAATTTAGGATCTAGATCATCTTTGGAAGGTATCCTTGTCAGTCATCTTCCAAAACTTTCTTTTCTTGCAGTTGGAAACTTCCGTAGGTCAAATCGTTTTGAGCATAAATGATGTTGTAAAATCCTGGGTGAGAAGGATAAATCTGTGTTGCACTGTACACTGTGTTCTCATGTACCTAAGAATATGTTTCAAGAAGGGAAATCTCCGTGTTCAGATCTATTCATCAGGACAACACTCGTGCCTTCATCTGGTCTGGTGAACCTACTCCTAGAGTTCTGTTCATTTTTAAGGGTCTGTACTACATCGATTCTATCTCTGTTCTGTTGATTATCACCCGTATTTTTACGTTATATGATTCTGAAAATGTTATGAATCTTGTTCCTCAGTTTCGAAAGCAGTGGCATTCGAACAGTGACCTCCGTTTTCCATCCCCAAGTGGTTATTTGTACTTTTCCATATGAAATCGAAGCTGAAAAAAGAGGAAAATAAGCAGTAACCGTAAATACGTTAATAATGTGGAATACCTTGGTCGAAAACGAAAAAGAATATGTAATTTACAAAGCAATGGGATTCGAATAGTTACCGAAAACCTACATTTTCGATTAAAGAGTAGCTATTTATATCTGTTATTTGAGGTTGAAATTTAAAAGAATAATCAGTAAAAGCAAAAGAATTTTACAGCGCTTGATCTAATAAACGAAGAAATGCTATCTAATTTTAAAATAACAAGTAATAGCAATAACTATCCATCTATCTGTCTATCTATCTATCCGGCAGAATATGAATAATTCTTAAATGTCAACATACCTAACATTTCAAAATCACTCAGCAAGAAACCAGCATTTACTTATCAGAGTGAGCAAACGTAAGAGATCATAAATAAGAATGTGTGGTTGGTTATATTTCTCTGCAAACCTAACGCTCTCACGATGTTAACTCAAAAAAGAATCAGCTCTCGCAATTTCTATTTTCTTGAAATTGTCTCATAAAAGAAAATATAAATATAATCGAATAGGATTCATAGTGTGCGTGATTGTACATAATTACGTGTGTACACAGGTCTATACCTAGACAAACATACCAGGTATAAAATGATATGTACACTCTCTCTCTCTCTCTCTCTCTCTCTCTCTCTCTCTCTCTCTCTCTATATATATATATATATATATATATATATATATATATATATATATATATATATATATATATATATATATATATATATATATATATATATATATATATATATATGTATACACATATGTATGCATATATATACATAAAATATGGGTCTCATGGTTTGTTAAGCAGCATCCTCGGCTCACCAGTGTGGGGACCTGAGTTTGAATCTTGGGCTAGGAGGGGCGAATGGACATAATGCATTAAAACCCTTTTTCATTCCAATGACTCCAGCAGTGGACTATGTACCTTTGAGTTAGCCGATTGTAGTGCGCCACAACTAGGATAAAAACGAACATAAAGCTTGCAACCTCATCCCAAAACCTTGATGAGGAAAACAGGCAATTTCTCTAGGAGGAAAATGCGTATGATTATGTGCATGTATATATATATATATATGTGTGTATATATATATACTGTATATATATAATATATATATGTATGTATGCATGTATGTATGTGTATATATATATATGACTTTACTATTTGTTTTGCGCAAATATTCATATATGCATATTTCATGATAAGCACATGATATCCTAAACCAAAAAAGAAACAAAGTACAAGAAAATCAAAAAGAAAAAAATCTTGGCGCCACAAATAGGAGACGTAAAACCCACATCTAATTTTTATATCACTCCGTCATGTTACATATTAATATTTCCTAGTATTCGCAGTGCAAACCTTCATTCCCTATGCAATAAGAGGTAACAATAAGAGATTACGGAGAATAATCATAACTATAAATCTCGTCAGCCAGAGGGACCACAAAGGAAGACGATCGTTGGCCCCTTACATGCATTGCCACTTACCTCTTTCGAGGGTGAGCCAATATATCAAGTCATCCATTTCCCGGAGCAAACACCGAGTTAAAATGGCGCTACTTCCCTTGCCTTGTAAAATCTATTATTGAAGGAAGCGAATGACGTATTTACATATCTCTGACAACTTGTTTGCTCTGCGCACTTCCCTCACATCAATAACAATTTTTATCCTGATGTAATTTTACACCCGTCTTGGTGGCAGTCACCAGAATTTTTTTGTGTGTCCGTGGACACTGTAGCAGCCGATGGGCGAATTCTTATGCTACCAGAGACGTGTCAATATTGTGCTTTTATCACTCAAGAAACCGAAGTTGAGCAAATATTGAAGTATTTACAAAAGAAACCAAAACTCTGTATTCACTAGGGCTTGATTTAAGGAAGCTCATCCACATCTTGTACTCACAAGAGCTGGACGAAAGTGGTCGGTCTGTTGAATGAGCCATAAAATTTCTTACTTACTATTCAGTCATAAGTAAAGCGTAAGTTTGTGGTTACACAAAATCCACTTTTTCATTTAAAACGACGTACTAACGTGCCTGCGCCTTCAAGCTATAAGGCTTTATTTTTCAGCAGTAATACCGTATCAAAACCAGTTGGTACTTAATATTCCAATAATAATATCACAGTTCTTACAGGAATACCTTTCTGCATATTCGATATTCTTCAACATTATACTTACATTTCTTCCACTTTTTCTGTAATGGAAACAATTGCTCTTTACAATCCCAGGTCGCCACGAGTATTTCCACTTGCTTCCTATGTGAATTCTCAACACAACAAAGCATGGGCGTTAGCCATACTTCAGTGGCATCCAGTTGGTTCCTTTAAATATTCTGGCCACCGTTATGAAGAAATTTGAAGCCTTTAAGAAATCGACTATTTACTGGGCCAGGTAACGAATTGCCCGCCCATCTTCACTAAGTTCAGAAAGAAGAGACATTATGGGAAAAGTGTTGCGACAAGGGTAAACACAAACATAACCGAAAGAATCTTTAGTAATTTTTTCGTCAAAATTAAAAATATGGAAAGGCGTGGAAACATGAAAGTAATTTAAGGAAGACACAAATCCATTACCTGTGAAGATGATGAAAGCCTTGTAAAGAAGATACTCTGAGCTCTTCAAAACAGCATCCGATGAAACTACCTTTTAGGTAGTTAACCAGTATATTATAAAAGTGCAAGACATCCCAGCTTTTGCAAATACTCAATTCATCACTTTAAAATCAAACCCTTCTTGATCTGACTTGTCGAACTTACAGCTAGCTATATTTGTTTGCTCGTTTCTCTTCCCTACATTCATCTAAACATCGCTCACTTTCACCGTTATCTAATTACGAAGTTTCGATTTTGTCTGATTCCTAAAATGCGAAGTTTATCATTTTTTTCTGGAGAATGAGTGTGTCATCCTCTCCGGACCTTATGAAAAGAACTTTGTGACGTTTATTATTGTTCTACTTGCAATCCATTACCCTCGTTAAACCATCCTGAGTAAGATTGTGGCAGCATCTTTTATCGCTTCAGTTTTCACAAAAGATTTTAATACATACAACTTTTAACAATTAACGTTGTTATTCCTGTGGACTTCATTAGGAAATGGACTCTCACACCAACAAGATCACAGGATGACAACATACAGTCTAATATAGATGAATAAATTAATAAGTAAATAGATAGCCGGGTGGTTAAAGTATTCCTTAAATTCATACCTTCCTGAATATAAGCTACCTTCATTATCTCTGTCATTGTTTTTTATTTATTTTTCAGTGTTTGTTACATTTTGTAGCTCATTATTGTTCGAAGTATTTTATCATCATTTTATCATTGTTGTTATTATCTTGATTTTTATTATTATTACTATTATTATAAGAAGAAATTTATAGTAATAGTAATAATAATAATAATAATTATTATTATTATTATTATTATTATTATTATTATTATTATTATTATTATTATTGTTGTTTTCTCAGCTTATGCTATTCTTTTAAATGCATATTGAGTATATCCTATAACTTTTCTCCCAGATTCGGCAGGATAAAAAAAAAATTTCTACCACCGATAACCGCTGCATTACAATTTACAAGTGATGGTAATTGCATTGGCTACTCCGTTTTCATCTGCGATTACAGAAGATAAAACAAAACCACGTCGGAAAATTTTATAACGACAATTTTCTTGTGTTTATCGTATATTTCTAGCCTTAATTTGGGAGACAAAATCTCTACCTTCGTCGCTGTGAGTGAAAAATGCAGAGCAAAACACCTGAGAAACTCGGGTGGTAATTCTTGCCGCCCGAAAGTTCACTGCCATCACCTGTCCAATTACACGGAGTATTACCGGGACTAATTCCTACTCGAAACTCAGTCGCGATAAGCAACACTCCCTTACTTTGTCTCACCCGCGTCAATCACCCGGTGGGCCATCTCCCGATCTCTACGGTAAATAACTTAGTTTTCTCCGTTTTTGTTGGAGAAATTCAGATAAGAAGCGAGGGGAAGAGAAGAATCATTATTACGGGGGTCCGAATACTAAATCACTGATGAGTCGTATTGTAATAGTAGCTTACCCTGTGATGTTGCCGGTATTTTCTAAAACTTTGTCCCATCAGAGCATAGGCCATCTCCTAGATACACCCAAAACATTTAAGTATATGTAGCTGTAAATCATTCGATTCGAAAATAACGATGAGATTTTTCCATTTTAGGTTTTCTAGCGTGAATTATTTGCATCGTCATTACTGTCCTAATCATAGAAGCCCCTGCTGCTGTCTTAACCGGTATTAGCATTCTTGTTACTTTTTTATTTGTCGAAAGCTGCAATTCTGTAGCCGAAAACCTGACAAATTGGAATGAGCTGCAAACATATTTAAGCACTCAAAGTAAATGAAATACAAATCACAGTTGATGATAGTTAGTATTCTATATGTCGAAGATGCGATAAGCCAACAAATATACCGATGACTATCTTGCTATATATCTGACAGACAAAGAATGCTGAATGTATACTGTTTATCATTCGCATTTACACAAAATAAGAGCCACGTGTTTATGGAGATCCATATAATTTTCAAAGGACAGAACACTGTTGTCAAAATATTTTTGTATTTAAGTTCCTATGCACAGTGTTCCATGACGACAATCAGATATGCAATAGGGAGTAATGTTTAGTACATAAACATTATATAAATACTTTTAATCTAGATACTAGCTTAAATACACCCGGTACGATTACGGGGATAACTCTTAAAAACTAGTGATGCCTTTTTATATCAGACTATTTGTAGTCAAAACAACACTGATAATGGATAAGAATTCGTGCTTGTTCAGTTGATTTTATTGATGCCTTTAGCTTGGTTTTGTATAAGGCTTTTTTATATGAACTTCAAAACTTAGGTAATATGGGCTCTGTAGTTTATCTCATTAACAGTTTTTTAATATATATATGTATATGTGTGTGCTTTTCTGACTCACATCAGGATCGAACCCAGGTCTTTCAGTTGAAAGGCAAGGGCCCACTAGGCCATACAAGTCATAAAAGAAATTGGAACCTGAGGGCAACTGTACCCAAGGAATTACCTGAGCAAGCTAACTGCTTGCATACCAGCATGTTTTCCCCAACTTCCCGACTCAGCTGGTAAGCAAGCAGTTAGCTTGCCCAGGTAATTCCTTTGGTGCAGTTGCCCTCAGGTTCCAACTTCTTTTATGACTTATATGGCCTAGTGGGAAGCGCCCTTGCCTTTCAACTGAAAGACTTGGGTTCGATCCTGATGTGAGTCAGAAATTTACTTCTGCTCCACACATGATTGTGTTGATTATTTCTATATATGTGTGCGTGTGTGGACACATTACCCTTTAATATTCTCTTCTGAAGTTAGTTGGTTTTGTAAGTTTAGCAGTTTTAATTTGATTTTGCATGAGCTTTCCCTACCGCTCTCTGAGCAAAACACATCTTATAAATTTTCCACTTTTTCATATCCTTCTTATGTGAAGCCTAGATAAATCCAGTACAGACTAATTGCATTCAGGAGAGAGAGAGAGAGAGAGAGAGAGAGAGAGAGAGAGAGAGAGAGAGAGAGAGAGAGAGAGCAGCAGCAGCAATAGTACAAAAGGCATCATCTTCATTCTGGCTAATGAAAGAGTGGAATTATAACCAACTACCAAATAAAAATTAATGTGAAAAATAAGGGAAAATAAGACATCCGAACTTTTTTATTTGTATTTAAAATCTTCGATGTGCAATGTAAACATTTACTTTGTTTCATTTGAGCTCTCAGTTCCTGTTACAAGCCTGCTGAGATTTTATTGTTAAGATTTTATCATTAACGTCTTCGAAGCGTGAATACATTATGCTAACAACTTGAGACCGGTTATGCTGACCGGGAGAGCATAAACTACGCGTTTCGTATAGGATATATTTATTTCCCAACAACAACAAAAACAGCAGCTCACTATCGTAAAATGTTTGTCGGTGCATATATCAAAGTGTATTTACATGGATAACACAAAACACTTTCATTTCCACGGTCTACTTCGAATCACATGACTCTACAGTGTTATCATAATGACGTAAGATATCAAGGTTAATGAACCTGTTACTATATACATTTCCGTAGAACACTGCAGTGCGTTCCCATGTCCTGTGTTGCAACCATCATCTTTGCAGCAAGACACACAATCGTACGTGGGAGCAGCATAATCGCAGTTCATCCCCAAATATACTTCTTCTTCCCAGGACAGATTACAAGGACCTCGAGCACACGTCTTTTCCACCCAACGCTCGCCAGCTGGAGAAGAAAATTACTCGTTGTTAATTTAAATATCTGAAAATGTTTTACTGCGTTGTAGCATCAAATGCCATGTCCTGAAATGGTACCTTTTAAATGGTGTCTGCAAATCATTTTAAAACTTTGACCTCCATTTTCCTTGGAAACCTTTCTGTTTATCATGCTAATCAATATAACAAACCTAAATAGTTTATGATATACAAACATATGTTATAAACTTACAACTGGTTTTTCTAACCCTTGTTTGACAGCGGTCAAAGTCCTCTCCGTCAGGGCAGGGCTTCAAGTACTCCTCAGTGCAGGCTGTGGCATGGGTAACATTGCACTGATAACAGTGAAGTTTAGTAGCAATGGCCATGTCTGAAAGAAATAAACCTCTATTCAAATTTTCCCTTTTATACATTATTTGATACATAAACAAACTTGGTTTTCAACTGACTATCACACCAAAGTATTTCTTCATGTGTCAAAATCCCATCTGACCAATAAAATTTTCTTTTCTGAAATGTCAATATTTCGTTTATTTTTCATCTGATTTTGTCTTTATTTATGGCATTACGCAACCAACACCACAAGAAGATTTGGTACCACATGAAACATCTTGAGGGATGCCCACAATTCTGTTACATCAGTATATAAAGCCCTTGAAGTAGGCAGTCCCTTTGTCATACATAGGAATGTTCGTTTCGCAAGTTCAACTTGGCTGTCACCATTTCATCTGCTTCTCCTACAACTTTAAGATACTGTGCTTTTATCAACAGCTACATCATGACAGAAATCATTGGCATTATTAACCTCGACAGGTTGAGAGCCATTACTTTCAAGGATTTCATGACTGCAAATCGCTTCCTTTGACGTTCCCATGCTAACGCCTGGAAAGCACCAAATGGAAGAAGCCAGATAGCCGAGGAACATGTTTTTCTTGATTAAAACAACTGATTCTTTCTTTCAGGTACACTTAAAAAAAACTTTCTCACAAGATGGTCCATTTAAACGTTATCATTCCTCCTAATTAACAAATACTATTATGTTGTTGCTTGCACACTATTTCTCATGAATTTATGTCCTTATCAGACACACAAAGAATCTTGTCTTAGGAAGTTGGAATTAAGCAATACATTCCTATTAAAATATGTGCGACAATACATTCGTATTAAAATATGTGCGAAGTCACGTGGAACAAAAATCGGGGTTTTTCACCCACAAGTTTCAGGTCAAGAATTAACTCAGGATTCAGTTTCATGGAGAGTATTTTCAAATTCACATTTAGAATAGAATATAGGATTTAGGCCAAAGGCCAAGTACTGGGACCTATGAGGTCATTCTGCACTGAAACGGAAATTGGCAGTAAAAGGTTTGAAAGGTGTAGCAGGAGGAAAACCTAGCAGTTGCACTATGAATCAAAGTAAAATGGAAGAAAGGGAATATGAACGGAGGTACAGTAACAGGAATGACAGGGGTTGCAGCTAGGGGCCCAAGGAACGAGGCGAAGAACCTTTAGTGATGCCTACAGTGCACCGCATGAGGTGCACTGAAGGCATTTCCGCCGTACGGAGTAAATTCACATTTAGAAAAACGTTGGGTTCCATGCAGACTTTACAGAACTAACCTCCACCTGGACGCTAAGGTTTTACAAATTTCCACTGAGGACCCAGTGTCCCAAAATATATCTGAATATGACTAGCTGTACAAATAAAGGTACTTAGCACTAGATCGAAGCAATCAGGAATAAACATACTATCAATAAATTCCAAGTAGACAACGCAACGATTGTGCAGTAATAGCCAGTTTTCCAGTCATACGGATAATTGGAGACCCGAAATACTGCCTTACACCTAATTTGAAGGAAAAGTTCATCTTATTAAAAAGTTTATAAGAGATATACGTTTCCTATGCCGCCAGGAAAATAAATACTAGATATTCTCAATTTCAAAGGTTACCAACATGAATAACTCCTAAATGAACGTCAAATTCGGTGAGACCAATTCTCTCAAAGCGTGAATAACAGAAATTTAAAAATGCCTCGTCCTTTCCCTTATCCATACAAAATTATCTAACTTGTGGTCATTTCAGTATAAATATATACAAATATTTATTGTTAAATTATATATATATATATATATATATATATATATATATATATATATATATATATAGAATTTGTACGAATGCATATGGGAAAAATGCCTTTTATAAGACTGTATAATTATGTTCAATATATTTGTAATACTATGTATAAAAGCACATCTTTATTCCATGCGTTCTATATGCTGTAATTTATCCTCGAGAAATTCGTTACTGCTGTGTGTATGAATCAAACGCTTAAAATGACCTAATCTGATAGCGTTTGCCATGCAAATACAAGTACACGTACTACCTTACCCGGTCCCCAACCCCAGCCCCCTTCGCCACTCTCTGAAATGAATGACAGAATGAGTTAATAAACCAGAGACAAGCACACAAATCCACGGAGGATGATCTCCAAGACGCACCTACCTATGCAAGCCATTAAAACCGTCAATCCCTGCCAAATTAAAGCCAGCTTCATATTTTACTTCCAGACGTAAGATACGTTTCCTTTTTATACATAACAATGTCGGGGATGACATTCACAGCGTAACACTATTAAAGCCGTCACACAGAATCATTCAGAAGGGGAACCCGACGTTACCCCGACAAGAAAATGAAACTGAATTCGTCCTCAGAAGCAAATGCGTCACACGCTGTATCGAAAGAGGAAACTGAAGGAGATGTGCTGTACGGTCTGAGGACGTTCGTGTGTGTATTGCTTCAGGTGAGACAGAGAGCGAAAGGCCTGTTCAATAAACTGCCCAACCACACAATTCAGGGGACTCTCTTTCGTGTTCTGCGTACTTGGAGGGATTTTAAGATATTAGAAAATAAACGGTTTTTTCCTTGTTTCTTAAGATCTCCTATGGCGTTTGTTTCCTTTCTTTTGTTTTCAGTCTGGCCTTTAGCCACTCTCCTTTCAAACGCGCGGAAGTCGGCAACGCTTGCGCGCCTCTCTCTCTCTCTCTAGAGAGAGAGAGAAAAGAGCTGTAGCCAAACGCTTTGGAAAAGATTACTTTAAAAGCGTAACGGCCCGAAGGGCATGTGCCGCTAAGATGCTTTATCATGTTTTCATTGACAATTTCGTTTTACTTCTTATGTGCGAAATGATATAACCTATACGACATTCATCTTTGACTTTTTCTACAGGAATTGAAGCGGACTTCATTTCACAGAGACCTCTCAGTACAGCAGCTTTAAATTATGTCATTAGTGGGTTTGCAATGGAGATAATTCATTATTTTGTCCGTATAATGAATTGATTTTTGCATGCGGTGCTTGTCGATAATAATGAATTATAGTAAAATACAATATTGCTCAAAGTAAAATACAATACTATTCAGTGCTGTAAACTTTTGTTTAGAAATTGGTACAGTATTATATGTTACGAACCCCGTAGGGGTAGCGGGGCCGGGTAGTGCCGTTAGTGCGCCTCATGCGCGTGCATTGAAGGCATTACTTAAGATTCTTTGCAGCTTCCCTTTGGCCCATAGCTGCAACCCCTTTCATTGCCTCTACTGTGCCTCCGTTCATATTCTCTTTCATCAATCACACTTTCACCATATCCTAACAAAATTGGTTCATAGTGCAACTGCGAGGTTTTCTTCCTGTTGCACCTTTCAAACCTTTCTACTGTCAATTTCCGGTTCAGGTCTGAATGACATCACAGGTCCCAGTACTTGGCCTTTGCTTAAATTCTGTATTCAGCTCTGTTCTGTACGTTACGACAACAGCCCCGTTTTCTGAGGACGGCTGCTGCTTTGGTAGTAAACAAACGTTCTGTTTGCTCTAAGGAGCTAATGGATCAGGGTACGGTCGTGAACCACTGGGTGGTAGATGAGCCTCTGCATGACGCATGGTGTGAGTTTATCAAACACAGGTGGCACAGGGCTTGCATTTTCATATCGTGTATCTATAAGCAAAGAAGCACAAAATGTAAACAGAAAATACATCTGTGGCTTCTCGGATGTAGTGCAGAAGAGAGGAATGCATAATGGCTAACTTGTTTAGCGAGAGGAAGCCGGATTTTTTGCCACTAAGGAAACATAGGTTAAAGAACAATGTGTTCAATGTTAGTAGGAGGAGCTGGGCAATTTTCAGCGTCCAAGAAGGTGACTGTACCTCCAGAGTTGTCTGGAAGCTCTACAGAGGCGGCGACGCTGTGGCGGAAGGAAAATTGTGTCAGAGTGGAACGACCTCTTAGTAATGTGATTATTATCAGGCAAAGTTTAGTGTCATCGTGGCAGGTGCTGACTGCCTCAATGTTTGCCTGGCATTTGATGTCGGTATTCTACTTATTTTCTAGTGATTCTTTCAATGTTCGTCTCATCCTACAGAATCGTTCTGACCTAGGACAGGGCGGCAGTCCTCCTCCCTTAGTAAATCTGTCAGTCCAAAAGACAACACTGACAATGTCAGGGTTGCAGCCAACTTCATTGGCGGTAATGACACGCTTCTTGCATTATGTCAAAACTGGAGCACAACAAAGCCTCAGGCTCGAGACTTTTTCTATGATGAGCAGGCTTTGGATAAGGCGTGACAGTTGAGTGCAGATTCTACATCATTTTATTCTAGTTATTTATTTACTTATTTTTAGACCGTGTTGGGCTACGCTTTACACCTAGAACAAAACGGGAAAGTATTGGATGCAGGCCCTAAACCTTTATATGGCGTAACACGACATATAACAGCAAACGGGCTTCACACACATGGGTTTTGAACTTAATACGACGTGTTGATATTGATTTTTCACGCTTTTTAATACTTGTCGGGTGTGGGTGGTAATTATTATTTTGGAAGTATCTAGTAACTCTTCCCAGTGTAACAGCAGACATTCACCGCAACTACCAGTGTCTACTTTATCTCCATTGTGTGAAGATATAACCGGTGCGTGTGCTCCCAGTGCGTTTTCCTTATCGTGTAATGGCAATCATGAGAACAATATTGATAAGGGGATACAGTGATAGTGAAGGATATTAAAATGACAGTGATAAAAACAAGGATTATGTGCATGAGGAGGAAAGTGAAGAACATGAAGCAGCAATCGGTTTGCCAACAACCTTGCGGGAACCTCTACGCCACATACCCTAGTGCCGCTCGTATATCATCATCGCTCTTTGTCGATAACTGTTATACTTTCCGTAAGCTTTTTCAGCTGCAGTTTTCAAGGAAGACAAGAGGCTGCGGTACAGTGAAAAGAAGGGCGAAATTCTTTCCCAAAACTCCTACCATAATAGCCATAGGGGGCGTCACACCGTCAGTAAGGAAGCAAATTACATCCATGCTGTTGCCTGGAAAAATATACTGAACGTTACCGCTCTTTGTCATTCTTATCCCTTTCATGGTCGACAGCCAAGTGTAAGTGTCATGGTAACACTATCTGTCAGAGTGGACTATAGGAAATTTAAAAGCTAAAGCTACAAAGACATAAACAGCCGCCTCTGGGAACATCACGGGGAATAACCTGGATTTAAATACCCAATGCAGGACTGTTAACTGTGGTAAGTATGGTTTTTAAATGTTTTCAGCTTTCGGGGTAACAAAGCCAAAAATAAATTAACTTTGCTAACCAGGAGTTATATTTAACCATAATAATTAATCTTGAGAATTATTCAAGGGACTGGCCCCACACGAAAAAGACACGTAGGTCTAGTAATATACTGTAGGTATCTAAAAATGTGAGAAAATCGAGAAGTTGAAGAGTTGGACATTATTACGTATTTATCTGGTATAAGTACCGGGTAGATTATATATTTATATTTCAGCCCAATAGCCAATAAAAGCTAAACAATGTATTAAGATGGTGTGGATAGGTCTATCCCAGCTTTGTAAAAGTGAATCGGAATTTGACTTGCATGTGCCGAAATAGACTTAAAACTCTCTTGATAGCATAGTGGAAGTGGTAACATCAGTCATACTAGATTTATACGCATATATATATATATATATATATATATATATATATATATATATATATATATATGGTATTATTTCACTTATGGACATTAATTGCTTTCAACATAAAATATAGGTTTTTCTGTTGTATTATGATGTGATTTACATGATTTTGAGGTTTATTTCCATCGCAAATGAATACTTATCCTTCCCCGGCAAATGATATACTGTATACAAAATTAATAAAATTACGACTTGTCAGAATACTGCACCACCTCTAGCTAATGCACCTGTAATATATATATATATATATATATATATATATATATATATATATATATAAAACTATATATATATATATATATATTGGTTCTAGGACTATTGCAATCCGGACAATTGCCAGTGCCAGTGTCATGCGGACAACTTCCAGGCGGAGGATTTCCATGCTTAATTCATTTGTTTCTTATGAAAGATTATTCCTAATAAGCACTCCTTTACAATTACTGGTTTGGATATCTGTAGTTTAAATAAGTGGTCCAAAGCAAAATCCTTGTTTAGAAATCTTAGTTGAGTTAGAATAAGTGTTATTATACAAAATTGCTTGTTTATTAGTCAATATTCTGTTAAGTGTTTTTAAGCAAAATGCTTGTTCGTGAGCCTAGGCAATACTTTAGTCCTTCATGGCTTCCATGTATTGTATTTCACACTTCCAGACTGGTAGTGAACATTTTTACTTATTTTCTACAGCCCTTAGCTATGGCTTCTACCATTAAAAGTGAGCGTGGCAAAGATATTTTAGTGGATGGTCTGCAGTACATGTACCATCAAAATGGATACAATAGTGACAATTCTGTAATTTACTGGGAGTGTGCAAAGAGGAAACAAAAATCATAAAGCACGATTGCACACAAAATCAAAAGCCGAAAACTACGAGTTGATAAAAACTATCAACGAACATAATCGTGAAGCATCTAAATGTACAGTTGATGCCAAGCGTGCTGTTGTAAAGCTAAAAGATGTTTCCTCAAATAATTCATCTACAAGATCGTTAGTTGCAAGCTGTTTGTCGCCGTTGGACAGTTGCAGCGAGCTGAGGTACAAGACGTCCAGCATCTAAGCAGAAATATTTGTCGATGGAGGCAGCAAACTTTCAGTGCTCCTGTAATCACTATGGAAAGGGCAGGGTTCTGTATTCCAACAAATTTTCAACTTCTTTCATCTGGGGAAGAGTTTGTGCAGTATGATTCAGAAGCTGAAGACCATAATCGCATTCTGATATTTTCCACGTATATTTGCCCTTCTTCGTAACAAAACAGTGGAAACTTATAAAGTGTTTTACAAAAAAATCCAAGACTTCCTGCAACAAAATCCAACAACTATATTGAGTGACTTTGAAAAATTATCATTTAACACAATTAAATGTACTTTTCCTGACACTGATGTGAGTGGATGCTTCTTCACTTCTGCCAAGCGAATTACAGGAAAATTGTTGATTTGGGGTTTAAGGTTCGATACCACAATGATAACGAATTTTATCTTAAGATACGTTGTTTCTCTGCACTTGCTTTTTTACCAGTTGATGATGTGCCTACAGGTGTTGAACTTTCAGAGGATGACGATAGGCCTATCCCTGAAGAATTTCTCTCGTATTTTGAGGTAAATTGCATCGGAGTCATAAGAGGAAGAGGTGGAAATCGCAGAAGAGCTACTCCATTATTTCCATTTTCCATTTGGAATATGGACCTAAGAGCTCGTCTATGCCTTGAACAAACAACAGTCTCGAAGGATTTCACAGTGCGCTATCAAATAATGTTGAACACCCTCACCCTAACATTTGGAAACTCATAGATCGTCTTATGGAGGAGGAAGTTTTATCCCAAATAAAAGTGCTTCACATGGAAAGAGGAGATGAGAGATCTGCTACCACAAATTATAAAAACATAAACAATCGTTTAGAGAAGATAGTCAGCAGCTATAATCCTGGCGATAAAATTACCTTTCTACGTTCCATTGCTTATAACTTACACACATATATTTGTTTGTATTATATTATATACTGATATATATATATATATATATATATATATATATATATATATATATATATATATATATATATATATATATATATATATATATAGGCTATGACATATAGAGATATATACAGTAGAT
>NC_089767.1:21614508-21792008 GCF_040412425.1 Macrobrachium rosenbergii | reverse complement strand
TATTTGCATGAGGAGAGAGACAGTGTGGTCACTGAAATATAGCCTTTATTTTCCACATTTTGGCATTTTTATGGGCTCCTTATATTTAATATATATATATGTATACATATCAGCAAAAAAGCCTATGAAAGTCTTGAGTGGTAGAGTTTTTTTGTCACTGTATTCTGTTGCACACATTCATACATATATATATATATATATATATATATATATATATATATATATATATATATATATATATATATATATATATATATATATATATATATATATATATATATATATATATATATATATATATATATCACACACACACACACATGCTTATAAAAAACAATATACAGTGAACCCCCGTGATTATTTGGGAAGCGCCCCACGCACCACCCCTGTGAATAGGTCAAATCCACGAATGCTTAAAACCCCTCTAAAAACACTTAGAACTGTCCATTTTGATAGCTTAAACCAAGAAAAACCCTGTAAAAATTCTTATACCTGAGTATTTTAATAGTTTTATCACAAAAGTGCATTTATTCATGAAAATTATATGAAAATACAGTAATTAGTGAATATTTCTCAGTGAAAAATAACTTGTTTTGAATGGGCGAATTTTCCATGAATGATGGCTAGATATGTTCCACAGAGAAACCCGCAAATGCATGAGTCCATGAACCATGAGAACACAAATACAGGGGTTTACTGTAATAAATATAAATATATATATATATATATATATATATATATATATATATATATATATATATATATATATATATATATATATATATATAATATATATATAAATATATATATATATATATATATATATATATATATATATATATATATATATATATATATATATATATATATATATATATATATATATATATATATATATATATATATATATATATATATATATATATATATTGTATAGGCTATATACATGTATATAGAGAGAGATAGATAATATAATATATATTATGAATTCAGGCCCTCTGCCATTTTAAAAATTAATATCATTAACTGGAATAAACTCCCCAAACCTAACTGAAGGTGTGAGAGGGCAGTTTCCAGCCAAAGCCGGCAGTGGTTGTTCTTCTCCCCTATTGTTAATGTATTTTCTCATTGTTGTGCCATTCCTTAAGATTTTAATCTAACACTCCATTTCTCTATATTCGACTTATGCTGGCACAGAACCTCATTCCAGATAATACCAGCGAAGACGAGATCAAACTGCCCACCAGCTCTTGTCACATGACCCAAGACGGGTCAAACAAGGGTCTGAGAAAGGAAAGCGAGGCAGATACTGGCAATTGATCACTCAGGGAATCTTCCTCTCAGTTGGGATAACATTCCCCCTTTTTGGAGCGGGCCCCCCCATTTCCTACAAAGATAGGCTAACCTGCCCCAAAGTCCAACTGCTGTGAGGGCAGCCATACAAACGCAACCGAGATTCATCCTTACTCTAATGAGAGTACTGTAGATCTTATGTCAACAGGTAGCCTATGCCTGGATAGGGAAGAGGGATTTTACCCAGTAAAATTCTATAATTCTCTCGTCTTTCAATTTCAAGCTTTCCCTCCTTTGTGAATCCTTCTTTCAGTCGGCAATCAGTGATTAAATCTCCCTTGCTCAGTGAGTTATCATGGCTGAATTAGATAAGTGAATTTAAGTGATTTAAGAAGTGAATTAAGTGCCTCCTCCAGCCTTGACCTCTGTTCACGTGTTATGCCTGCATGTTGATTTTAATAATCAACAAAGCGCGCTCTGCATTTTCAGGAGACGTTCTCTCGTGAAATCAACTATGCCTTCACATCGCTGTTACCAGTTCGCCAATTTACTCCATTCAAGTCCGTTGCAAATAAAACCTGCCTCAGCCAGAGCCTACACCTGCTCCAGAGCCACAGCCCAAGGACTGGTCGTCCTTTAAGAGGTGGAAGCGAAAGTTCTGCGCTTTGTGCAGCATGTGCAGCATGTGCAGGCACTCCCAGAATTCCACCCAGTGTCACGCTAAGTCCGCTACATCAAAAAATCTGCAAACAAGTGTTTCTGGGACTCACTGCAGTACCAACTAAACAGAAGAGATTACCACATTGCTCTCCCTGATGATGATTCAACCTGGATCAATTGGTCATTATACCCCCTGGCCAATATAGAGACCAAGGGCTCTGTTATTGCAGAGGTTGTACTACCCAAGTATGGCCAAATCAGTGAGGACGAAGGAATGACTTTTGTGTGGGTGGATAGCATCACCCGAACAATTCCCACCATCCTCCTGAGGGTGAGAACGAGTCACAGACGCACTGGCCATGTAACAATAAAGCAGTGCTGCCTAGTAGTGGTGGAAATACTTCCAGGATGGCACCATCTTATACTAGGCCATGACCTGCTGTCGAACTACTTCCCATGGACTGAATCCCCTCCAGCAGACGAGCTAGTGCCTTGCCTCAAGTCAGTGCCTCCGCCTGACCTGTGTAGTGCTCCGTCCCATTTGGTCGTTGATCCCTTCCCAGATTTAGATTCTGGCCACTTGAACCATACACCTGAGTTGATGTCTGGCACTATTGACCCCGAGGTCGCTGACGTCACTCCTTCAATTATTGTGCCTGGGCCTGCTTCAGTGCCAGGGCCAGAGGAACCTCTTGCAAAATGCAAACCTTTTGCCCATTGAACTTCTTCCTCCTTTACATCTGAAAAACCAGAGCCCCCAAGAAACCCCGGACTCATTCCCAAGGGTGATTATGAGGAGTAATCATTAACCTCAACACTTCTAGCCTCTGGCACAGGAGGCTCTCCACCAGTGCCAGGTGGCACTGCATCCATCTCAGAACTTATGGGTATGATCCATGTCCCCGACAGCAGCTCTGCTACAGACCCTGTCAGCTTTCTCATCTCCTCTCCTACCTCACGCCTTGGCGGCTCCCCAACCTCGCAAACTGAGTCCTTCTTGGCCCTCCTTTCCTACTTCCTACCTTGGTGGCTCCACAGACTCGCAACCTGCAGCTCCATCTTGGCCTCACTTTCCAGGGCCAGCCCACCCTTTCCTCTTGCAATCAGTGACACGATAATGCCACCCAGATGCCTGCCATTGCCATGGCCACTCCTAGAGAGTCCCACCTGATTTGGGAAGAAATGGTCCCACATGGGGCTGAAATTGATAGACATGACCTTATAACCATCGAGAGTATAAATTACATCACGGTGGCACTCCCCTGTGTTTGCTTAAGGGTCACCACACCCCCCAGAACTAAAATCTGCACACTTGCAGTAACTACACACCTTCCTGGAGGCCATGACCTCCTCCTGGGACAGGAACCCCATTTACAGCCCTCCTATAGACCATCTAGGATCCCTGTACCTTCCCACACTTCATGCGCTCCCAAGGAAGATTTCCTGCCAGCGCCACTTGAGTGCCCAGGGCAGTGCCAGTTTCCATCCACCATGGAGTTGGGAAATTTCTCATTCCTGAAGGCTCCGCTCCTCACCCAGGACAGGACTCTATGTCCTCACCTAACTCAGCAACTTCAACGCTTCCCAGAAGAAGTAATTGGAAGGCTACCTGCATCAAAGGGCTAAGGAAGCATCCTTAGTGGCACACTGTTTACTTTAATAATAAATGATATCAGTAATAACCTACCAATCGGAATTAAAATTAACTTGTATACGTATATGGATGATTTTGTCTTATGTTATTCAGCATCTCGCATAAAACATGCAGAGCGAATCATAAAAAAACTATAATAAAAATAGATGGATGGGCCTCATTTGTAAGCTTTCAATTTTCCATACAAAAGACTCATGCAGCAATGTTTTATAAAAATAAAAAGTGGAAAAAAGGTGAAATAAATTTTAAAATCAGAAATCATTCCATGCCAGTTGGCCAAACAGCAAAATTTTTGGGATTAGTATTTGATACTCACTTGAACAGGAAAGCCCACATAACATGCATGAAATCAAAATGTAAAAGAGCATGAAACCTAATTAAAAAACTATCGAACACCACTTGGGGAACCGATAGACACACCCTTACTGTACTGTATAAAGCAACAGTACTGTCTATCATTGGTTATGGAAGTGAAATACTGTATATGGCTCGGCATCAGAAGCAACGTTGAAAACATCAGACCCAGTTCATAATGAAAGCCTTAGAATATGTTCAGGAGTTTTTAGATGAGTTTTTAGATCATCATCTTCATCAAAGTCATCTTTACAAGTTGAACGTGATGAACTATCTCTCTCTCGCTCTCTCCACAGAGAGCTAGTAACAATGAAGAGTGCTCTGAGAATTCAAACAAAGGATTCTCCAACCAAAAAATTATTTGGATTAAGAGATGTTTATAAACAATCATCCACCTCCTTTCCCAATGAGAGCTAGAAGATTGTTTGAGGTGCTAAATATAAATATACAATTACTTTTAATAGTAAAATTACTTCCTCGTTGGACAATGAATAAAATGAGAATTTGTACACACTTAAAATATTTATCAAAAAGTTATTCACATACTTGTACCCCAGAACACCATAGGCAACATACAGTAGAACATATAATCCGAAAAGGTCCACATTACGCAATATACGTGGGATATGCTGCAGTACCCCAAGACAAAATGTATCAGTTCTCTCTACCAGATAATACGTCAGAATTTACAGCCGAGTTATGTGCAATAGCATCAGCCATAAAAATAATTAAAGAAACCTCATTTAATAATTTTGTGATTTATAGTGACTCCAGAAGCGCTATAGAAGCCATTCAAAGCTAAAATAAAAAAATTATAGTGTTCAACAAATTAAGTTTTCACTTCATAAATTGTATACTAATGGAAAAAATATTGAAATATGGTGGATCCCTGCCCATGTAGGGATTAAAAGAAATGAAAAGGCTGACATAAGCAGCTAAAGAAGCATTTGACATGAAAAGAGCAAATGTAAACATCCCTATTAGTGACTATATAAGATATATGAAAACAATCATTGTAAGTACATGACAAAATATATGGAATGAAGAACCTGGAAATAATCAATTAAAACAGATAAAATCCAGTTGGGAAATGGAGTTCATCATGTCAGAGAGAGAGACACACACACAAGTAATTCTGATGCGTCTTCGAATAGGCCATACTCGTTTGACACATGGACACTTAATGAAGTCCATGTGGCCCTCCTCCCAAATGCCCAGATTGCAATGTGTTGATAACAGTCAAGCATGTATTGTGTGAATGTCCAAAATGTAACCTGCAGCGATTATCAGATTTTGGAAATTTTGTCAGAATCGTCAACATTTTCAGTACATAATACCCATTTTAATGTTCATGAGGAACTGTGATTTAATTGATAAATTATGAAAAGTAAGTAATAGAAATACAAAAACCCTTAGGGTTCTAATGAATTTTAAAATAACTAAATCTTAAAATTTTACTTATTTTGAATTTTAATATACCTTTTTAGTGAGTATATATGGAAACATGAGCATAAATGTATTTATTGTCTGAGTGTGCTCCAGTGTGAGAGTGTATGCCTTTGTGCAGCTTTTAATTTCATTTTCATTCATTCGTCACCATACCGAGTGACCTGTTTGGTCCCAGTGCTAGGCTTTTAGCCTAAACCTATCATTTCATCCAAATCCTTCGGTCCAGCCCTATGAGAGCTGAACGTCAGCTCAGAGGTCTGGTTAAACTGTTTTAATAATAATAATGATAATCTACACCAAGTTATCATGGAAAGATTGTTTGACCTTTGGGGACGTCCAGTGATAGACCTGTTTGCAACCCGGCACAACATGAAGTTGCTAGTGTTCTGCTCGGTCGTCCCAGACCTTTGGGCAGCAGCAGAAGATGCCTTTCAGCACCCTTGGGACAATCTCAGCGCACATTTGTTTCCTTTGTTCTTCTTATTCGTCAGGTGATCAACAGGGTGATGACCACCGCAAATCTCAATGACCTTGGTGGCTCCCAAATGGCTATGTGCCGAATGGTACCCAGACCTGCTAGCTGCTATCCGAGACACCAAGAGAGATTCCTCCCAGGCACAACCTTCTTTGCCAGCTCCACATGGAGAGGTTCCACCAGTCCGTAGAGTCCCTATCTCTTCATGGCTGGAGACTATCCTCCAGCATCTCTTACGAGCAAAAGGCCTTTCTCACCGAGCAGCAACAGAGATGTCGGATACCCTCTGAAATCCTCTGCAGCCGTCTATCAGGGGAAATGGATCCTCTTCTGTGGTTGGTGTCATAGAAGGGGTCTCTCTGGTCGTAGCTACTATTCAGCAGGTAGCGGACTTTCTCGTCTTCCTTCGCTGAGAGAAGCATCTCTCTGTCTGAGCAATTACGGGCTACAGGGCCACCCTGGGCCTAGTTGTACGCCTAAAGGGCAGATCTCTATGCTGATGAGAAGCTTTGAAAAGTCTTGCCCTCCCAGGGAACTCAGGCCCCCTGAGTGGGACGTGACTCTCGCTCTTCATAACCTGACTCGTGCACCTTACGAGTCGTCAGACAGGGATCAAACCCTCACACTACTGTATATTCTTGCTTGCCCTGGTATCGGCAAAAAGTGTAGGGGAACTCCATGGTCTTTCTTGTAATGGTAAACACTTGAGGGGATGGGGAACTGTCCCAGAATTTGTAGCAAAAACTCAAAATCCATCGGTCCCTGACATTAGGTTTGAGTCCTCCTCAATCCCTTTCCTAGAGGACTTTGTAAGTAATGTCCCAGATGAAGTGCTACAGCACTATGTCCAGTTAAAGTGTTGTGGTACTACCTTAAGAGGACTCGACAGCTCAGGCCGGGGTGTCAGTGGCTCTTTGTCAGTACAGTGCTGGCAAGACCAAGAAAGGTGTCCAAGAACACCATCTCTTTTTGGCTTCGTGAGACTATCAAACAGGCATACTCAACATCAAATGAAAAGGATTCAAGTATGTTCCAGCCTAGAGCTCACGAAGTCAGGCATTGCTCCGTCCCTTTCATTCAGGAAGAACCTGTCCGTTCATCAGGTGCAGAGATCAGGAGTGTGGTTTTGTCAAACTGCGTGCATCTCCTTTTATCTGAGGGACATTGCCCATAGGTCCTTGGACACCATTTCCTTGGGCCCTGTGGTGGCTGCTCAGCAAGTTGTGTAGCTCATCCAGTTCCCCTAGCAAGACAGGTAGCATCTTGTCTAAGATGTACGGTTGCAAAATTGAGAGTGAGAGTGTTAGTGTGTGTGACTGGCCTCTCTCCTTTCCCTTTTCTTATACCCTTTCTCTCCCGGTAGGCAGAGGATCAGTTGACATACCATCATGTGCTGGACAGACATAGATGTAGGTAAATGATCAGCCTTTCTATTTTCCTATTTACTATGGTCTAATAGAAGCAAAAGTCTTGCACTCTCTCTGGCAAGGGGAGAGAGGGATTGACAATAAAAAAACCTGTTGGTTATTTCTAGCGCTATTGTCTCCAGCATGGCATTCCTCCAAGTCTTTTTTTAATTAATGTTGCTGTTAGAACCCATTACTGTACTACTTTAAAAAGCCCAGAAGTGTGACATTTGAGCACACACATTTTTTCCTTTGATCAGAGGCATGGGACTTCTTCCTTTGCTTGCAAGTCAGTAAGTTCCTCGTACAAAGACCGACAGTTTATATACGTGTAGGAATAAATGACAAATTTTTTAAAGTAATTTGTAGGCTATTTTTCCTAACATACAAACCTGAGGTCTGTACATATATTGCCCACCTCTAGCCACCCCTCATTCTGATACCTGGGCTATTAAGCAAGTGAGAGAACCTGTACTAGATGTCATTTAATATTGTTTCAGCTCTTTCATTACAATGCTTAGGTTTTTCCAAAGCTAATTGCAAGTCCCATCTCTATTAATATATACTGTAATACATTGTTAAGCAAGCTGTTCAAATCTTGTAGTGCTCTGCAGATTATTACAGCCTCATCTGCATATTTTGAAGACTGTCAACACCTTTCCATAATTGTCAAATGCCATTTTGTAATTGACAAAAGCTTCAGAAAGGGATTTTTAAATTCCATACACTATATCATAACACAAATCCTTATTCTGTGCTGCTTTGGTCTTTTCTAACACCACCTTGTTTATCTCTAAACTTTTGATCAATTTCTTTCACCTGCCTGCTGAGAGTAGGCATACTAAATCCTTTTGTTTCAACTGATGTAAGTGCAGTGCCTTTTTATACTTACCGTGTTTGGACAGGTCCCCTTTCTTTTGTACCTTTTCCTGATTTCCAGTTCCCAATCAAGCTTTGTCTCCTCATTCTGCAAAACTGTCTAGTCAGGGTGTCATGTCAGTGTCAGCTAAAATCATCTACAATATACTAAATTCCATCATAACTTGTTCTCCATCTCTTTAAGTTTATCATTAGTTCCTAATTAAAAAGTGTGAATTCATTCATAAGTATTCAGGTCTTATTCAGCTTTAGTTATATATATGTATTAGTTCATCCTCCCCCTCATAGCTCCTCTAGTTACCTCAGAAAAATTTTCTCACACCAGTTTCTTTCCTCTGATGTTATTATTGACATACTGTACCTCCTTTTGACATGTCCGTGTACACTATTTTTGCTCTGTCCACTTATGGATATTTTATTAAGTCTGTGGGCTATGTAACACCGATGCCACTCCCTGAATGCATCGCTTTGTCAGCATCATCAGGCTGTTTGTCCGAGTATTCTCTCATATCTGTTCTTGATCTTGAACTTCACTCACTATCCTTCCATTTTTTTACTTTATGGCCTTTCTTGTTAATAAAAATGAGGAAAAATGAAATTCCACTCACGTCAGTTTCTGCCACTTTACGTCTGTCAGCAAAAAAAGTAAAAACCCATGAAAATAAAAACTACCAAAAAAATTAAAAAATGCAGAATCACATAAAAATAAATGTTAAATATATAAAATAATGTGATGTATAAAATTATTTAAAAGCTTAAAATTTTCTTACGCACATCCTATACCTGTAAGGTACTATACTGTGATAGCAAAGTACAATTCATCTTACAGCATTTCAAGTTCTTGTTTTCAACTTTGCAGTGGTGTTCCTTAAATAATAGGAAAAAATAAAAGTTTCTTGAATCAGTTTACTCAAGTCAGCAGCATTATTAGCATCCTTACTGGTTTTCCATGAGGTGCTAAGAACATTTTATGGTAAATGGTTATGGGTTTTTTTTACATTTTAAATATAGGATAATTTATATTTTAATTGAAAAATTTTTTAGTATTTCTGTATGACGACCTATAAATGACAATAAGGGTTATTTATAAGGGGTCTGTGTTGTTTTTTAAGGCGTTTAATTCAAGTAAAGTCATATTTTTGTTGAAAGACTAAAAAGGTTAAATTATTGAAATATTTTTTATTTCTATGTGACAACTATTAATGACGATATGGGGTGTTTATAGGGGGTCTGTGTAGCTTGTAAAGGCAGTTTATTCGAGTTAAATCATTTTCCAATGTACGTCACTTATTTTGGAATCAATTACCATAATGTCATTATGCGAGGTATACCTGCATACATACAGTACTGTACTTTATTTTTCTTACTGTATGTAAGTTATTAAATTTATAAAACAATACCACTATTACAGTATTGTTATATTAAAAATACCACTAACCTTATGCATGTGTAAGGATATGCTGTTATGTATCTTCTACCGCACTAAACACATCCACTTCCTTTCAAGTCTTCCACTTGATGACTTGATTATTGATATTAAACATGAAGACATACATAGCAAACAGATGTTTAAAAAATGTACATATAGCATTGCAATCATTCATTCTATAGCATTATCATCATTCATTCTATAAGAGATAAAAGGAGTGTCAGGATTTTCACTCTCTTTGTCATCTACTGTATGTTCTGTGTGAAGGAGTAGGAGTGGCTGGTCTAGGAGTATCTGTGATGGCAAGGTAGGTGGAGAGGGTGGAAGGTGAGAATGGGTTTCTAGGTTTGACCTTGGGAAATGTAGTACAGTATTGTGATTTCTGTTTGAGTTTTTGTCTTTCAATTTCTTCAAAAATTTATTTATAAGGTGCAATTGCTTCTGACATTTCCAAAAAGTACAAGTAGAGCTTTCATGTTTATTCCTTGCATAATTGTCAATTTAAATACATAAATTTATTAAAAACACTAAAAATCTTAAATTACTAGCGACTTACAGCATATTAACATTATTGGGTTGCTGGTAAGGGTTTATTGGGTGTCTAAGTAATTTTTTAAATGTTTTATTCTATTTGAGACTTCTTCGATTCAAGTCACAAATCTTGATAATGGTGAGGTTATTACTGCATAATATATATATATAAATTATATATATATATATATATATATATATATATATATATATATATATATATATATATATATATATATATACACACACACAGTATATTATATATATATGAGAGAGAGAGAGAGAGAGAGAGAGAGAGAGAGAGAGAGAGAGAGAGAGAGATTTACATTAAATCCTTGTTTATGTGAACTAATTGGGGGAGACCTAGTTCAGATGGTAATTCAGACAAGTTTTTTGATTAACTGATGATTTTGCTAGATATTTTAGAGAATGTGGAAACATATGATTCAGATATTTCTTCTGAATAATAATAATAATAATTTAATGAAATGATCATATAAATATACTCTAAAGTATATATAATAAATAAAAAGTATTTCATACTGTTATTAAGAATGAAGTAGATTAAGTTTAATAAAATAACCAAAGCCTTTTGTCTCATACTTATACAGTAAAGTTTGTTTATAACGTACGGGCTTGTAATGAATTCAGGCTTATAACGAATGAAAGTGAAATCCCCGGTCCCAATTCAAATAAATCAACTTAAAATTGTAGGTTTGTAATGAATTCTTTATCACAAAGTCAGATATATAACGAACTATTTTGTATGTCCCTGTGACAGTTTTATTGGTAAAAATTACCTGTTGTAACGAAGTGATAATTTTGTTAAACAAACATCAAACACCTGTTATCCCAGTTTACTGTTACAGTATTACTTTGTTCTTAATTTTGCCTTTGTCAGCTATGAAAATTTTTTGCCGCAAAAGGGCCATGTTTTTGCGGTACAGTAGTACTTAATTCTTAAAATGTTTTTACATGAAATGATAGGAAAAATTTTTTTTTTAACCACTTAGTGCTTGTTTGCTCATTTTAATTGCTTATGACTTTTCGTTTTTTATGTAATGTGTAATTAAAATATTTAAAATTAATATGCTGTGTTACTTTCTCATTATTCCATGTGAAATCTGTGTCAACAGGTTGTTTCTTCACACACAAATTACGTTCAGTACACTAGAAGCGTAATAAAATTCACATGTACAAGTATTACACTTGCCCTGGGTACTGTGTACATTGTGTATCAACCTAATCATTTAAATGTTTTAAAATAAATTAAAAACTACAAACATAACTTTAATTTTGTTATAAACATTAAAATACATATCCAGTTCTTAAACTAACAATGACTTTTATTGAAAAGTATTAGCAATCTTGATACACTTAGGATGATCGATACTTTATTGTTTGGATTCCATTCTGTATCAAAACAAGGGAGGTAATCCAGTCATTTCAAGTATCTATTTTTATAACGAGTGATGCCTATAACAAATTGCAGACAACAGTCCCCTGGAATTTGCTATAAACAAACTTTACTGTATATTGTGTTTCAGGTTATATTTAAAACTTTGTACTGAACACAATAAACATGCAAAATATTAAAAGTGCACTAAAAATATATTATTACAGTCTTAAACAATAAATACGCTGTCATTACAAAAAATGAAAACTTTTAAAGGTATCAGGATAGTTTTCATTACAATTAGCCTGGTGTTTTAGCCATAAGAATCTTGTTATGGAAGGTGGTAAAATAATGAAAAAATTGTTTCATTACACTTTTAATGCATTTATCACTTAGAAGTATATAATGTGGTCACAGTACAGTATTCAGATTGGAGCAGTAGCAGTTACTATATTTGATGGCATATAAAACCCCTTCCCTGACATTTAGGACCCCTCATTCTCCAGTTCAGCAGGGAATATTAAGATAAAAAATTTTTGTGTTAACAACATGTAATCATGTAATGTTACTGAAATATTATATAGCAACAGTGTGGCAGAAGAAAAATTTAACAATACTTGCAACTAGGATGACAAGAGAAAAAATCTTTTTTATTAATAATCTTGCTATAAATTTACATGAGAACACAAAAACAGCCAAGGTATAGCAGAAAGCAGAAAACATTTTATAACAATCTACCATTAAAGATGAAAATACTGGTAAAGCATGAAATCAGACAAGCAGAACATTCTTTTATAATGAAATCATATGTGAATGCAATAATAAAACATGGCAAGAAGAAAAAAAGCAACTTAGGTATAGCAGAAAGCATTTTAAAAGAGAATGAACCAGTATGGTGATCATACACAAAAACAAGAAGGTTGGAAAGCATCAGTGTTCAATCACAAAAGCTTTAATCATCTTCAAATCCTGAAATTTCATCAGCACCATCATTACCAAAACCTAAAATCTTATGATCACCAATGTTGGTATCACTGTATTTTTGCTGTTGTTGTTGTCATGATAATACTTTTTGGCAACAATCTGTGAGCATTACTGGAAATTTTCAGTACACACTGACAGGTAGCAGCAATGTTAGTGAGGCCTACGGCAACAGTGATCAGTGATGATATTACTTACCGACATCAACCTAATTTCAAGATTACTTCAAAACCAAAAGATGTTTCCATGCGAAAAAAAGATGTGTGATGACATTTTAGAGGTGAGTGCTAACAAAGATTCTTCCCAGTCATCCAGCGTTGATTTTTATGACAATTCACTTTTTAATTGAAATACCCGTAATAATAACAATAGTGATAATAACTGTGGTAATAATGATATCTGAGTAAATACCAGTCATATTAGAGTGTTATAGTTTGGCTAGGTGCAAGTACTGATAGTCTACAGCCATGTGAGAGCTAAGTAAATTAGCTCATTGGTCTGATCAAACTGCTCAGTAATATAAAAATACAGCATCTGGGTAAACATTATCTTACCAGATACCACAGCTTTGCCTGTAAGACATGGGTGATATTTCCTTATCCATTTTCTCAGAAAAAAAGGTCATATGCCATCAAATGCTGTACAGTACTTTGTGTTGGTGTGCCTTAGGCTATGCATCTCTAGGCTAGTTTTAAAACATAGCTTGTTCTGATGTTTTATAACTTCAATGTATTGTATTTGACATTGTGATGAATTTTCTTTTAAAGGATAAAACTCTGACATTACAAGTCTTAATTATTGCAATAATAATAATCCTCCTGAACAATTTATAACTTTGTCGATGTGTATCATAACTTCAATGTATGGTATTTGATATTGTGATGAATTTTCTTTTAAAGGATAAAACTCTGACATTACAAGTCTTAATTATTGCAATAATAATAATTCTTCTTAACAATTTATAACTTTGTCGATGTGTATAATATGATCATGAAATGTATTCAGAAAAGAAGCTGACATAGCTTCTTTTTTAATCTCATAGCTTTTGTCATTGCCTCATTTAAAGTAACATGTTACTGGGTAAAGTAATGTATAAAACCTCAGAATTGACTAAAAACACTATCTGGTGCAATAAATATAAATTACTTAATGCAGATTATGCGTAAAAATAAAAAAAAAAGCAAAAGCTTATTAAGAGAATCCAAATAATAGGATTGTTTACATCTCATCAGCTGATAAAGCCGAATGATTATTGTCATGATAAATCAGTTAAGTTAATTCAGACAACCAGCAAATCTGGATAAAGTCGCCCCCCAAATTAGTTTGGATAAACGAGGTGTGTGTGTGTGTGTGTTTTTTTTTTTTTTTTTTCTTTTTGATGAATTCTTCATTGGTCTAGTCTACCATCTGAGTACTGATGTAATAGGTTCCAGTAGGACAATGGTTTGTACTTTTACAGAACTACCCTGGTTACAGAATAACACACATATGATGGGGAAAACAAATATCTTTTTATCAGCGTAATTGAATATAGATAACATGCATTATACAAAGGTGTCGGCCCCTCTGCTTAGTACCATATTTCAACATAAAGTACAGTAGGTATAAAATTTCTACAGTACAAAAAATATTCTTTATACATTTTGTTCCTAGCATTAAGAATAAATGCTAATTATGATAATATGAGATAGTCCTATTCTAATACAGTTCTAAGGCCATTAGAGTAAAGTATCATTTCTCCTATGAATCATAATCTTCATCTATTTCATTATTCACCAAATAATGAGACTGCAAGGAAGTGGATGGAGGAGAGTAAGTTGCAGGTGTGGGAGACTGATTCCTTGCTGAGTGAACTGATGTTATAACTGGCACAGGAACTCCAAATGCTGGTTTCTCACCCAGAGATGAAGGAGTGTTAGATAAAGAAACAGGTGAAACAGTAACTGGTGGTGTTACGTTCCTTGACATCATGGCACATGTAGTAGGTAATGCTGGTATGCTGATCTGAATACCCGAGGTAGTACTTGATGTAGCCAATGGATGTAGAGGAGGTGGAGGACCAATCTTAAAAGTATTAGTAACAGCAGCTGGACTTTTACTTCCTTTATCACTGCCTGCGGGTAATTCCAAAGAATACCCTTCTCCTATGGTTATTTGTACGCCAGAAACTTTTGGACTGCCATCATTAAATCTGAAAAATAAGATTTTCATTACTCAAACATTCCTGCATCAACTGATATACTTGAAAATTTTTTTGAAATTTTAACAGAATTGTTTCCTAACATACAAACACTGAATGGACATAAATCGACATCTAGGCTACCTTAATTTGCCCGTAATTGGTGAGAAGACCACAGCATAAACTCGCAGTATCTAACCTCTTACTACCTAAATTCTCTAAAGAATAAACATAGTATAAATGTCTATTATTAGGTAAACTTTAGTAGGATGAGGGGCCTAAAAACACTGACAAGGTAGCCAAGAGTGGTTGCTACTTAGTCCTGCTCAACAAATATTAGATAAGATGTTGATTTCCCCATTTATCTCTTAAGTTTTTTGTGATAACTGTATCACTCACCTTCTGATTGCCATTCATATGTACAACAATTGTTCTTGTGATTTGACAACTAACTTCATAGCTTGTTTACCTCTCTACAATACAGTGCATAATTACTGTATTTGAAATGAATCTTACTTACTTTTAAAGTTGGCTTATATCTTTGCACTGTTAGGTGCTATCAGCTTTCAAAATAAACAAAAGAATAATGCTTGGCTGGCCAGAAAGACTGAGAAAATAACTTCTTTCCCACCAGGTGGTTGGAATGTTTATGTTCTTGTCAGAATTATTCATACGGTGTCCCTGTGCATACAGTGTGAATCGGCAGTAATAATTTTTACCATTTCTGGCTGATTTTCTCCTGTACAGTAATGTGCTTGTTTCCTGTTTTTGCATGATGTCATCTACAAGCAGAGCTAGATCCACTTGGCTGTTATACAAGTTTTGTGTAAAACAGATTTTTATATAAGTAACTTACCAAGTACAGGCAGTCCCCAGTTGTAAGCCAAAAATTTGTCAAAAACCTTAAGAAAACCTTACTCTTAATCCTTTGGGTATCTTGAAAGTGATGTAACCTGCATTTTTATTGTTTTTCATAAAAAAGAAACTCCAAATTTTAACCATTCTGCCGTTTTGGAGCCATATTTCTTCTGTTGGATCAGTGTCATAACCCCGGAATGTGTTGTAAACTGTGAAATCATTTTTGATGAATATATTTGAAGAGCGTCATGAGCCGAGCCCGTCATAACCCTGGGACTGTCTATAATTACATTTCTAACTCGCACAGCAGCTTAAATTTAAAATTCGCAGTAGCGCTTCAATTGTTTAGTTTACGTAACTAGTCCCGCCCACTAATGGGAATAGCAGGAATGACTTAGTAGACAACCTCATTCTGTTTCTGCTGTACCCGACGTAAACATCGGGTGTTTGCAGCAGTTTTGTTCATTATTTGCTGGTTGTATAACCAGATTTCGGTGAAGTATTACAGGCAGTCCCCAGTTATTGGCGATCTGGTTTTATGGGGCTTGTCTAGCAACAAAAGTCAGCATTTTCGCCGATTTCCACTTATTGGCACCGAGGCACCAATAACTGAACTAACAGAGGCACCATTAACTGAAAATTGGTGCGGAAAATTGCCGATTTCCAGTTATCGGCAATTTTCGGTTATCGTCACACCATCAGAACAGAACCCCACCAATAACCGGGGACTGCCTGTACCACTGATTTCATGTAGCCTTCAAGCCTCAAGCTTATAGCTTTCAGAAGTAGTTTTTTATTGTTTTATCCTTGAGATCTGATTCAAGTTCATTTTTTTGCTACTGTAGCAAAGTTGCAGTCAAGATTAAACATCTTTTCACATTTTTTTCTTTTGCAGAGAACTGAAAAAGTGTAAGGGCAGGTATGTAGTAAGGAGAGATTTTGTGCCTAATGTTTTGGTGGATGAGCTTGGTTGCTTGCTAGTCTACAGAGTCATCAGCGAGCCTGCATGGCCTACAGCCCCCTTTTTCTCTTCAAATAGAGAATGAAGTTCAAGACCTTGACGAACCAGACAGTCCTGTTGTCCATTCTCCATGGCAATTGGATGGAGACCTTGGATATGCAGGATATTTCCATATCCACATTCAGCTTCAGAGAGTAATCTCAGGTTCATCTTACAAGACAGGATCTTCCAGTTCGGGATCTAAGCTTCAGTCTCTACGGCACAAGTCTTCTCTCGAGTCCTCGCTCCTCTTACATTTGACTTCATTTTCTGGCCATGAACATGTTTTTCCTGGACTACTGACTGATTCCCTTCAAAAGAAAAATGATCGAAGGTTTTGAACACAAGACCAACTGGGATGGAAACACAGCCGGACACCATCATTTTTTACCCAAAGCCCCAGATTTAAGTCGGACCTGCAGTGGTGGCTGTCCAAACTAACTTTTGGAAGGGAAGTTCCTTCATCCTCTGAGACTAGACTTAGACTTCTTCTCAACGCCTTGATCTAGGTTGGGGAGCCTGCTTGGGGAACCAGGAAGTTTCTGGGATGTGTCCCCAGAAGAACTGAGCTTCACATCTATGTCAAGAGAGCTGAAAGCGATGTGCTTAGGGCTTCAGTGCTTCTCGACCCTAGTTCACTTTTAGACTGTGGTAATCCATTTAAACTAGACCACAGTCCTAACGTTTATTATGTTAGCAAGGAGACTCTCTCTCTCATTTTCTCTCCACCAAACAGCAAGAGAACTTCTAATGTGGATGATCAAAGTTGATTTTTCTAGTCTCTCGATTTCTTCAGACCAACTAATAAGTTCTGGCGGATGAACTGAGCCATCAGAAGCTTGTTCTTACCACCGAGTGGACCTTGAATCCCCTGGTCTGTTGGGATCTGTGGAATCTATGGGACAAGCCGACTTTGGACCTGTTTGCCACCTTAAGGAACCTTCATCTTCCTCTCTTTTGTTCTCCAGCCCCAGACACTCTAGCATGGGCAGCAGACTCCATGCTGCAAGTTCAGTCCAATTTGGACCCCTATGTCTTTCCGCCCTTCAACATAGTCAAGGAAGTCCTGAACAAGTTTCAGGCTCATCGCAGTGTTACAATAACCTTCATAGTCCAGTTCTGACCCATGAAATAATGATTTTATTTATGTAACGGCAGCTTAAAAATTCAAAATTCGCGCAGTGGCGCTACTATCATTAGTGTGTAGGAGACAAGATCCCGCCCACCATCCGGGACTCAGAAACAACCCAGAGGAGAGCTCCATTCATTTCCTGCTGGCTTCCAGTCCACATTGGAAGTTTTCACACACTGCTTCTTCGCTTTTCGACTAGTTATTTGCCCGAATTTGGTGAAGTATTCAGGATTTGTTGCTTTGTGGCTTGCTATCATTGATGAATTGTTGTTTCAGGTTAGCTTTAGGAATTACTTTAGTTAACGATGTCAGAATCCAGTTCATCCAGTGTTCGCTTCTGTTCTGAGGGTTGTAGAGCTAGGCTAACTAAGTTTTCATACACTTCTCATACAAAATGCACTAAATCTAGGGGCAAGAATGTAGTAAGGATAATACTTGCATAGAGTATCAGGATTGGGATGATAAGAAGTGGAAAACATTGAAATCTTATCTAAAAAAATTAGATAGGAAGAGGAAAGCAGGCATTATGGCTAAAAATAGGGCCAATGCAGATTCCATTCCTTTGGATAATGTAGGGGATGTTAGAACTACCACTCCTATTCCTCCTTCTCCTATCCTAAGTCCTCCTATTTTACCATCTAACTCCTGTTCCAGGTTCCCATGATTCTCCTCTTAGTGCCACTGTCAGCCTCAAATCAAGGTTCGATCAGAAGTTTAGTGTATTATCTATTACAATTATGGAAATGGGATCAGCTATTAGATCTCTAATGGAGAAAAATGTGAGTACTGACAGTGCAGTGAGAAGTGAGAGTGCTGTGAAGGTTGAGGAGGTGGCTGTCCGTCCCACCAATGCTCCTAGACGAAGGTTACTGTCTTGCTCCCCTGCACCGGGGAGAAGACAGACTGGAGGTCCAAGGGAGGCTGGTGGGGTTTGCCCACAGGCAGTCGCTCCCTCTGTCGAGCCTGTAGTTCGCTCCCAGGCTTTGACTAAACACCATTGGAAAGGCGTTCCTGTGCATCAACTTTCTTTAGATTCGGAAACTTTCAGTCTGCGCAAGAAGCTCCCATGTCGCTACTCCGTATTTTCGCGCCTCCTCAAGACATGCAGATCTTGGCAATACCTCTCCCCTGGCTGTCAAGAGGTACAGGTAGACTAGCCCACAACCTTCTGCAGTTTTCAAGTCCAGCCTGATTTTCCTGCTCACCGTCTTCATTCGTTGAGAGACAACCCTGAGTGCTATAAGCGTTTTAAGCCCCCGACTTCTTCCAAGCGCCCACCGACTCAGGTCAGACTTTCGCTGATAAGCACCCAGAGCCCGCTGTCTCACGCCAGACTTCCACTCTTGAGCGCCCAGCGCCAACTCCCAAATTTCCGATGCCAACAGCCAAACTCCCAGCTTCTGCTTCTGGAGCCCATACACCTTCTGTTAATCCATCTTCCTCATTGGTTCAAGAAGATTCTTTAGCCCCACTCAAGCATCAATTGACCGAGCTTAGGGGTTTTTTGAAGAAATCCTCTTCTGCTCCAGAGTCCAAGGATAAATCATTGTCTCCTATCTCTTCAGAGGAGGAAGAGATTGTTCAGGACAGAGTTCCTCTTCTGCGCTTCCTCCTGGATAACTTTCCTGATTTCTTCGAGCCTGCTTCGCCTACTTCTCCAGCTTCTACCCTCCTCATGAAAAAGCATTCGTCAGAAGGTACCAGGTTACCCAAGCTAGTTCTTTCTTCCTCCTCGAAGAAGACTCAAAGAAGTTCAACCGTCTTCTGGCTCAAATTCGACGCACTCACCAAAGGGTTTACAGTATTATGTAGAGTTTATCACACGCATTTACCACCTCATGTGTTATCCTTTTTTTGGAGAGAAGGATAGTGATGTGTGTGAACTGGGGGAGTTATCTAGGTATCATAGACTTAATATTACAATGACTTCAGTAGTTTATGAGCCACGCATCAATACTTCTGTTGTTAATCATTTATATACAGTAATCCTTCAATTCTCAGGTTCACCATTATCCGGAACTGAACATTATTTGACACACCCGGACAAGGGACCTAGGCCCCAAAGATATTTTATATATATATTTCAAAAGATTTGAAAAAACTGCTCTCCAATAGTTGGCAATACCGCATGACCTTAGGAAAATGTTGGTAACTCTGTTTATACTCAAAACAGACTGAGAAAGTGTTTTGAGGGATGGGGGGCCTCAAGAAGTTCCAAGGTGGGGGAGGGGGGGGAGTTTAGATGTCTGGGCACCATGGGAGAGGTAGGGCATTAAGACTGTGTAGAGAAGGTGTTATTTTGGAAGGTGGGTGGATCTGGGGGAGCAGTTTTCCTGGATGGGAGGGGATGGGGATGCAGTGTTGATTGAGTAAAGAGAGCTGGTAGACGTCTGACTTGATACAGCTTGTTTCATGTTGTTACGCTTAAGATATTTATTTATATTTTCTGCCATTCTCATTTGCCCACAAGTAGTCGTCCCCTTGTCTGAGCCTGTTGCACATTCCCAGGTATCAACAGAGAGCCACTGGAAAGGCGTCTCACTGGATGTGCACCAATTGTCTTCTAGTTCCAATGATTCCAGTGCAGACAGGAAGTGCCGTAAGCACTTCCTTGATTTGTCAGAACCACTGAAGAGACATGCAGACGAGGTTGGTCACCGTTCTCAGCTTCCTATTAAGTGGTACAAGAAGGCTAGTCGCAGCCCACAGCCTCCCTGCAGTTACACTGTGGACCGCTCTGTCCCTGCTTCAGTCCAGCATCCACTTTCTACATAGGACAGCCCCACAGCCTTCTCTCGTGAGAGCCCAGCTGTTGAGCACCCTTACTTGGCTCCCAAGCTTACAACGAACCCTCTCAGGCACCTGTCATCATAATCAAAACACCTGGCTCCTCTAGAGCTCTTGGCGCCAGCTCCCGAGCACCTGGCGCTAGTTCCCAAGCACCCGGCGCCAACTCTAAAGTACCAATCTCCAGCTCCTGTAGATCAAGATGAGTCATCATTGGCTGCCATTGAACAGCAGTTGGCTGAAATAATGAGCTTCCTGAAGAAGCTCCTTCCACCTCCAAGCCTGCTCATGATACGACCCTGTCTCCGGTCTCCTAAGGAGAAGAGGAGTTGGAGCAAGAACCTGCTCCTCCTTCAGCCTATGCAGCTCTGCTTCAGTATCTGCTGGCAACCTTTCCCTCCTTTTCACCCCAGCTGCCCCGGTCTCGCCTGCGTTAACTTTTCTGATGAGGAGTCACCATATGACAGAGCTAGGCTCCCCAAAATGGTGCTTTCTTTGTCTGCTAAGAAGACTCTCAAAGAGATTGAGGATTGGCTTTCTGCTATGAAGAAGCAAGGTAAAGCGTCCTTTGCCTTCCCTCCCTCAAGCTAAGTCCATAGGAGATATCTTTCCTACATCATGTCACTGCCTCCTCCCAAGGGGACTTCTCCAGCCTCATTGACTTCCCATCGTTCTGCGTTATAGTCGGCGGAACTAGACCACCTTGTTAAGGATCTCTTCAAGATGTTCAAGGTCTTTAGTTTCTTGGACTGGACAGTTGGAGCACTAGCCAAGAAGACTGAAGACTTTTTTGGCTTAGTGGGACACTGCCTCAGACTGGCTGGGAGTTCTGTCATGCGCAGACAAGGCAATTAGAGATGGCTCTCTTGAGCTCGCTGTGCTTTTCTCCTTGGGAGTTATAAAGAAGAGAGAACTTTGGTGCTCCTTTACAACTAAAGGAGTCAATCAGACCCAAAAATCAGCTCTTTTGTTTTCGCCGATTTTTCTCAGGACACTGTGAGGGAAATTGCTTCAGACCTCCAAAAGAAGTCTACTTAGGATCTTCTGTTGCAATCTTCCAAACCCCACAAGGATTCATCAGCATTGGCTCCCAAGATGGCCTCTCCATTCCAGCAGCCTTTTCGTGACAGTACGCCCAAGTCACAGCCTAAGTCCCACTCGAATGTCTGCTTCTCGGCCAGATCCATCAAGAAGCTCTCAGCAAAGTCTGTGCCTAAGAAATGAGGAGGAATTCCTTTGTGTGCCAGTGAGAGCCAGACTTCTCAAGTTTTGGGAGAAGTGGAAGATCAGAGGTGCAGAACTGTGGATTATCAAGGTTCTGAAGGAGGGCTATGCCATCCGGTTCTCGAAGAGCCCCCCTTAGTCACTTCTCCCATCGTACTGACAGCCTACTCAAGAAGCTCAGTGAAACATTCGGCCCTTTTAGAGGAGGTCTCCTCCCTCATTCTAAAGAGGGCCATAGAAGATGTCGAGGACATCAGCTCAGAGGGCTTCTACAACCATCTTTTTGTGGTTCCCAAGACATTGGGGGGTTGGAGACCAGTCCTCGATGTCAGCGCCCTCAATCTGTTGTCCGTAGGCAAAGTTAAAGATGGATATGAACCATTCAGTTCTGTCATCCATTCACCAGGGCTATTGGATGATAACCCTGGATATGCAGGACATATATTTCCACATCCCCATCCCTCCGGACTCCAGGAAGTATCTAAGATTCATCTTCCAGTTTTGGGCTCTTTGCTTCGGTCTCTCTACAGCACCTCAAGTGTTCACTAGAGTCCTCACTCCTCTAGCAAAATGGTTTCATTTGATAGGTATAAACGTCAGTCTGTACTGGACAACTGGCTTCTTCAATCCCCTTTGAGGGAGAAGTGCATGAGGGACTTGCACAAGATTCTTCTCCTCACTCAGGAACTGGGCATTCTCATTAACTTCCAGAAGTCTCAGTTGACCCCATCACAAGAGATCCCCTATTTGGGGATGACTCTCAACTCTTGGACTTTTTGGGCTTTTCCATCTCCCAAAAGACTCGCCAGCTGCCTTCAGACGGTCCACAATTTTCTAACCCTCTCGTCTTGCTCAGCCCATCAGTGGATGAGCCTGCTGGGGACTCTGTCATCCATCGAGACATTTGTCAAGCTGGGCACACTTCACATGAGAGTCCTGCAATTTTTCCTCAAAGCCAACTGGAACAGGAAGACACAGCCAGACATGACTTTCGGAGGGAAAGTGTCTTCATTCTCTGAGTCCCAACCTAAACCTCTACTCACTTGCCTTCTAGGGAACCAGGAAGTTTCAAGGAGGTGGTCCCCGGAAGAACAGAACCTTCACATAAATTTCCAAGAGCTGAAAGCGGTTCACTTGGGACTTCAGTCTTTCTCGAACATGGTCTACAGCAAGACAGTGGTGGTCCATGCAGACAATACCACAGCCTTACCGTACATATGAAAGCAAGGCGGCACTCTCTGCCAAGCAGCAAGAGACCTACTTCTGTGGGCAGATCAAAATCAAATGATGCTGGTCACTTGATTTTTTCAGGACAAACTAAATGTTTTGGCAGACGAAAGGAGCCGTTGGAAGCAGGCCCTTCCCACCAAGTGGACCTCGGATCCCCTAGTCTGTCGGGATCTTTGGGGCAAACCAACATTAGACCTGTTTGCCACCTCAAGGAACCACCGCCTTCCTCTCTTTTGTTCTCCAGGCCTGGATTTTCTATCATGGGCAACAGACGCCATGCTGCAAGATTGGTCCAATCTGGACCTCTATGCCTTTCCACCCTTCAACATGGTCAGGTAGGTGTTGAACAAGTTTTGTTCCCATTGCAATATAACTATGACCCTCATAGTCACGTTCTAGCCTCTGAGTGGTTCCCGGACCTTCTGTGGTTGTTGGTGGACTTTACCCCTTCCCCTAAAACTGTCTTTACTCAAACAACTACACTTAAGGAGATACCACCAAGGATTATCCACTCTTGCTCTGACAGGCTTCAGACCATCCACAAGCTTGTCAGAGCAATAGGGTTTTCAAGAGAAGCTGCAGAGGCTATTGCAAGATGCAGACGTCAGTCTTCTTGCCACGTCTACCAGGCAAAGTGGGCAGTTTCCTGACGAAGGTGTCTCAGACACAAAGTCTCTTCATCTGAGACATCTTTAACACAAACTGCAGACTTCCTCCTTTCTCTGAGGAACTCTAGGAATTTGTCATCCTCCACCATTAAGGGGTATCGAGTTATGCTGAGCTCGGTTTTTAAGCATAGAGGCCTAGACCTTTTGTCTAATTCAGATCTTAACGACCTCATTAAGTCCTTCAATACGTCCAAGCAGAAGAAGGACAATCTGGTCTCTTGGAACCTGGACGTCGTGTTGAAGTGGCTAACAGGTCCCTCCTTTGAACCCCTTCGTTCCACTTCCCTGAAGAACCTTGCTTATAAGACTCGCTTCCTTGTGGATTTGACTACTGCTCAGCATGTTAATGAGATCCAAGCCATCTATAAAAGGGTAGGATTTTCCTGAGGAGATGCAGTTTGCACCTTTACCCTAGGCTTCTTAGCCAAGAACGAGGACCCACCCAAGCCCTGGCCCCATTCTTTTACCATAAAGAACTTATGGACATCCCTGGCTCTGGGGAAGAAGAGAGAGTTCTTTGTCCTGTTAGAGCCCTGAGGTATATTAACTGAACAGGGCTGAGAAGATCAGAGGGCCATTTAGTAACCTCTGGTGTTTGGTTAAGAACCTATCTCGTCCTCTCTCTAAGAATGCATTGTCGTTCTTCCTGAGGGACTTAATTTCTGAGGCACATTCTCAGATTCAGGAGGACATTTTGCCCACTTTCAAAGTGAAAGCTCATGATGTCAGAGTAGTCTCTACCTCCCTTGCTTTCGGGCATAATATGTCCCTAACTTCCATCCTTCAGTCGACCTACTGGAAGTACAAATCTATCTTTGCGTCACACTATTTGAAAGAAGTTGCAACTGTTTGAAAATTGCAGTACCTTGGGGCCATTATCGGAGGTTGGCATAGTATTGAGGGAGGAATCATAGGAAGCACTCTTTTTCTCCTACTATCTTTTAGCCTTGGCATAGGGTTTCAAATTTTGGGGAGCCTAGGGGTACACTGTACCTGGAGTACCCACCAGTTAGTGGATGGGTGGTGGTCTTTTCAGTGTAGGTGACAGCATTGTCTGGTTGTTTTTTTATGTTGGTACTTCACCCAGGGTGAGGGCACTTGTATGTGCTTTGCTAGTGATCAGGCCTATCCTCCGCTGCAAGGCTCCCACTTAAGTAGTGGCAACCCATGGCTCAACCACCACGCCGCTAAAGATCAAGATGAGCAACAGCCAGAGGTAGTATTCTCCTACAGTAGCTCTCTTAACAGGTAAGGAAATAACAAGCATTGTATCAGAGCTGCAAACTTTCTATTTCAAAGTCATTACCATTCCTTAATGTTTTGAAGTAGAATATGTCCATGTATCCCACCTCCTTTTAATGTGGGATTCAGCTGTGTAATTACCTGGTAAGTTACTTGTATGAAAATGATATTTTAATATAAAATTAAGTTTCATATACAGTATGCTTACCAAGTATTACAAAATCAAGAGCCTGCCCTCCTCCCCTCTCATGGACATAGGGGCACAAACATACTGGTTGTCTGCCAAGTCGTTCTCAGTGTTCCCCAATAGTGGGCAGGGCTAGACACCTACACAAAACAATTGAAGTGCTACCGCAAATTAAAAAAAAAAAAAAAGCTGTCGCATGAGTTAGAAACTATAGCTATGTAATTACTTCTTGGCAAGTTTATATGAAACTTAAAATTATTATGAAAATATTTTTACACAAACAGTTTCCATGATAGTCTTTACTTACCAAGCAAATTTCATTTCTGGTAACTTGTAATAGGCTAGGCTTTCAAACAAGATTATGTACCAAACTTAAGGCTTATGTAACAGTTCATAAACATCTCTTACAATTCACAACCACTTTCCAAAGAAGTGACATAAACATCAAGCAAGACGTAAAGATAGGACTCTGGAAACAGCTGTTTTGCGATTTTGAGGGATTTTATGTTAAAGTATGTTAGTTTACCTTTGCATACCTATTTCACATTGATGTACAAAAATAAGAATAATTCCAGCAACACATTCATTTCTTTTAGCAACTAAAAAATGATTCTCCTAATTCTTTCACTAGTAGGCTCAATCAGATGATTCTATGAACGTAAACATTAGTCATTGCAAATGAGACAGTGGTTTTTTTAAACATATAACGATGATCATATGACATGATAATAATAGTGTATAAATGGATTCAGCAAGTAAAATATCAGTTTCATAACCATTACCTTTACATATATTGAATACAGCTGTAATAGCTTTATTGAAATGGATACTGTGAGCATACCACCTACCCTAGGTCTGTTCACACACGCACATTTTGTATCTTTTGTATGATAATATGTACAATATGGTAACAACTGATATGAAAGCTGCTGTATAAAATGCCACAACTAAGCGCAAGCAGACAAAGGAAACCAAACAGTTTGAGGCAGACGGACGCGCGAGATGCGTTCCCAATACGCCCGAGAATGAAACTGACCTGGGTCTATGGGTATGTCTCCTGCCACGCTATCCCCACCGGCATCCGGTGGGGTTGGGTCTCCTGCCAATTGTATCAGCGTTCCAAACAAAGTTTGAAAATTTATATCTCGGACGTGTCGATTTTAAAGAGATAAAAGCTTTTACAGTGTTTTGGTAAGTATAATGAAACATCATTTTATCATAAAAATGTCATATTTTCATAAAACCATGGTACACTGTGGGTACACACAGGTAGGCTACCCACCTACTGAATTGTGTCATTTACGAGAAAAAAAGGGGTTCGGCACAGGTAGACTACCCACCCACAGAACTGTGTCATTTACGAATGGGAAAAAGGTAGATAAATGTCTTTTGTATAAAGGTTTCAGTTGAAAGTGTGCTGGTTGTTGTTTATAAGCATACAGTAGTGAGTGTCCACAGTTATGTGGTATTGACAAGATTAAATGAGGAAGGGTATGGAGTTGCCCTTGAACACCCTAGATTTTTTTTACTCTCCTTTATCCAGATTTTCCCATTTATCCTTTATCCAGATTTGGACATTTATCCAGATAATTGAAGGTTTACTGTACTTGCCTTGTATTGTCATAATTCCTTCTGTTTCTGACATTAAGCCTCCCCTTCTATCCCCTCATATTTGTCACCTTTTGACAACTGTTCCTATTTGAACTAGAGATTCTTCCTCCTCCACAGCTTATTTATCTGGATTATGCCAGCCTTGTGCTGGCATGGGCCCTTAATCCTTGGCAATTGCCATTTATAGCGTTGTGAAGATGGCTCCAGCCATCATGTTTGTTCCATAATGACATCATGCAAGAACCCTCTTCCTCCTCCCGCAAGCTGGCTGTCTCCCAGCTGTCTGGTACTTACTACTGGCATCCCATAAGATCATTGCCAATGTTCCCAGGTACATCTCATTATCAGGAGTTTTTTGCCTCACTGCCTTTGTCTGTGGGTTTAACATTTTCTACCATCTCGGCTCTTCCTGTAGACTTGACAGTTTTCAACCCTGATTGGTTGATTCTCCTTTTGTTTTTCAGCAATTCATAGTTCAGTCTGTCCTGCTTTCACTCCCTTTTGCCAAAGGTGAATCCACTGATCAGTTCTTTTATATGATTCTATCTCAGCTCCTGTTAAAAGAAGTAAGAAGTTAAAACTGATTATGGCTGATTATGGTAAGGTGCATTTTGAGGCAATCTTGGAAGTGTATCATTTAAAGCTGGTTCTCAGAATGCCACAGCACCAGTTTCAAGTTTTATGTAGCTACTCAGAGCTATGTTTCAGGACATTAGATACAATATCATTTTTCACCTTCCTTTGTTCAACATGCAAAATTTTTCTCAAGTTTTTTCACCATGGAAGCAAAGACCTCTAATTGTAAAGTACTTTGGCCTAATTGTGAGGCTTAAGTACATTTCAAGTCAGTATTTTGTCCTTAGCAAAACAGCTTGATTACTGCGAGGAAAAATATATACAGGCAGTCCCCAGGTTATGGCAGGGGTTCTGTTCCAGCAGCAAGCTGTAAGTCGGAAAATGCTGTAACCCAGAACATTGTAATTAAAAAAAGTCTTTTAAGCATTGCCTCGGTAGTAAACTGGTTTTCTCATCTCCTTAAACACTATAGTGAGCCTTGATGGCTAAAGCTCCCTAAACAGGTTTTCTTACTTCATTATAGTACCTAAAGCTATGCAGCTCAGATACTAGTTCCAGTCTTGTGTCGGTTATGGCACACCATAGGCGCCATAACTTCGGAACATCCACCATAACCTGGAACCGATTTTTTTATTAACATATTTGAAAATCGCTACAAGATCAGAAAGCCGGAAGTTGGAGCCAGTGTAAACCAGGGACTACCTGTACTGTATATGTAGATATGTATATATATGCATGTTTATGTATGTTCTATGTATATTCAAACATTATACTACAAATGTAGTTTAACATCCAATTCGCTCTACTTCAAGAATATCACCAAAGGGGAATTATAAGTGATGGCCTAATGGCTTTGATGTCAACTGGAAGTCATTGGTTGTACTGTCAAGTGTTCAAGTCACTTTGGTACCAAACCATTTATCACTTATAACTCCCCTTTGGTGATTTTCCGAAAGTAACATGAATTGGATATTAAATTGATATTAAATGACATTTATAGCTTAATGTATGTGCATTATGTAAAATGTCATGGTGATGTGATGAAAATTCATATATGTATATATACACTGGGCAAGAAAAGTGAGGATACAGTTTTTTTAAATCTTCGGACATATATTGCTAAATGATGAGACATCCTCCCTTTAGAAAGGGGAGGAGCTTCAGTCTTATTGTGTTTGTTTTTTGCTTGACCTCCTATAACTTTCAGTCATATTCTACAGTTCTAATCATTGATACTTAAATGCAGTAAGCTTTACAGTATTCGTTCAGTTGTAATTTGCAGCGACAGTTCTGAGCAAAATAAACATTTTTCCACGTAACCTACGAAGTAACCTTGCACATAAGAATTTATGGCACCACAATGAACGGAATGCTTGCATAATCGGAAACGCGATCTTCCATAATGAAATCAAGAGTTAAATTTGAGCAATGTCCAACTTGGGGAACAATAAAGGAAAACTTGGTGGGAACAATAAAGGAATGAATGCAATGTTATGGAGAGAGAGAGAGAGAGAGAGAGAGAGAGAGAGAGAGAGAGAGAGAGAGAGAGAGAGAGAGAGAGAGAGAGAGAGAGAGAGAGAGAGAGAGAGAGTTGCTGTTGTGTAAGCCTAGGCCTATATGTAGAGCTACTCATTTCATTATTTTTTTCTTTTAGAGATTGAGCGATACTATATTTGTATAGTATGTTTTAGCAATGGAGAGAGAGAGAGAGAGAAGTTGCTGTTGTGTAAGCCTAGGCCTACATGTAGAGCTACTCATTTCATTATTTTTTTTATTTTAGAGATTGAGCGATACTATATTTGTATAGTATGTTTTAGCAATGGAGAGAGAGAGAGAGAGTTGCTGTTGTGTAAGCCTAGGCCTACATGTAGAGCTACTCATTTCATAATTTTTTTCTTTTAGAGATTGAGCGATACTATATTTGTACAGTATGTTTTAGCAATGGAGAGAGAGAGAGAGAGAGAGACTCTATGGCAACGTTAAGAAACTTCCAGTTACTTGTGTTTTCCCGCCGAAGTTATCGCGGTACTCCGCACATCATAGAGTACACTCTTGCGGATTTAAATAGATTGGGTCAACCTGCCCTAGTTGTCACAACATTTACTGCCATTAATTCTAGCTGACCTTTAACACCGTGAAATACAAATATGAATCTGTAAAAATTAAAGAAATTATCATTACCTCGTATGATGATGCAATAATAAGCCTGTTCATCACAGAAAACGAGTAAATATTGCCGTTCTGAAAAACAGTACTACACCGAGATATCCATACACTATCTTTTAGATCTCTATGAACGAAGTCATCTGAGAAATTCTAATTACTTCGGACATGCTTGGTGTTTTTAAGTATCTGAACATTTTTGTTTTGCAGATTTAATATATATATATGATATAATTTACATTGTATTTTCATATTCTAGAGTAAATTTACCGCGATTATGTGTTTTCTGTAAGAAAAAAATTAAAATTCGATGAACGAAATCTAATAAAAACTGTATCCTCACTTTTCTTGCCGAGTGTACATATGTAGACACATATGAAATAATGATAATAATAACACACATAAATATGTTAGTCCTGAAAGGTCAGCGTTTCTTGGTGAGGTGTCAAGAGTATTAATCCACCTTGCTAGACTTATTTCCAAAACTAAGGGAGGAATGTCTTGTTTTTCTTTTTTACAACTCAGTTTTAAAGTAACAGGAATAGATATGTGCATATTTCTTATAAAGCAGGCCTGCTCAACTATTAGTAGCTGTTTTAGACATGTCCCATCATTTTCTCCTTAACCCCAAAGTACTGAAGGCCATTGTCATCGTCTAAGATGTCTTAAATCAGGAGAATATAAAATCCTTAACACAATCTTTGAAGTCTTCTCTCAAGGGTCTTTCCCCCTGCAATCTTTTCTACATGAAAGTCCCGTGTGAATATCCCAAACTGCACTCGATTTCTGCATCAGTTAGTGATCAAGGCTTGTACTCTAAGTGAAAGAATTGCAAATGCAACCATAACTGATGTTTTGAACTTTCAGTTCAAGTAGGCTATATGGATCCTCTAAAGGTGTACAGAGTCAACGGTTGTGCACAGAGTTAATGAAGTGCCTTAAAGCTTCAAGAAGAACCTGGGGTAGTGATGGTTTTCAAGGAAGGATACTTGGTACATACTATTACTATTTTTCCACCCATCAACATTCCCAATATCCTTCACCACTCACTCTCTTCATACAGAGAATTTCGAGTTTGGGAGGGGGAAATCACACAGGTGTTAGGCAACGAGGCCAGCGAGCCAAGTTTAGTTTAGTCACCAAACCACAAGTATTCACCCATGTGTTAGCACCCCTAGCTGGATGGAGTCCTCTGCCTGGTGTCAGAGTTCTCATATATTTGACAACTGGTAAGTTCTTGCCAATTTGTTTCAGGCCATCTTAAGGATGAAGGATTGTCTTCAGTGTCTAGCCTCAGGGTTGGGCACTTTGATCAATGCCTACAAACCTATGATTTTCTAATCCAGGAGAGAGATGTCCTCACACATCTCGGAGGCAGATTAGGGAGCCATTCTGACAAACATTTGATATCCAGGAGTTGGACTGTTGAGAAGAGCAAACTGCCTATGAACAACCTAGAGCTTTTTGCAGTTCAGAAGGGTCTTGCACAAGTGGAACATCTACTCAGACAAGACGATTGCAGTCTTTTCTGACAATTTAACCTCTCACTTTTATATAGGAAGGCAAGCAGGCATGAATTTCTGTTCAGGCTAGCAAAGACTCTTCCTTCTCCTTTGGACACAGCCCAGGAACATCATTCTTTTACTTCATTTTGTCCCAGGGAGAAACAATGTTATTGCAGACCAACTCAGCAGGAAAGGGCAAGGTCTTTCACCAGAATGGTCTCTTCAACCACAGGTCTGCCAGAATTTGTGGAGCCTTTGGAGAACCCAAATGTCAATCTGTTAGCGACTGCCCAAAACACAACACTCCTAGCTTACTGTACTGCCCTCCATGCCATGATCCTCAGGCATAGGCAGTCAAAGCCTTTCTTCAAGAGTAGTCAAATCTAGACCTTTACACTATTTCTCTGTTTGTTGTTTTGAGGAAAATGCTCAACAAGTTATGATTTTCACTGCAAGTTACGAGCTTCGCTGAAAACAAGAATGATTTTGATATCTCTATGGTAGCCCCAAAGTGAATGGTATCCCAAACTTCCTCTTCTGGCAGTAGATGTTCCTCGCCTTCTACCGTTCAGGAGAGATCTTTTCAGACAGTCTTAGCCTATTTGAGAAGATCCCATCAAATCTCCATATGCTTCATCTGACCAGTTGGAGACTGTCAACCATCTGTTACAAGCTAGAGGCTTTTCATGAGTGGCAGAAAAGCATTCTTAAGTCTAAAACCCTCCACTGTTAGCCTATCTATAACAGTGGTCAGTTTATAGATCTGGGTGCTTGTCCAGAGGGATATCCAACACCCGTACCACTATATCTATCCTGATTAAGTTCCAGTATCTCAGGAATGCAAAGCAGTTTTCTGTCCCAACAATCAAAGGATGTTTCAATTCCTATTATGGTTTACTATGAAATTTGGACATAGTCCTCCAGGATTTAACATTACCTCAGTTTAAGCCTTTGGATAAGGCATCTCTTTAGAACTTTGAAGACAATTACTTTTAGCTCTCACTACAGCAAAGCATATTAGTGAGCTTCAAGCTCCTTCTGGTATGTGGGCTTTATTCTCGTGCAAACTTCCCTGCTTTCATCACTTAGAGCTAAAAGATGTACAGTAGAAGTGAAAGCCCTGCCCAGATTTGAGACAATGAACTAATTTAACTGCTTTAATAGGTAATGAAGGAGTGGCTTTATGTCCAGTTAGAACTAAGGGTCTACCTGGACAGACTTAAACCTTAAGAGGAGTTAAAAATTTATACTGTGGGGTTGAGAGGCCAAACAGTCCATGTCCAAGAATGCATAAGTCAGTGCACAAGGAACTGAATCCTGAGCTTTTTCCATTTTTTTTTTTTTTTTTTTAAGTGTCTGTGCTGTGAGAACATTTTTTTTAATTTCCTTTAAACCCTTGCACCAGAAAAGGTTGTCAACACAGCTCAATACAGTAGAGGTGTAACTGCTTCTGCCACAAATCATTTGCAAAACATTAAAATTTCATATGAAATATGAGAGTAACCTTCCTCTCCTATCATTAGTTATTAAGAAATCCTGGTGTTGAATTTTGTGAGCATGAAGGTACACATTGGTGTATAGGAGTGCATCTTCATATCTGAAGGTAGTTGCTGTCTTTAGTTTTGGACTGTCAGTTATATGCTTTCGACTCAGGCACAGGAGTCACCAGTACTCCATGAGTAAGAGTTCTTTTCCCCTGTAATGATCTTCTAACAGGTCTCGCTACAAGTGCCTTACACCCTGCTGTGGTTCCAACATCTGGTGACAGTACTTACCAGCAAGGATCACACAACAGGCAGGAATGTTAGAAGGTTTATCCCCTCATTTAAAAAAAGCCTTTAGATTGATTATCTGAAGCGTTATTCCTCTGGCTGCACTAACCCACCATCTTCATTCAATGTGGTAGTCAGCTAACTTTAACAATAGGTAAGATTCATTCCAAATAAGGAAAATTTTTATGGTAAAATTAATTACTTGGATACTTACCTACTGTGAAAATGGAAACCCATCAGCCTCCCCACATCTTAGTGAGTGGTCATGAAGAATTCTGACAAGAATGTAAACATTCCAACACCCAAGCATCATTCTTTTGTTTATTTTGAAAAATTAATTATTTATACTTACCTACTGTGAAAGTGGAAACCACCCAGCCTTCCCACATCTTAGTGGGTGGTCATGAAGAATTCTGACAAGAACGTAAACATTCTAACACCCAAGCACTATTCTTTTGTTTATTTTGAATGCCAATTGCAGTTAACAGCGCAAAGATATAAGCTAACTTTAACAGTAGGTAAGTATCTAATTTTCATGTTTTGCATCTCAAATGCCAAAGCTTTTGATTAGTGAAAAATTCTTTCTTGCTTAAGCACCTGTCCCTCTCAAGAAATCCACTTCAGCTTCATCCTCCTGGTCTTCCTAATAGTACTGTCTTTTGTCACACCTTACACAGTGTCTGACCTCAAGATGTCTCTCAAGTCCTGATACATGATTTTTAAAAAAATCTTCATTCACCATTAAATACTGTAATCTACTTTTGTTTTTTTATTATTTCTTTCTCTAATGACATTCCAGGCCTCATCTGATATCCATTTTTCCTTTTTCAATTTTTTAATACCTTAAATTTATATTTATATCATACTGTAAAGCAAACATTCAAATAGAGAATTTCAGTAATTTACAGTTCACAATACATTTACATACCATCAGTCTCCTAATAGGTACAAGTTTGCAAGCATTCTACCAACAAACAACAGTGCTCTAAATGTTACAATTTCATTACCTCTTTTCAACAAACCAGTCCCAAGGTACATATAGTTGATTATTGAAATTGAGCAAATAAAAACCCATCTGATGCACAATGTTCCAGATACCCTAAAAAAAAAGTAGCCATTATTACGTTTACTTTAAAGATTCTCTTGCGTGTTACTCTTAACTGGGAGGGGGAGGGGGTTAAAGTAAAAAGTATTACCTTGGATTTTTAAGTTCAGGCTTAGACACTCCAGGAGATCCAGTGGACCACTTGGGTTTGCAGGTGTTGCCACTATAGTCTAAAGGAACAACCTCTTCCTCCTCCTCCTCTGTTTCTGAATCATCCTGTTAAGAGAAAATAATCAATACAGTAATGCTAATTTCCTTTTTCCATTTTCAAAATCTAAGAAAATTGAACAATTCTTTATCAGCAAATACTAATACTGTATACAGTATCACCTGATTTGACATTACATTCCCCTAGGGCTGACCTAAAAGAAATTAATTAATAAAGGTGAGTTTTCAGCATGGAAAAGGAAATGGAATATTGTGATTAAACTAGGATTTAATACAATATGAAGACAAATTTTGTTTCAAAGACACAAATCTCTTTTCACTAGTCTAAACATCTGGTAAAGGTGGACAAAAGGAGTGTTAAATGGCTTGCTAACTTAGCTTTAAAAGTAATATTTCTGTTAGGCATCCAACCATAGCCTTTAATATATGGAGTATCCTTCCACACGAGCTGGAACTGCCGTATAATGGGTAGATGCAATAATGGTGAAATATATTGAAAAATATCTCTTTTCCAAGACGTGACTGCTTCCTGTGTTTGCTCACCAGTCAGTTCCTGTTGTCAATGCGTCCTGGACAATTAGCAAGTCGATGAAAACCCTTTCTTGTGGAAAACAACCCCACATATCTCATGCCATGCCTTTGTAACATGGCGCAATATTCAGTCCACATTGCATCAGAAAATTTTGTCTGGACTCGTCTATGGCATGACCAGAAGTGGGCAGTTATCAGGAACCAATCATTGTGCAGAAAATCAAAAAACTCCTTATATGGGAATAACGATTATCGTCATTAGCCCCGCCTATACAGGGGTATATAAGCTTCCAGAAGAGACTTCCCAAGACAGAAATATAGATGGACAGAGACAGTACTCAGAAGTCAGACAAAGCAAGGTTCCGACGGGAGTACCCCCTTCAGACGCCCCTTACTCTTCTCCATACAATCTTGTCCTGCCCGAAACAAAAAGAAGCTGCCAGCCCCTCCTGCTTGTAATGAGAAGTCCCTAAGCCCTCCATGTTCGAGACGAGGTGAAGCAGCTAGCCTTCCTGTCTGTGACAACATGAAGTACTCAGCCCTTCTTGCCTGTGACATGAAGTAGTCGGCCCTTCCTGCCTGTGACGAGGATGAGTCTTCAGCCCTTCCTGCCGTCCATTTGCACAGTCTCCGAATTCTTGAAGAAACGGCATTTGCTGCCTCATCTTAAAGACACCCTTTTTGTGACGTCTACAAGTCCGTTGCCGTCGTACCAGCAACATCTCGGCTGAGTTCCCAGCTGCCCTTCTGTGACGTCTTCAAGCCCGAAGTCATCGTGCCAGCATCATCTCGGCTGAAACCCCAGCCACAAAAGGATAACTCACCAACTCACCATATAAGTATTAAGATCTCTCTACCTTGCAACATGTTCCCCAATCTATAAGTGCTTAGATTTATTTTGTTTAGTGTTATGTTGATTGAGAGCAAAGGGGGAACAACATTTCGTTTTCTTTGTAAATAAGGTTGTGAATAAATGTGTTGTCAGTGAGAGTTTCTTTTTACATTCATTTCCCGTATTTCAATTGCTGGTGTTGAAACATTGTTGTTTAGAGTTTGAAAGAACCTGGAACAATTCTTGCATCACGACAATTAGTCCAAATAAAAAGCACTGTTTGTTCATAAAAAAGCACTTCAGAACAAAGAGAAAGAGATGCAGAATAAAGCAGTTCTTAAAAATGAGGTTGAGAAGACTTCTAAAAATATGTTGGAAGGGGAGAGAGTGAAATTTGCTTCCAACTCTATTTTTATGTCAACCATTTATTTCTTTTCTTACGGGTAATATATTAAGCTAACTTTTAAATGAAATTACAGTATTTTTAATTTCACTTAAAAGTTAGCTTAATACTTTGGGAGCATGATTAGGGTCATATTTAGTGTTTAAACTCTAGAAATAATAATTTAACAGCATTTTTTGAGACCGTGCCCAACTTGCGCAAAAATTTGCCTTGCACGAGGGTTTCTGGAACCTAACTTTACTTAAGCTCGTGGTATGACTGTATGTATGTGTGTGTATATGTATATGTATACTATATTATTATTATTATATTTTATTATTATATATACAATTAAAAATAAGTTTTTACTGTCCATCATTATCGCCTTACCTACGTTCTCTTTTCTCTCCTTCCAATTTGTGCTGCTCGCTCAGGCAGCGACTCCACATTTCCCCAACTACAATCTATACAAAACAATAGTATAATAGGGGGGTTAAGTTCAGGGGCAATGAAATCTCTACTTTTTATTGGTGGTTGAGTGGCAGCATGGGAAATTTTGCTCATGCTTCTTTTTCTTACCTATGTTAATGTGAGGAATTCAAATAAATACATTATTATCTCCTCTACTCACAGCCCATGTTAAAGTGAAAACATGTATTATAACTAACCTCTTCTGGATCTGTGTCAACACTAATAGCTAGTCCATCATCTGAGTCAGGGTCTTCTGTAGTGCGCATCACTTGCGGAATTTTTCGTGGCCGTCCTCTGAAATATTAAACATTTTTAACTGAACAATTAACCATTTTACTCATGATGACTAGGTTACTAAACCTAAGACCTGCCTAATTTAGTGAATACTTACTTCAGCTAACCTAAGCTAATGTAACCTATAAGCTAAGCTATAAATTCAGTCTACAGGTATACCTTTTCAATTGCTAACATTGGTCATAAAAACAAAATACTGTACCTTACTTGAAATTAATTTTATGGAAATATTTTTCTTTGGACAACCTATCCGGTACAGCCAAGCCGAAAACATTTACTTGAGTTGTGATCAGCTACATACAGTAGAAGCATAATATTCTGTATACAACAGTTATTTAGCTTGAAAAAGGATTTTGACAAAGGAAAAATCTATTTCTGGGTGAAGACCTGTGTCGCCCAGTGAAATGTCCCATATAGCACACATTTCTAGGTATAAATATTTGCTAGATATACCAAAGAAAAAAGCTATACAGCTAATAGGATGCCAGAGTTACTACCTCTGGAGCGATCATCCTCACAGGATGTCGATATGTCATCTAGAGCAGTGGAGGCCACTACCACAGATGCTTAACCCAAATAGACCTCTCCTTCCCAAAAACCCCTCTACCTAAGGGGGTGCCGTTGTGGTCCTCCTCCGCTCGCTACTACTACTTCTACCCAGAACCATCATCCCGAAATAGCATCCAAGCTTTGGCCAGCTTAGGATGGGAAAAAAGAGGGAAGGGTTCACTGGGCGACACAGGTCTTCACCCAGAGATAGATTTTTCCTTTGTCAAAATCCCTTTTCTGGGATTGACCTGTGTCACCCAGTGAAATAGTAGCAGAGAATTGGCCATAAAAGCTTGTAAAAATAAAAAAGTTAAATGTCAAAATCAAGAAATTTTTACTAAGGAAAATAAAATTAATTTTGAATATGCTTTTTACTTATCCAAATAGTATAACAAATTATTTAAATCTGCATATGTTAAGAACAGTATACAAACAATCTAGCTAAAAATATTGTTTTAACAGTTTAACTAAAAACCATCACCTAAAATAACAAATATTGGTGAAAATTTTAACAAGGATGGTATATACAAAGACAGGAGTGGTTTGTGAAGCAACCCAAACCCAGTCGACAAGGTAGAAAGGCAGGGAATACAAGCGAGGCAGGTAGGTGAGAGGTATACCAATTGGTAGGGCAAGCAAACTAAATTACATATTACATTTAAATAACATGATACTAAGCTGACTCTGGAGAACCAATGTTCCCTGCAGTGACAGCAGAAAATTTTAGAGCCTCTAAGGACTTAAGGTAGCGACGTTTAAAAACTCTTGGGGATTTCCAGCCCGTATATTTCTTAATTTCATCAAAATTCATATGTTGAAAGTAATAAACTGAGGTGGCTACAGCACGGATATCATGGACCTGGGGGATTGAATCCGGGTTGGCTTGTTTAATAAAATAAAGGATTTGTTGTCTAATACCATTCAAGGAGATGGTTCCACCATTCTCTCTAACAAAAAGGGGACCTGAAAATCTTTGAGAAGCCCTTTCAAGGTAAGCTTTTAAGGTAACTACTGGACATAAGGAAGGATCTTCCAGAAGAGGTATGATCTTCCAGGGAGACCACCTATTTTGAGGATCTTCATTCTTGGCTAAAAAGGTTTGGTCCGGAGAAAGTAGAACCTCTCCTGACGGGAGGAAATCCACATGATTCGACTCTCTAGAAAGGGCTGAAAGTTCAGAGATTCTAGCTCCTGAAGCCAGGCTAATTAAAAACAGCATCTTCCTAAGAAGAGTCAAATAAGAGCAAGATTCATTATTTGTGTCTGAAGCTAATCTTAGAACGTCATTTAAAAACCACGAAACCGTTTTAGGACGGATTGTTGGTCTAAGACGAGCACAAGCTTTAGGAATGGAGGAAAAATACGAATCTGTTAAGTCAATGTTAAATCCCAACTGAAATATCTTCTTTAAGGCGTATTTAGTCGTAGTAATAGTAATAGCAGCTAGGCCTTTATCAAAAAAGGGCCTTAAAAAATGAGATTGATATAAATTTTTTTTTTTTTTATGAGATTCTTAGTCATTGTATGAACGTCTGATTCTTTCAGAAAGTTGGCAAGTTTTTTCTTACTGCCGAGTCATACTGACGGAGAGTAGATTCTCTTTTATCTGATTCTAGAAACATTGTGTTCAAAGGATCAATATTAGCATTTTCTGTGCCGTGAACTTCATGAAATCCATAAAGTTAGGGCATTCAACATTCCTGAGGAAGCTGACACAGTCTGAGTTGGTACTACTTGGGTTAACTTTGGATGAGGAATCTGATTGGCTCTGAGTTTCAACTCTAATAGAAGAGGAAACCAGTTGCTCTTGGCCAGTTGGGGCTACTACGGCTATCCGGCCTTTGAATGACCTGAGTTTGTGTAGAACTTTCCACAGAAGGTTTACTGGTGGGAACAGGTAGACCTTCTGCCATTTGTTCCAGTCTACTGACATTGCATCCGTGGCGTGAAGCTCGAGGGTCCAGGTTCGAGCTATGTAACACAGTAGTTTGTGATTCGATTCCGTGGCAAACAGGTCCACCTGAAGTCCCGAATCTGTTGGCAAATCCAGTTGAAGGAATTCTTGTCCAGAGACCATTCTGATTCCAAAGGAGTCGTTCTTGACAGAGAATCTGCAATCACGTTTCTTACCTGACAGATGCGTGGCGGACAAGTGCCAATGATTTTCATTGCTAATGAAAAGATTGCTATCATTGCATGATTTATGTGACTTGATATGGAACCTCCCTGTTCAGACAATGAACTATCACTGCACTGTCCAGGACTAATCTGATATGTATGTTCCTGGCTGGACGTAGCGTTTCAGAGTCAGGAAAACCGCCATCGCCTCTAGAATATTGATATGGAAGTGACGAAAAAGATTCGACCAGGTTCCTTGAACTTTTTTGTATTGTGAGTAACCTCCCCATCCGGTCAAAGATGCGTCCGTGTGGATGACCAAAGCTGGTGGAGGGAGTTGTAGAGGAATTGATTTGGAAAGACTTTTGGCCGTTGTCCAAGGTCGGAGTCTTTTCTTTAAGATTGGAGGTATGAGGGAGACTTTGTCCCTGAGATTGTCATTGGCTCGACTCCGCCACACTCGATTTATGTCCTTCAGTTTTGCTTTGAGAAGTAGATCTGTTACTGATGCAAACTGAAGAGAACCTAAGATTCTTTCTTGAGTGCGATGAGAGGCTCGTTTGCACCTGAGAAACTGTCTCGTTGCTTTGGCTATCTCTCTGCATTTTGCCGGCGGAATTGAAAGTTTGTGGGTGTTTAAGTCCCACTGGATTCCTAGCCATTGAAATTGGGATGCCGGAATCAGACGAGATTTCTTTGTATTTATGTGAAATCCTAGATACTCTAGAAACTTAATGACCTTTCTGGCCGCCTTCCGGCACTCAGTGTCGTTGGGAGCCCAGATTAGCCAATCGTCTAGGTAAGCCACGAGCCTGATGCCTTGAGACCTCAGTTCCTGTACCACAGTTTCTCCTAGCTTGGTGAAGATCCTGGGTGCTATGTTGAGCCCGAAAAGGCATTACTCTGAAGGAGTAAGCCTGTTTGCCTAGTCTGAATCCTAGGTAGGAGAGAAGTTTCTCGCTATCGGGACATGATAATAAGCGTCTGTAAGATCTATAGAGGTGGTGACGGCCCCATGGGAAGTAAGGTCCGCACCTGAGAGGCGGTCAACATACGGAACTTGTCGCATTGAATATAAGAATTCAGAGTTGATAGGTCCAATATCACTCTTCTTTTGTCTGAGTCTTTCTTTGTGCACGCTGAACAAGCGTCCTTGAAATTTTAGATGTCTGACTTTCTTTACTGCCTTCTTTAGAAGAAGGTCTTTTGCATATTCTAACAGATCCGGTGTTGGGGTCTGATAGAATCTGACTGGTGGAGGAGGTCCTTCTATCCAGCTCCACCCTAGACCTTTTGAAACAATACTGTGGGCCCATGGACTGAAGGTCCAATGGTCCCTGTGAAGGTGCAAGCTCCCACCTACCTAAGGAGGCTCATTTGTTTGAGGGCTTATTGTCTCTGCCTCCTCTTGAGCCTCTGCCTCTAGACTGGGGTCTAGATCCAGCCCTGTAAAATCCACCTCGACCTCTAACGCCCCTGGACTGGCGGTAGCCTTTGAAAACGAGCCTTGAGTTTCAAGGTGGGGTAGAATACTGGGAAGCTACATAAGCCGCTGAGCCAGCAGAGTGGTGAGCCGGTTTGTTCAACAAGACATACTGAGGTTGCCCCTTGGAGGTGGAAGGTTGGGCAACTTGAGCGACGGGAACTGCCTGGACAACTGTCTGGGTCTGAGGGGCTTATGCGGGTGGTATACCTCCTTGTCCTCTTCCTTCCCTTAGGCTGAGGCCCGAAGACTCAGAAGACTTCCTCTTAAAGGGAAGTCCCCAGCGAATCGAAGATTCTGGTTGGCCCTGGAAGCTTAAGCTGATGACGGTGTTGACCACGTCATCAGGAAAGAGGTTAGCTCCCCAGATAGAAGATTTAATGAGCCTGTTTGGCTCATGCCGGATGGAGGCGTCAGCCAGCACATGTTTCCGGCAGTTCCATCTTGCTACCACAAAGTCATACAAATCACTCTGGAACGAAGCCAGAAGTGATTTGGTCAGAATCCGGAATAGAGGTTCGTCTTTGTACACAGCCGATGTCAACTCCGCCGAGGTGACGGAGTTGATGGATCTGCTGAGACGGCATCTAGCATCGTATTCTGCTTTGATCAGGGACTCCGGAATCCTGGGCAACTGCTCGCTGAATAGATCCGAAGTGCACTCCGGATCCAGCCTACCTACTGTGAAGGTTTCAGGAGCCCCAACCCAGCAATCCAGGTCTCCCGGAAAGAGAAGAGATGTAGAGTCCGTCTCACGAAGCTGAGGCATCAGCTTCTCCTCTATTCCGGCCTGCAGAGTTAGCTCAGCTATCTTAGAAGTACAAGGAGTGGGAATATCCTCGTGGACAATGAACATAGTATACCGCCTCTTGTGAGGAGTTAGCTTGGTATTGGCACAGTCCCAATCAGACAGTATTCTGACCCATGCCGACTGTGCTTGGTCCCTGGGGAAGATCACCGTTTCCCTGGGAACCTTGTCTTCCCTTACCAGGGCTTCCTCCGATAAACGGGCATATCCCGGGAAAGGAAAAACAAGATCCGCCAGGAAGAACTCGTAGTCTTCCACAGGACGGGTGCCACAACCTTCGATGGTTAATTTACCATTAGCAAAGGGGGCATTGAAGGCGAGACGCCAAGGATTACAGTCCTCATACGCTGGTAGCTTCGAGGCGTCCGGAATGGAGTAACTCTGTTGCTGTACCGGACCGGAATTAACGAGTCCGGCAAGCGAGTCCTCTTGTGTCTTCAGTCTCTCAGCTAGAGACTGAACAAACCTGCCAGATGTCTCTAGACTCGAGGCAAGATCTCGAGACATCGTCTCAAATTGAGAGTCTACCTGGGCAGATATCTTCCTCATGAGGATTTCTGCGAAGGCCTCAGGGTCGAAATCAGGTTTTTTAGACTTGCCCGCCTTGGGTCTCGACCCCTTAGAAGGGGGAGTAGCCTTCTGAGAGGAAGTTGAAGGTTTGGGGGCCAACGACAACCTGGCGGAACTTGGCATGGCCGGGATCTTCAGGAGTTTTGATAATTTAGGTAATGTCTTCGTCTTCGCCAAGGACTTCACCTTGGGGATCACCGACCCCGAACAGGCCCCAAGGGTGGAGCCTTTAGAGAAGCCTTGGAAGGAGGAAGACGGAAGATGCAGGAGAGCTGAAAGAAATTGAATGTTTATTTCTACCTGCCTCACTTACATCCCTACCTTCCTCCTCCGGATCGATGGCCATTGGTTCAACGTGGATATTGATGTTGGCCACTTCCTCGCACAGTTCTTGCTGATCTTCTGGTGGGACTTGGGTCTCAATCCTAATCCTGTTAATCAGGGGCTCCGCCACTTCGGGAGCTACTGCTGCAGAGGACCTGGCCATAGGATAAAGGATGTTGCAAATGTCCTCTGCTAGCACATAGGGGCGTCCCTGACCAACGTTGCGACCGAAGCCGCCGACCCAGATCTTCAGTGTAGCAAGAGATGAGGCTTGGCGGGACCGAGGGACCTGAAACCGGATATAATGTCAATATAAGGAATTGACGTGTAAATTCTTTTGTTTTAGGAGATGCACTTCAAACCTGTTTGAAATATTCATACGAGTATGCCAAAAGGTAAACGTACCGAATCATCAATCATGTCTTGGTAGAGGGAGTAGCATACATCGCAGCCATCTGGATGCCAGACGAGATGATCATCCACCTCGACTGCGCAGCTGGCATGAGACCTGCATGCTACGTGGCCACAGGGTTGCTGTAAATAAGCATTACAGCCCGGCTCCTGACAATGAACCACCTGTAAGAGGAATTGATACATGAGTATCAAAGAGATAACACCGGAACAGATTCACGGCTGCGGAGAAAGACTAAACTAATAAAAACTTAAAATAATTACTTTTCCCCCCACGCCAGAGTTGAGATCTGGGGTAAACAATAAGGTTACGGCAGAACGTTCCAGTACAATCAGAACAGGGAAGCCAGGCCTGAAGTCGACTGCACCGGAAAGCAATTCCGGTGATGCCGGAACGTCTCGTCAAAATTAACCTCACAGAAATCAACAACCGAGTGGAGGAAAAGGCTAGTCGCCGGAATGAAGGTTCCGGGACTGATTCCCCGGAACATAGTTCACGGAAAATAGGTAATAACTAAAAATTAAAATTAAAATTAAAATTCAGCCCAGCATCTCCACAATTCCGCCATAAAAAGGAAGGCACCGACGCTCAAGCTATTGTTCCTATTAGGAACAAACAGCGAGCTAACAAAAGCCGCCGGAACAGATCCGGATAGCTGAACGGCGGAGAAGTAGGGGCAGAGAAAACATGGCGACTACAACAGGTCAGGTGCCTAAACACCTTCCACGAAGCGTCATCTCAACCAAAAAGGGCAAATGAGCATTGCTCTAAAATGCCCCAAAGGGAGAAGCCATGTAGACAATCGTCTGATAAAATAGGGAGTAAGAGAAAAACACGTGAAGGCGGAATAGATAATATCTATAGCCTAGCCTAACCTTCCGAAGTGAACACCTGGCCAGGTAGGCTAGGTCACGCCAGTGAGACGAACGAGAAAGGGGCACTAGCACCGAACCAAGCCTAGCACCGAACCAAGCCTTCCAAGTTTTGATGAATCAAACCGGTCAGGAAGGACGGGCAGGAGCCCATAACTCGAACGAAGGCCACCCAAGAAAACTTATCTTACCTAGGCCTAGAAAGCCAGGGTATGAAGGAAAACTGGGGCCAACATAGCCTACCTTCCGAGATTCGACAGTGTCAAACTGGTCAGGTAGGCTAATGGTTAACACTACCATATATCAGACTAAAGGTATATAAGAATATATAATAATAAAATTGAAATGATATAATAACAAAAATTTTTAAATGCACCTACGTAAGAACAGAAAGGAAAGGATAGGCTAGGCCTCCTTTCCACTATTCTAAAATGTAATAATAGTCGAGCGCGTCAGAACGAGCGAAAATTAAAACTATCATTATGTAAAAAGGAGCATATAATAAAAAATCTTCCAAGACGTCAGAAGATATCGGAGCATCAAGAGGTTGGGGACTACAACCACGAATGAAAACAAAAATGGCTGCTCCGAGCCGACAAGGCGTAAGTTATTAAACAGGACAAAAATTGTCCAAACGGGTCCCAAACCATTGAATACTCAACTTAGATGAGGATGCGTCCTGTTGATTGAAGCCATAATGATGAAACCAAATGCCAAAATAAGCAAAAAAGGGGCACAAAAACACACCAACGAAATCAACGTGTGTGAACGAGAAAGCGTGCTATGAGAGGATGATGGTTCTGGGTAGAAGTAGTAGTAGTGAGCAGAGGAGGACCGCTGTAACGGCACCCCTTAGGTAGAGGGGTTTTGGGAAGGGAGAGGTCTATATGGGTTAAGCATCTGTGGTAGTGGCCTCTACTCGCTCCTAGATGACATACCGACATCCTGTGAGGATGATCGCTCCAGAGGTAGTAACTCTGGCATCCTATTAGCTGTATAGCTTTTTTCTCTGGTATATCTAGCAAATATTTATACCTAGAAATGTGTGCTATATGGGACATTTCACTGGGCAACACAGGTCAATCCCAGAAAATAAACCAAACCCTCCTAACACTATTTATAGGCTATATCACTTCACCTTTATGCAAGAAAAGTAAACTACCATAGACCGTCTCTCTTTATACCAGTTTCTCCTTGCTAATATACCATACAGTACAAAGATTTCTAAATGGTAGTATGGACATTCTTCTTCAGATGTGTGTTGCTTAACATATGATCACACATGTCCAAGGTCCCAAAAAATTATAACTGAATAATCTTAACTGACTAAAGAAAGATGTTCTACATTCAAACATAAAAACAAATGCAGAGAAGGAAATATACCAGTTCTTGGTTAGAACCCTGTACAAGTTAGTCATAAAAACAACATATGCTGTATTAAGTAGCATGCCTAACTTGTAAAGAATTCTATTAGCATGTGGGGAGAGGATAACAACAAAGGTTAGATGGGCATAGTACACAACACACAAGAAATTATTTTAATATAGTTTTAGTGATATACAGTATTTAGAGTTCAATTTTTTTATTAACAATGTTAAGTGGTATATTTATAAAGAAAAATTCTCAATTATTTTAATAAAAAGTTTTGTTACTGTTATAAAATTGTTCGTTTAGCTGTTGTGATGGCTCAGTGTTCCGTATTTTCATAGATAAAACCACCAAACACAGTGTGGAAATATCAGAAAGTGATTCTCGGTTGTTTTTTGCAGGACCTAGTACTGTACAGGCAATCCCCACAGGACGGTGAAGTAAAATTCAAAGTTGGTGATATTAAAGTCAATGGTAGCAAGTTGGCAAAAGTTCATGAGTAAGTGTTCCCATTATTGATTTCTTTGTGTTTTCCGTGTGTTCTTCTTATTATTGTTTTGTGTTTTGCAACAGTTATATTCAGTATAAAGTATTCATATTGCATTCTACCACTACCATACAACTATTTTCAAAACTACTTTCCCTTATTTTTTTCCGGTCATCATAATCTTGGTTTTACTTTTCTGATTTCCAATAATCTCTTTTCCCATTATACTAATTTTTTTAACACCCCTAAGACCTCTTGCTTTGATTCAGCTGTTAACACTATGTCACCTGCATATAGAAACTCCTAAAGTCTCCTTTGTAGCTTCTATCATCATTTAGATAAAGATTAAGTTCTCAGTACATATTTTTGATAGATACCAACATTTACCTCAGATTCTTCTGACAGCATGATGTGATACTGTTACTTGCTCAGTGAGTCTTTTTAATACCCTCTTTCTTTGCTATCCCCACCTAATTGTTTTCTTTGGTACTCAGTCACATACTTTCTTCTTTCTTTTCTCTGTGGTATTTCATCATACATATTGCCTTGGGATGGCCTTCCTTAAATAAGCCAAACTAACAAGTGCTAGCTATGTCAGATTTCCCAAACATGTCTTCTAGCACTTTTTCAGCAGTCTTACTTTCCCATATTTAGCAAACAGGCCTGTATCATATTTTCCTCTTTGCATTATTGTTACAATATTCTCCTAATATTCTTTTGTTCCCATATCCTTGTTGTTTCTTCCTATAATCTGACTGCTGATTTTCTTCAGCTGACTTTTACAACTCACATGGTTGTAAAACTCCTAAATTACTTTATTATTTTAAATGTCCCAACCTCTTTACATGTCACATTTTCTGTTGGTCCCCCCAGCACTTTTTTCAGCAATCTTACTTCTCTGCATTGTTATTCAGAAGATGAAACCTATTTGTGTGGAACAAGCCCACAGGGGCCATTGACTTGAAATTCAAGCTTCCAAAGAATATGGTGTTCATTAGGAAGAAGTAAGAGGAGGTAAAGGAAAATACAGAAAGCAGAGATCTCACTTATTAAAAAAGAAAAAATTAATAAATTAGGAATTAGATAAAAATGTACAGTATTAAAATGCAAGGAGAATAGTATTAGGGTAGTAATGCATTGCATCTTTGCTTGATCTTCTGAAGTTCCAATTGCACTGCATCCTCTGGGAGACTGTTCCACAGTCCAGTGGTGTGAGGAATAAAGAACCTCTGAAACTGAGAGGTTTGACAGCAAGGCACATTTAACTGCATATTGATTATTATTACTATTATTATTAAAACAGTTTAAAACCAGACCAGTGAGCTACCTATCACCTCTCATAGGGCTGGCCTGAAGGATTTGGATGAAATGACAGGCCTAGGCTAGAAGCCTAGCATTGGGACCAAATAGATCATTCGATATGGTGATGAATGAAAGAAAATGAAATTAAAAACCTGCACAAAGGCATACGCTCTCATACTGGAACATACTCATACAATAAATACTTTTATACTCATGTTTCCTTATATACTCACGAAAAGGTATATTAAAATAAATTACAATTTTAAAATTTAGTTATTTTAAAATTCATTAGACCCCTAAGGGTTTATGTATTTTTATTATTTACTTTTTGTATTTTATCAAATAAATCACAGCTCCTCATGAACATTAAAATTGGCATTACTGAAAATATAGAAGATTCTGACGAAATGTCCTTCATTGATCTATTTTCAGAATTTTATAATCACTGCAGGTTATATTTTGGACATTTACACAATACATGTTTGACTGTTATCAACACTTTGCAATCTGGGCATTTGGGAGGAGGGCCACATGAACTGTTCATTATGTGCCCATGTGTCAGACAAGTATGGCCAATTCGAAGACGCGTCAGAATGACTTGTGTGGGTCTCTCTTTCTCTGATATTATCCACTCCATTTTCCAGCACTGGATTTTATGTTTTAATTTATCCCTTAAATGCCAACTGGATGTATTGTAAGTCGACTAAAATTGTCTGTTGGGTGACGAGTGGATGTACCGTATGTCGACTACAAAAAATTTCAACCTTTGGTCAACTTGGACTCGACCGAAATGGTAAAAAAAACGCAATTGTAAGCTAAAACTCTTATATTCTAGTAATATTCAATCATTTACCTTCATTTTGCAACAAATTGGAAGTCTCTAGCACAATATTTCCATTTATGGTGAATTTAAAAAAAAAAAACTTTTTCCTTACATCCGCACGGTAACTCGGCCGAAAATTTCAGATATTCTTTCGTCATTTTGTCGTAACTTTTGCACCGTTTTATATTAGCCATTACATAAAGTTTTATATATAAAAATGTGCGCAATTTCATGTAAAATACAACAAAAAACAACCCATGGTTGTAGCTTCTATCAGTTTGGAAATATTTTCATATAAATCACGATAAGTGCCAAAATTTCAACCTTCGGTCAACTTTTTGACTCGACCGAAATGGTTTAAAAACGCAATTGTAAGCTAAAACTCTTACATTCTAGTAATATTCAATCATTTACCTTCATTTTGCAACAAATTGGAAGTCTCTAGCACAATATTTCGATTTATGGTGAATTTTTGAAAAAAACTTTTTCCTTATGTCCTTGCTAAAGAGTTAACTCAGCCTAACATCTCAGAAATTCTTTTGTCACTTTGTCGTAATGTTTGCACCGTTTTATATTAGTCATTACATAAAGTTTTATATATGAAAATGTGCGCAATTTCATGTAGAATAGAACAAAAAATAACTCATGGTTGTAGCTTTTATCAGTTTTGAAATATTTTCATATGAATCACGATGTGCCAAAATTTCAACCTTCGGTCAACTTTGACTTGACCGAAATGGTCGAAAAATGCAATTGTAAGCTAAAACTCTTATATTCTAGTAATATTAAATCATTTACCTTCATTTTGCAACAAATTGGAAGTCTCTAGCACAATATTTCAATTTATGGTGAATTTTTGAAAAAAAACTTTTTCCTTACGTCCACACGGTAACTCGGCCGAACATCTCGGAAATTCTTTCGTCACTTTGTCGTAATGTTTGCACCGTTTTATATTAGTCATTACATAAAGTTTTATATATGAAAATGTGCACAATTTCATGTAGAATACAACAAAAAATAAATCATGGTTGTAGCGTTTATCAATTTTGAAATATTTTCATATAAATCACAATAGAAAAAATTTGACCTTTGGTCAACTTTAACTCGACCGAAATGGTTGAAAAATGCAATTGTAAGCTAAAACACTTACAGTCCAGTAATATTCAATCAATTACCTTCATTTTGCAACAAACGGGAAGTCTCTAGCACAATATTTCGATTTATGGTGAATTTTTGAAAAAACTTTTTTACGTCTCACATTACTTAATTCATGCATCATTTTGTGATATTTTCTCTGTGTTGCTTTGATCGTTTTACAATTTGTTATATACCACAATCATCGCAATTTAGTGTACAATACAAAGAAAAAAATAACTCATTAGCTTTAACTGTTTTGCTTACAGCGCTATTTGTATACAATTATATGAAATTTTTTTTTCCGCTCTCATATAGGCCTATTTCAGTATTTACATATGATAATGATATTTTTTTTCATTTCTGATGGTTACATACTAAACTTCAGGCAATGACAAAAAAAAGGAGCCAAAAATGGACTCTTAATCTTAAAAACTAAGCGTGCTGTGATTTTTTGAAAAAAACTTTTTTTCGTTTCGGCACTAACTCCCGAACGCTGCCGGCATATGGCAGACACTTTTGTAAATAGAGGCTCGGCGTTTAAGGGTTATTATTTTCAGGTTCTTCATTCCATATTTTTTGTCATGTACTTACAATGGTTATTTTTATTTATCTTATATAGTCACTAATACGGATGTTTACATTTGCACTTGTCATGAGGACTGCTTCTTTAGCTGCTTTATCAGCCTCTTCATTTCCTTTACAGTAAACCCCCCGTGTTCGTGTTCTCATGATTTGCAGCTCACCTATTCACGGATTTCTCTGTGGAACGTATATACACATTATTTGCGGAAAATTCGCCCATTCACGGTATTTCCCACTGAGAAATAGTCACTAATTACTGTATTTTCATATAATTTTCATGACTAAATGCACTTTTTGTGATAAAACTATTAAAATACTTGAGTATAAGCATTTTTAGAGATTTTTCATGTGTTTGAACTATCAAAATATGCAGTTTTAAGTGTTTTAAGAGGGGTTTTAAGTATTCACGGATTTAATGGAGTGAAAACTTATTTTGTTGTACAATATTTTTTTTATTATACAGGCAGTCCCCGGTTTAAGACGGGTCCGGCTTACGACGTTCTGAGGTTACGACGCTTTTCAAATATATTCGTCAGAAATTATTTCCCGGTTCATGACACATGTTCCGGGGTTACGACACTTATGACTCCGATCTGACGGAAGAAATATGGGTCCAGAATGGCAGAATAATCAAAATTTGAATGTTTTTTTATGAAAGACTCAATAAAAATGCAGTTTACATCGTATTCAATGCACCAAAAGCATTAAAAGTAAGGTTTTCTTTGGATTTTTGACGATTTTTCGGCTTTCTGTACAACGATTTTCAGTTTATGACGCGGCATAGAAACGGAACCCCCGTCGTAAACCAGGGACTGCCTGTATCTTCGAATGGCTTCTATAGCACTTCTGGAGTCACTATAAATCACAAAATTATTACATGAGGCTTCTTTAATTATTTTTATGGCTGATGCTATTGCACATAACTCAGCTGTAAATACTGAGGCATTATCTGGTAGAGAGAATTGATACCTTTTGTTTGGGGATACTGCAGCATACCCCACTCCATATTGTGATTTAGATCCATCGGTGTATATTGTGTAATGTGGACCTTTTCGGATTACAGTATATGCTCTACTACATGTCTATGGTGTTCTGGGGTATATGAATAACTTTTTGATAAATATTTCAAGTGTACAAATTCTCATTTTATTCATTGTCCAAGGAGGTAATTTTAATATTAAAGGTAATTGTATATTTATATTTAGCAACTCAAACATCTTCTAGCTCTTATTGGGAAAGGAGGTGGATAATTGTTTAAAAACACATCTCTTAATCCAAATCATTTTTTGGTTGGAGAATAATTTGTCTGAATTCTCAGAGCATTCTTCATTATTACTAGCTCTCTATGGAGAGAGAAAGGTAGTTCACCACATTCAACTTGTACGCAAGACGTTGGTGATGATCGAAAAGCTCCTGAACATATTCTAAGGCCTTCATTATGAACTGGGTCTAACGTTTTCAGCGTTGCATCTGATGCCGAGCCATATATTTCACTTCCGTAATCAATGATAGACAGCACTGTTGCTTTATACAGTAAAGTAAGGGTATGTTTATCGGCTCCCCAAGTAGTGTTCGATAGTTTTTTAATTAGGTTTAAAGCTCTTTTACATTTTGATTTCATGTGTTATGTGGGCTTTCCTGTTCAAGTGAGTATCAAATACTAATCCCAAAAATTTTGCTGTTTGGCCAATTGGTATGGAATGATTTCTGATTTTTAAATCTATTTCTTCACCTTTTTTCCACTTTTTATTTTTATAAAACATTACTGCTTGAGTCTTTTGTATAGAAAATTTGAAGCCTACAGATGAGGCCCATTCATCCATTTTTATTACAGTTTTATAAATGATTCACTCTGCATGTTTTATTCGAGATGCTGAATAATATATGGCAAAATCATCCATATACAAGTTACTTTTAATTCCAGTAGGTAGATTATTGCTGATAACACTTATTGCTAAAGTAAACAGTGCCACTGGGGACGCTTCCTTGTGGAACACCATTTTCAAGTGGAAAAGTACTTGATAATTCATCATCAATTCTCACTTGAAAAGTGTGATTTGTCAAAAAGTTTTGGATAAACCTGGGTAAATGTCCATGGATGCTGTTTTTATGTAACATTTTTAGTATTGCATATCTCCATATAATATCACATGCTTTTTCAGTGTCAAAAAAGATGGCTATAGTAATTTGTTTTTGTTCACATCCTCTTTGTATATGGTCTTCCAAGTTAGACAGAGGATCAGTGTAGATTTATTACATTGTGACCCAAATTGAGTGGGAGTTAAAATTTTATTGTCTCGAATGTGCCACGTTAGTCGAGCATTTACCATTTTCTCTAGTTATTTGTATAAGCAACTTGTTAAGGAAATTGGTCTGTAATTGTTTACATTACTAGGATCTTTCCCAGGTTTGGGGATAGGAATAATTATAGCTTTACGCCATTCATCAGGAAATAAATTTCGAAGCCATAAGTGGTTATAAAACTCTAATAAGTATGTCTTTGCCAAAGGTCCTAAATGGCAGATTATTTCAAAACAAATATTGCCACCTCCAGGGGCAGATTTATTGCTGTTCAACAGAACAAATTCTGACTCCATATTAAATTTTCTATTATAATATATATCTTCTATTGTTTCAAAATTTATTGTTATTAATTCTATACTATTTTTCTTTGTGCGGAAGTGCTCATCTAAATTTTTGTCACTACTTACTTTTGCTAAATTATCTCCTATTACATTACTTATTTCTTTTGGATCAAGTATTCTTTTCCCATCTTTTATTATGGCATGTCTAGGTGGTTTAACATCGGTACCATTTATTTTCCTGAATTTTTCCCATATTTTTCGTATGGGGGTATTATTAGGGATCTGATACATATTTCCTCCATGAAATGATTCTTCCTTGAATTACTTCTCTTTTAAATTTTGCAGATATTTTGTTATATAGAAGTTTTAATGTATCAATTTCTAATAATAATATAGTCATTTTTTGTACAGTTCCTTCTAATATCAGTAATGTTTTGTTTATTTTAATGAACTTTCTATTCATATTATCTAATTGTCTTCCAATTTGGTGTTTTATTTTTATTAATTCTGTCAGTTTTTCAGACCACCATGGGACTTTGTGTTTTGTTGGATGAGATTTTGATTTTGGTATTGCTTTATCAGCAGCATTTATAATGAAATCAACAAGAAATTTATTAGTTTCATTATGGTCTTTTTAAATATTCAATGGTGAGATATTCCTAGTGTGGAGTTCATATTGCTCCCAATCTGCTTTATATATGTTATATTGAGGGACATGCTTGGCAGGATTATTTTGTAATAATGAAATTAATATTGGGAAATGATCACTTGTATGTAAGTTGTCAAGTGTATTCCAATCCAATCTGTCTACATGTTGGACATAGAGTTAAGTCGATTGAGGAAAACGTTCCATGTGTTTTAGAAAAATATTGGCTGATATGAATCTATGAATTCTTCTATTTTACTTCCTGCTCTAATTGAGTCTGTACAATCACAGTCCCACATCGGGTTGTGAGCATTGAAATCACCTACTCTTAATGTAGTTTCCTTGGCATTATTAAGTAATTCTTAAGTCTGTCAACGTTGTAATTTTTATTAGGTTGGCTGTATAAATTATAAATTACATAATTATTGTTTTTTATTGAAATTTTAATACCTGATATTTGCAGGTCAACAATGTTTACACGTATGTTGTCATAAACTACTTTGTTATGTACATATAAGGCTGTACGTAAATTTCCTACTTCCTCATGATGTTGATGCTAAAGTATATTTACCTATTGTTGACACAGTGTTGTTGACATGATGTAAACATAATATCATTGGCTCATATTCTTTTAATAACCATTGTACAGTACTTCTACTAGGTGTAATCTGGTCTGTAGACCATTTACGTCACATTGTATATTATAACTACTGAAAATATTTTGTTACAGTGGTTGAGTTTTACTTTTTTTTTTTTTTTTTTTTTTTTTTTGTTTTTTGGTATTATCAATTTGGATTTCTTCTAATAATTTACTTACGACATTCATTTGTTTATCTTTATAATATATTAAGTGCTCAATGCATATGCAACCTTTTTCATGGGTGCTTAAGTCAGTGGTTTCTTTTTTTCTATATTTCATAAAATTTCTTATGATGTTTGTTAAGACTATCTTTTGTTATTGCACAATGCAATGAAACAATCATTACATCCATGTGTGTTATCATGTATATTTCTTTCTTTATTTGTTCTTGTTGTACTAATTATTGGTGATGGAGTAATCTCTTCTCCCTTGACAAAGTAATTATTATCTATGGTACATTTCTCTTCCACTTCAGTGTTCTGGATATGTGTCCATAGGTTTTACTATTATTTTAGGAGATAATGGTATATTCTTAACTTGTTTTTCTTCTTCATATCTTTTGTCTTTGCTTTGACCAATGTTTCTCTAATAATTGTTGGTTTCTTTGTTTTGGGTGGTGATCTTTCCAAAGACCTTTTTTTATCTTTAATTTCCAGTTTATCATGACCCTCCTATGTTACTTCCGTAATAGCATCCTCCTGTGTTCCTATTTGCATTAATATTCCAAATGAATTTGATAAAATGTTATCCACATCATTTGTACCTGTTTCTTTATTCTTTACCATTTTAGTTTTTTCTCTTGAGCAATAATTTCTCCTTGCGACTTACTTTTCTCTGCTCTGTTACTTCTATTTCTATGCATTTTTATTTCATTATTGGTTCCTTTTATTGAAGAACATGTATGTTTCTTAGATGGATCTTGAATTCTCTCACTTTTAATTCCAACTTAGCCTCTTTTATAGCCATCCCTGTTCTTTCCTGTAACATTTTCAATTCTGTATTGTATATATAGTACATATATTCTTTGGGCCTTGCATGATGATCTTGTCCACAGTTTACACATTTTGGCTCACTACATTTCCATTGTGTGTCATATTCATCAGAACCACAATAAGCATAAACAGGTTTATTTCAACAGTCTTTCTTCGTGTGTCCATATTTACTACAATTTTGACATTGTAGTGGCTTTGGAACATAAGGTCTCAGTTCTCTATTTTGGCCCGAAATTTTTATTTTTTGGGGTAGATCTTGACCCTCAAATTTTATTTTTGCCATTCTTAATACTTTATTATTCTGTTTACTTGGTACAGTATTATATATACCTCACAGCTCAGTGGTCTGGTAAAACTAAGGTATACTTACCTTTTTCACAATCTTGGACTCTGATATATCTCAGTTTAAGAGAGTCCAACAGCATATTCTTATCAACCAGTTCATCATTACAGTAAACCCCTTATTCGTGGGGATGCATACCGCACCCCCCCCTGCGAAGCTAAAATCCGCGAATACTTAAAACCCCTCTAAAAACACTTATAACTGCCTATTCTGATAGTTTAAACACAAGAAAACCCCTCTAAAAATGCTTATACCTGGGTATTTTAATAGTTTTATCACAAAAAGTGCATTTAGTCATAAAAATATGAAAATACAGTAATTAGTGAATATTTCTCAGTGAAAAATACCGCGAACAGGCAAATTTTCCGTGAATAATGGGTATAGATACGTTCCACAGAGAAATCCGTGAGTACCTGAGTCCATGAATCGTGAGAACGCAAATACGGGCGGTTTACTGTATTTTCAGGAAGTACAATAGTACCCTGAATGCTGTTCATAGTGTCATGCTTCTTTACTTTTACATTCATATTGTCAATACTTTTTATGGATAAATAGTCTTCAGACTGGTTTTTTGTTGTAGCTTCTATAAGCCACGTCTGTTTTTATTTGTCTGAACGACATTCCTGTCAATGAGTGTCTTTTTAATAAGAAGTTTTCCAGCTTTATGGCTGAAATTTGTTGTTCTGTTTCCATGGTTAGAAACCTTGACAACTTCCACTCCCAAAGAGGGAGTCAAAATGAGTCAAGGTTGGGTCAAGACGATATTTACTTCTTTTGGATTTGTTTTATACTGGAGCATAAGGTTCCAGTGTGGTTACATTTAGATTTTTTTTTTTTTTTCTAAAGAAAGGTTGTTAAAGGAGGTTCCAGCAGTTGTCAACTGTGAAACTTGATTACCACTTATCATGAAGATTTGAGGTAAAAAAAAAAATTAACCTGAAAACCTGAAAAAGATATCATCAGCTTTTCATGGAGCTATTCTTCCACCAATGGCACAAGTGAGAACCGACTCCCAAATGTCCGTGTACCTACCCTGCCCCACAGGGGATGGCACAACATGATTAGAGTGGCCCAAGTGCAAGCCAGGACCGAAAGTATTATGAGAATACTATCATCCCCACTCTAATCATGTTGTGGGCAAACCAGATAGAACGCCAAGAGTCCTATCGCCAGAACCAGACCCCCCTGGAATTCATGGTCCAGCCCTAAAGAATAGTTCTGCCTGATATCTCTCAGGTCTGAACATTATCAGGCAGTTGATGGTCCTACCACAGTTCCCACTATTTAGCTTCAGGTATAAACCCAATCCCAGTTACGATATCTTTTCCTATTTATCAGGTCCAATAAATTTTAGCAAAAGTGGAAAATTCCACAAAAATTAATTAAAAAAAATTTATAATGGTATATGGGATTCTTGGACTCAAACCCAGGAACAGATTCCTGGGGTTCAAGAACCCCCTCACCACGTCAAGGTGGTCCCAAATCGAGGGGGACTGCATACTGCGCTGCTGTTCAGCAAATCTGGTTGCTCTCAGCAGGTAAAGGGGATCAGGGATCAATTGTGAATGTGAAAGATCTCTGTTAAAATACAGATTACAAAAAAGTGACAAACAAGAGACCATCCATCAATGGTCCAAGTCATAACTGCTACTATTAGGAAACAGAAACCTACCACCATGAACCACTCTACCTAAAAGAGATAAATCTCTGGCAGAAGCAGACATCCACAGCAGAGAACAGTATTATAGTAAAGGAAGCACAAATGACTTAAAACAGGTGAACTGATTTTATCCGTTATAAATATACAATATGAGGCCTTACAAACAATATCTAACTTCACGATGCATTTGCTGGAACTTCATTAGATGATTCTGAAAAGTTAGACATGAGTCAAAAGTTACACCTAGAATAGTTAAAGCTTCAGACTCATTCAGCAAAGTTCCATCCACCTAAAGGGAAGGATGGGGTGAAATATCTGTATGAGATCTGCTCTTCAATAGTGTTTTTGTTTTACTGGAGTTCAGCCTCATACCCCACGTGTTTGCATCATCAGCATACTGAACAATCTTGTTTTCCAGGCCAACAACCATATCACTTATACACACTAAAATTAACAGTGGACCAAGAACACTACCCTGTGGAACTCAGACAATAGGTCTTGGTTTGCTAAAGATCCTGTCCACAGCACCTTGCTGCTGCCTACCTGTAAGGAAATCTTGAAGTAATCCTAAAACATATCCAACTACTCCAAGATTCTGAATTTTATAAATAGGTGCCTTGTGATTTACTAAACTGAAAGCGGCACTAAAATCTATTTGAATTACTCTGCACTCAAAACCCTTATCAAGGTTCTCTTGCAAAAGGCATGTCAAATCTAAAAGAGCATCACAGGTACCTAACTGCTTCATATTAGCATATTGACTATCAGCTAACAATCCTTAAGATTCCAAATACCTATATAAGGGTACCTATATAAGGGTATGCAGTGGCTTAAAAATAAGTTTTTATGAAACTTTGGAGAGCACAGGGACAACATAATAGAAACTTTTTTTTAAAAAAACAAAGGGAAGAAACCATCAGGATCACCCCAGCTATCAAGATTATCCAGAATTTTCTTAACATCCCTGGAGCGAAATGCAAAATTTGTAAGAATAGGTTTAGGATTACAAGTATCAGGGAAAGGGACAACCTCAAGTCTTCAAATGATTGCTTTGCTTCAAAAGCTTGATGAAGCAGTTCAGCCTTTTCCCTAGGGCCAGTAACTAATCTACCATCATTTGTTAGTAGTGGTGGAATGGAGACAAGCCTGACCCAAAGATAGATGATACCAATTCGGTCCACCACAGATGAGGCTGAGTAATTCCTTCAAGTTTCCCCTTCAAGGAAATACTGTAATTTCTCTCAGCTGTATGGTAAGTTCTATTCGCAGCACAGCAAGACTCGGCAAAAGTGGTATAATTTTCATTTGAATGATTCCGTCTCTATGTGTTGAATTTGGTCGTTTTTCAAAATTTCATGTAGGCTCATCTAAATGTATCATCAAACCATGGCTGGTCATTTGTCCTAAATTTGATGACCTTTCTAGCAAAAAGTCTTGTATCATATTTTCCTCTGTGCATTACTGTTACAATACTCTCCTCGTATTCTTTTGGTTCCAACTCCTTATTGATGTTTCCTATAATCTGACTGCTGATTTTCTTCGGCTGATTTTAACAATTCACATGGATGTAGAACTCCTAAATTACCTTTATTATTCTAAATGTCCCAACCTCTTTAGATGTCACATTCTCTATCGGTCCCTTATCATATCAATATCCCCAATTCACATTCACTTTCTACTACAGTAGATGCTTAGTACTGTAATTTATTCCATCATTCAATTATTTCTTTTTTCAACATTAATTTCTCCACTTCTTTCGTACACTTTGACCATTTCACATTTTTTTACTTTCCTTCATCCACAATACAATTCCAATATTTTCCTTCTTCCCTTTGCTGTAATAAGATTCTAATTCTATACCTATTAAACTTTCTCTCTGCCCTAGCTACCTGGCCTCTCTCTTCTCTTAGCAGACCTATCCTTTATTGCTGTTTCAACAGAGGTACACAAAAACAAACAATACTTACAAATCAGTTGGGATGAAAAGATAAAATGGAAATATGAAATGCAGTTAGAGAAGAATTTGTACATCTGTGTTTTGAAAAACAATTATGAAAAGATCACTTGACATGTCAGATGAGATTTTTCTAGAATGGAAGTATCATCCATATCTAACCAGCACTTTGCTAGTTTTTATTAGTTAATTGTTTTTACATGCTTTTATTTAACTTGGCTTCTGCGTCTGTCTGTCTGTCCTAAAATCTTGTAACTCAATTTTCGACCTGTTGCCTTTGTCCGATGGAGTTGAAATTTTGCATGGTTACTCAATCCCAGTGTCAATACAACCTTACATGATCAGTAGGTCAGCAGTGACCTGCAGTGACCTCTCCCTTATCTCAGGATGTGTATGAAACTCTTCGGATTTTTCACAACTTCTTTGACTCAGTAGAATCTATCCTCTATATAACCCCTCCCCCTTCCCTCTTCCATCCCCCTTCACCTCCCCCACCCCTTTCCCCTTCCAGTACATACTATCAAGTTTTAATTTAGCTGTGTCCTCCCTTACCCTTCCCTCTTCCATCCCCTCCCCCTTTCCAGTATATACAATCAAGTTTTAATTTAGCTGTGTCCTCCCCTTCCCTTCCCTCTTCCATCCCCCTCCCTTCCCATTTCTGAAGCACATCATCAGGTGTTAATTTAGCTGTGTCCCCTTCCCTCTTCCATCCCCTTCCCCTCCTCCTTCCAGAGCACATGATCAAGTGTTAATTCAGCTGTGTCCTCCCCCTTCCCTTCCCCCTCCCCCTTCCAGAGCATGCAATCAAATGTTAATTTAGCCATGTTCTCCTCCTCCCCTTCCCTCCCACTTCCAGAGCACACAGTCAAGTGTTAATTTAGCTGTGCCCTCCCCTCACATTCCCTCTTCCAGCCCCTCCACTTCCACCTTCCCTCCTCCTTCCCCTCCCCTTCTGGAGCACATGATCAAGTGTTAATTTAGCTGTGTCCTCCCCCTCCCTTCTCCCCCCACCCCTCCCCTCCTCTTTCCCCTCCATCTCCTTCCCATTTTCCTCCCCTCCCCTTCCCTCCTCTTCCTTCTTCCATCCACCTCCCTTTCCCCTTCCCCACCCTCCTACTCCCCCTCCCTCTTCCCTCACCCTCCCCCATAAACAGATATCAGTTTTGTTAACTGCAATCATAAGTCAGTTACAATTTCTGTCAAAACTAAAAAGTATAAAATAAAAAAATATAAAAAATCCTATAGATATGCTTTTATTAAATGCACTAAAAAGTAAAACATAATTTTTGGAGACACACCAGGATTTCTTACAAATAATCATGTCTACAAAAATAAAAGCGTGGGCCCAAACATGGAAGGAAATGCTACAAGAAAAGAAATAGATTTTTTATTTCTTGCACCAATTCCTTCCCAGTTTGTGGCCCATGCTTTTACTTTTCTAGACATCAATAATTGTAAGAAAATCCTGGTGTGTCTCAAGAAATTGTTTTACTTTTTAGTGCACTTTAATAAAAGCATGTCTATAAAAAATTTTTTATATTTTTTTCCTCCCATAGCTGTGAAAATAGACTCATGTAGAGATGTAACTTTTGCAATCTATATACAGTAGACACATTTATTACTGTTCACATCCTAAGAACACTTACCTAGGTCTAGGTGGACCTCTACTAAGGGAAACAGTTACAGAGTCAGTGCTTTGACCTAAACCTCGACCTCGACCTCGGCCACGCCCTCGCCCTCTACCTCTGCCACGACCTTGGGGAGATTTAAGCTCTATTCTAGCATCACCTGTGAAATAATTTAGAGTATTTCATAGTTATATGGAGCTTAAATATTTTAACTACTTTACATTCAGCTAATTAAAAATAAATGAGACAGGAATAATCCTGTCAACATGTTTAAAAAAAATTAAGATATTTCTTTTAATTAGATTTTATAATGAAAGTTCTGTTACGCAAAGGACAAAGTGCACATGTCCAAAAAATGTTTTGATAAAGCCCAAATTCATATTGGTTGATGAATTAGTCAGTGATCTCAGTGACATAGCTTACAAATCTACTGAGCAAATTCATTTCAGCTACCTTACAAATCTACAGAGCAAATTCCTTTCAGTTCCATCCACAGACAAATAATAAAACCATAGTTTTATATTTCATATGTACAACTTAGTTCCAGGGCTTCAACTGCCTTATTTAATACCGAAACAATTGTGAGACAAAACCAATTAACAATACAGTACCCCAAGAACGGGGCAAACTTTAAGGTTGGCCACTTGAAAAAAAAAAATACATACACCACTGGAAAGAAGAAGATATGCAATGTACAAGGTATAAAAAAAAAAAATCTTAAAAAATTTTCTGTACCTTCCATGGGAAGTTGAAAGTGAATATTTCCAACCCTGTGCAGGGACTCTTTTCCAAGACACTCATAAAAATATGCAAATTTTAGCAAGTTATACATGTCCTTCCTAATAATTTTTTTCACTTAGTTTTTAAAATCACAATTTTTAAAAGTATATTGTGTTTTTCCTAACTATACAACCTGAGGTTCTTTACGTTAGGAATTACTTACGGTGAAGCTGGACACGGCCGTTAAACTCTTGAACAAGGTGGTTAGGCAGTAACTACTGTCAGGTAGGCAGAGAATATCGACCTGCCCGGATGTAAACATTCCAGTTTGCCTTTTGGCCCAGGTTCAGACTGAGGGGTGGCATGAGGCGGGCATAAAAATGTAACGTAAAGGACCTCAGGTTTGTATAGTTAGGAAAAATACAATTTACTTTTAAAAACTGTGATTTGTTCCAACACGATATACAAACCATCGGTTTTTTACATTAGGAAGACTCACTGGTTGGAGGGAGGAATCTGAGTGAGTCTCTTGAATTGATTGGAGTTCTGCACACCTGGGCTGCTACTCCTGGTCAAAAGAGCAAGGAGTACCATGCTTCTTGACATATTGATCGGAGTGTAGGAACTGCAAGATCAAATGTCAGATACTGGACCTTTTCGCATGAGTGAGGAAACGTAACTCATCCGAAATACAGTAGGCTTGGAAGAATCTAAGAGTTACAGACAGTAAGGAAAACCTGAGATAGGGTTTTTCTTATTGCCAGTCTCTCCTTCCTCTCCTTGCTAGGGGAAGGAGCAGAATTGCTTTTATGATTCTAGAAGAAAAATAGAACGGGTGCTCCATGTGTAGTCTTACCGCATCAGACACCAGATCCAGCAAGTGTCAGCTCGAGTCCTATTCTCATCCCAAAGGAGAAGTAGGAGGACGACAGAGGAGAGTCCAGTCACTCTCGGTATCCTTCTCACTTCCAGAACCAACACCTTAGGCAAGATACTACTAGTCCTCTGTGAAGGAGCCGGGTAAGAAAACACAAACTGTTGAGCAGCCACCACAGGACCAAGGAAAAAAGATTCCAAGGGCCTGTGGGCAAGACCGAAGGAAGAGGACAAGAGTGTGGTCTATGAGACCACATCTTCCTTCCAGACTGACAGAAACTTCCGGAATGTAAGCCATTGACTTCGTGAGCTCTCTGTTGGAAAGTACCGGTATCATCATCGCCAGCTGCCAAGTACCTCCTTTGATCGCTTCATGAAGGCCAGGAGAAAGATGTGTCCTTAGGCACTCCTTCCTTGGGAGATAGTACTAGCAAAAACGTCAACATCCAGGTTAGGAATGCCAAGCCTTTTCGGAAAGTACCACAGCTAAGGAGGAGGGGAACAAGAAGGACTCGAACCCGACAATAGATGCCGATGGAACCCTTACGACATCCGAGAAGGAGTTGAGTGTTAATCAGATGCCAAGATGGGGAGATGGTCCTAAGAGGGATGGATTCAGAGTCCACTACCCGAACATCCTGGGACAGCAAGAAGGAGTTGAGGAGAAAAAAGTGTTAATCCACCTTCACCTGTTCTTCCATCTTCTACACCAAGGCCAGAGCAAGATGGGAGATGGTCCTAAGCCTCCTTTGTTTTTGGCACATCTCTGTCTGACGAGACTCGTCCAGTCAGGTTCGTAACAGCAACAAGTCAGGTTGCAGAGCAGCAGGGACAGGCAAACCTAAACAAGAGTCACAAGCTACCCAGCAGGAACAGTTCCTGGGACAGCAAGAGGAGAAGAAGCTTCCCATCTGTTGCTAAATCTCGCACTGAGGAGATGGTTGCTCGGCTCTTCAGATAGAAGACTAGGTTGCAAGGGCCGCTAACACCGTTCTTCACATTTTGAAAACGGAGAGAATTTTTGCAACGCCTTGGTATCATATTTTATAGCGGAGAAGATGAGTTGAAGTCCAGACTTGAAGAGCAACTTTTTTCTGACCCAAGAAGAAGTTCCATTTGTATAATGTTCATTTTTACTAATTGAACCTTGACTCAACCAATGTAAATAACCAGCTTACTGTAAATAAATCAATTTTAAGATGGATCCAGTCCCTGGAACTGTTTGCAGAGGACTTCAAGAGATATCCAGCTATATCCGTAGTCACTTGGTGAGAAAGTCTGTGCTTGCAAGGAAAGCTGGAAAGTCTCCCAGTCCTGAACACACAGGGATGAACTGCCTGAAGAACTGCTTTTTGTGCAGCTGCTACAGGAGGTTGGGTCAAGAACTCTTCTCGATGCCTCCAAAGCAGAGCTATCACGCTGGGCGAGCAAAAGACAAAGTCTTCTAGCGTTTGTCTGTAACAACACCGTTTCCTTGGCTGCTTCATTTTGAGCAATGTTATTTTGCTGCTATTTTTGTTAACCCCCTTGGTAGCAAAACAGACAAATTATGTTGAGAGTTTGTTGAAAAAACGTAAATATGACATTTTTATTCTAAAATAATGTTTAACACATACTTACCTGTTAGTTACATATAGCTTTAGTCTTTGACGTCACGGCAAAATTTCAAAACCTGTCGATCTCGGGCAGCGCCAGTCCGAAAGTCTGTGCTTGCAAGGAAAGCTAGTCCTCAGGGGTGATGCAGCTGCCCTTACCTGCCCTCTATCAGAGGGAGCAAAGACCAGCGTTTGTCTGGAACTATTCCAACATGCTTCAGAATAATTTGCCTACCTGTACCCCGTGGGGAGGAGGGTGGGCTTTACCAGGAACTATTATATGTAACTAACAGGTAAGTATGTGTTAAACATTATTTTAGAATAAAAATGTCATTTTAACACATACAACTTACCTGTTAGTTACATATAGCTGAATGACACCTTTAGGAGGTGGGGCAATGACAGCTAAAAGAGTTGTTGGAAACGTTAAGGTTATTAATGTAGAAAATTTCTTAGTTCCTCACCTACTAAGGTAGCTGATTCCACAGTTACTGCCTCAGTAACCTGCTATCCTTAGAGCAACCGCGGGGTATAATGACCTGGTCGCAGATTGCTTAAGCTGGGTATCAGTCACCTAGGACATGGCCGTGACAATACCACAAGTATGCCCCTGCTCAGGCGCAGCACAAACATAATGAATTACAAAGGGTCACCCAACACCAAAGAAAAAGCATAACCATAAAAACCAAAACCAACTGTGGGGTAAAACTATCCAACACTTACCCTCACAGACAACCGTAAAAACCTTCACACTCCAAAAAACAAGTAAGTAAAGGTAGGTTAATCCTCCTTTACCCCTTTACCCATTACCGTGCCAGATACCACAAAGGGCCCTAACGTGCTGCACTCATCAAACACTGTCTGCACTTGAGAGAGATAATGCAAAGCAAATACAGACTTACATCTCCAGTAGGTTGCTTGCACAATATCTTGAAGGAGAGGTTCCTTTTATAAGCGAGAGAAGTAGAGATAGCCCTCACTTCGTGAGCCTTCACTTTACACATTTTCAAATCATTCTCTGAAATATTGGAGTGAGCTTCAGAAATCAGATCCCTAATAAAAAAGGACACGGCATTCTTGGACATCGGTCTAAGAGGGTTCCTGACCGAACACCATAAGGAATCCGAAGGACCTCTAATATCTTTAGTCTTCGCAAATAATATTTCAAGGCTCTGACTGGGCAGAGGAACCTCTCCTGCTCCTTACCTACCAATTCCGACAGACTCGGAATCTCAAAAGAGCGAGGCCACGCAGGTGCGAAGGGGTCTCGTTCTTGGCCATAAAAACAGTTTAAAAAGAACAAATTGCTTTTAAAGCAGAGAATCCTACTCTCTTATCCAAGGCGTGGATCTCACTGATTCTCTTAGCTGTAGCTAACAAAACTAAAAAGAGGGTTTTCCTCGTAAGATCTCTTAAAGAAGAAGAATCCATAGGTTCAAATTTCTCAGACATAAGCCACTTCAGGACTACATCAAGATTCCACGAAACAACTTTAGCATCTGACCTCTTAGAGGTACCGAAGGATTTAATAAGGTCCGTTATATCTTGGTTATTAGAGATATCCAAACCTCTGTGACGAAAAACAGTAGCCAGCATGCTATGATAACCTTTAAGTGTGGATACAGAAAGGTTCTTATTCCCGAGGAACAAAAGAAAATCCGCAATCTCGTCACCGAGGTTCTGGAAGAGGAAATGTCATGATCTTTGCACCATGAACTAAACATATTCCACTTGGACTCATAGACCTTGATCGAAGGCGGTCTTCTGGCTCTAGCGATGGATTGAGCCGCTTTCTTGAAAATCCTTTGCTTCTGAGTAGGCGTTCGATAGTCTGAACGCAGTTAGCCACAGACTTGACAGGTTTTCGTGAAATCTCCTGAAGTGGGGCTGTCTGAGTAAATCTACTCTGTTTGGAAGGTTTCTCGGGAAGTCGATCATCAAGAGATCCATGAGAACTGGGAACCAATCCCTGGAAGGCCAGAAGGGGGCTATCAACGTCATTCTGGTGTTGGAGTGGTGCTGAAATTTCCTCAACACCGCACCTAACATCTTGAACAGCGGGAAGGCGTAAAGATCCAGACCCGACCAATTCAGTAGCATTGCGTCCGTCTGGAAGGCTGCTTGGTCCGGGACAGGAGAACAGAAGATTGGGAGCCTGTTCGACTTGTTCGTCGCGAACAGGTCTACCAGAGGTTGACCCCAAAGCCTCCACAGTGACTTGCATACTTCTTCGTGCAAAATCCACTCTGTGGACAGAACCTGATGCTTCCTGCTCAAGGAGTCCGCTCTCACGTTGAGGGCTCCTTGAATGAATCTCGTTAGGAGCAGAATCTTGTGCTTCTCTGCCCACAAAAGGAGGTCTCTTGCTACCTCGCTGAGGGAGTAAGAATGAGTGCCCCCGTTTTTTGATGTAAGACAACGCTGTGGTGCTGTCTGAATGAACCAGAACTGTTTGTCCCTGTACGAAAGGTAGGAAGTGCACGAGACTCAGGTGGATTGCTTTCAACTCCTTCTTGTTGATGTGCCATTCTTTTTCCGTCGCATTCCACAAACCTGAAATTTCTTTTACACCCATCGTCGCTCCTCATCCTACTTCTGACGAGTCTGCAAACAGTTCATGGTTCGGGTTCGACGGAAATAGAGAGAGACCTTTCTCTAATTTTCTTCGATCTAACCACCACCTTAGATCCTCCTTGATAAGGTCCGAGATTGGAAAGGAAAAGGAGTCTGGAAGCGTTTTCCTGTTCCATTGCTCCCTGAGGTAGAATTGAAGGGGCCTCATGTGAAGTCTCCCCAGGGAGACAAACTTTTCTATTGACGCCAGAGTTCCCAGGAGGCTCATCCAAGCCTTTGCGGAACAGGTATCCATACCCAGAAAGTTCTGGACTTTTTGCGAGACAGTCCGAGATTCTTTGATCTGACGGAAAAGCCAGAAAGGAACTGTCTCCAGTCTCACTCCTAAATAGATTCTGGATTGTGAGGGAGATAGGTGAGACTTCTTCCAATTGATTAGAAGTCCTAGCTTCTGTGTCAAGTCGAGAGTTACTTTCAAATCCTCCAAGCACTGAGACTGAGACTGGGAACGAAGGAGCCAATCGTCTAAATAGAGAGAGATCTTTATTTCTCTGAGATGAAGAGCTTTGGCAACAGTGGACATAACTCTTGTGAATACTTGAGGGGCTGTGGACAGACCGAAGCACAGAGTCCTGAACTGATAAGTCCTCTCCTGGAAAACGGCGAAGAAACTTCCTGGACGCGGGATGGATCGAATGTGAAAGTAAGCGTCCTGCAGATCTATTGAGACCATCCAATCCCCGGACGAAGAGAATTGAGGACGGATTGCGTCGTCTCCATCGAGAAACTGGTTTTCTCCACGAAAAGGTTGAGAGAATTTACGTCCAGGACTGGTCTCCAGCCACCTGAGGCCTTTGGAACAAGAAAAAGGCGGTTGTAAAAGCCTGGAGAGTTGACTTCTTCCACGATCTCTATCGCTCCTTTTAAAAGCATGGAGTTTACTTCCGCACTCAGAACCGAGCATTTTTCTAAGTTGCTGGAATATGCTGTCAAAGCTAAAGGTTCTGTTGCAAGAGGGGGCCTCTTGAGGAAGGGGATAGAATATCCTTCCTTTAGCATGGACGTGGTCCACTGGTCCGCTCCGATCTCCTCCCAAATTTGCCAGAACTGCTGAAGTCTGGCTCCTACTAGTGCATGGAGGACATGCAGATCACTTTTTAATTGAGGTTTGATTGCCTTGGAGACAAATCTTGTTTTGCCCCGAAACTTGAGATCCTGTACGGTTGAAGGGCCTGCCACGAAAGGGCCTCTCTTGACTAACTTGAGGGACGAGTTTGCGCTGGCAGAGAAGGTTGAGGAGCTTTTGGTTTTACGAGTGGATTGCGCCAAAAGGTCCTGTGTGGACTTCTGAGTAAGGGATTTAGACACTTGGCTACAAGTTCTTGAGGGAAAAGGTACTTCTTATCCAGAGGTGCGAAAAGAAGAGCCGATCTTTGAGTCCTAGAAACTCCTGGCGACAAAGAGCACCAAAGTTGTCGCTTCTTAAGAACTCCTAACTTGAAGATGGAGGCTAACTCAGGCGCACCATCACGAATCCCTTTATCTAAGCAGGACATAACAGAAGAGAAATCATCGAAATGCGCGGAAAGACCAAAAGACTTTACCTTCCTACCCAAAGCGCCAATAGTCCAGTCCATAAAACTGATGACTTCCAAAACTCGGAAAACGTTCTTCAAAAGGTGGTCCAACTCTGAAGGAGAGAAGAAAATCCAAGCCGAGTTCATCGCAGAGAACGCGAGTAGAATCAACGAGACTGGAGAAGTCTCCCTGAGAGGAGGCAGAAGCTCCCAGAGAGAAAACTTCCCCAGTATCGTAGCAAGCCTTCGTCTTAGTAGAAAGCTTGGAAGGAGGGAAGCAGAAAGTAGTTTTCCCTGATCACGTTTGTCTTCCAACCAGGAGTTCATTTTCTTTAATGCCTTCTTGGCTGAAATAGAAAGCACTAACTTCATAAAGGAAGAGGTAGAAGGCTTGAGTCTCTTGCGTACTGAGAGAGGGGAAGCCGGCCGCAGGTGCAAAATCCTCAGGAAAATTATCAATAAAGCGAAGAAGCTTCTTATAATCCAGCGAGAGGAGTCTGCTTTGTCTACAGGAAACTCTTCCACAACTTCTTCCTCAGATGAAATAGGAGAAAGACCTTCCGCTTGGACATACACATCTTGTGAAGGAGGAGTAGGAGCCTGAGTAGGCGCCACAAGAGGAGCCTGAACTGGTGCCACAAAAGGAGCCTGGGATGGCGCCTCACCTGGCGCTACCTGAGGCGCTTGAGCCTGAGAGAGCGCTAAATCTTGAGGGCGCCTGAGCCTGACTAGGCGTCTGAGCTTGATCCTGAGCCTAAACAAAAGGAGGATCAAGAGACACAGATCGAGGAGGAGCCTTGTACTGGGCGCTCGAGCTCGAGACGAAGGAGGAGGCATCAAACACGCTTCAGAAGGCTTTGCTGGAGAAGAACTAGGCCTTTCGAGCCCGCAAAGAATGCTTCCAAGTTTCTTGTGCATCACTCAAGAAAGTCATGAGTAGACGAGGATCAACTGGGAGCGATGATCAGTAGAGCCAGGATCGTGATGAGGAAGAGGCGCAGAAGCCACAATAGGTTCACGTGAAACCAAAGGAGAAACACCGGGAACGCTGGGCAATACCAAATGGGAAGTCTTATAACTCTTACGCACATGAGCCTTGCGCCTGGGAGAAGACTCTTCTGACGACAAAAATCTCTCCGGACTCTCCCAAAAACTACAGGAAGGCTCTGATAGCGAAATGGCTTCTTCTTCTGAACCGCTGAAGGCGAAAGATTCCTGGACCTCTTCAATGGTCTAGACTCGTCGGAAATCTCCAGCCTCTGCAGGAGAATCACTGGAGCTTGAAGAAAGACACTTCCTTGAGTCGCCTTTCCAACGGCGCTCGAAACAGCCTGGGAAACAACAGGACTGTTCGAGGGGCGGCTGCTCGTGAGCAGACCCCACTCGCCTCCCTTGGACTTTCAGCATGTCTTCTCCCAGGAGCAGGGAGCTTGACAGAGGCTTAGGTCTAGGAGAACGAGAGTAGGCCGAGCAACCACCTCCTCCACCACACTAACACTTTGCACTGCACTTAAATTATTCACAATATTTTGGAAAGAATCCATACGCTCATGAAGGGATTTCACATTAACGCCAATATCCTCCATGGCGCCCACAATAAGGTTAAATCTGGCGTCCATCTGGACTTGATACTCAGACACGATGTAACGGGTTCAGGGATATCAGAGTCAGGAATAGGAATATTAGTAGCCACGGGGATATTAATAGAAGTTTCCTGCATAGCTAAGGGAGATTCGGTTTCTGAGAGAGAGAAGATGAACTTCTAGCTAAAGCTTTCCTGGCTCTATCTTTCTCAAGTTTCTTTACATACTTAGATAGAGCCTTCCAATCTTTTCAGTCATACTGACACATTCATCACACTTCCTCTCATATGAACATTCCTGACCTCTACAAGCCACACAAATTGAATGAGGATCAAGACTAGCCTTGACCAACCTCGTCTTACAGCCTTTGCTGCATACCCTAAAGGTATAAGACCCAGAATCTGACATAATTATCAGAAAACCTGACTAAATAGGTGACAAAAATAAACTGGCAAAGCTGCAAACCAACAAGAGAGTACTTCACCAAGTGAAAACAGCTCGATGTAGGCAGAAACAATGAAATTTCGCTCGAGTACCGACAACAATGTCGCCGGCGTGACGGCAAAATTATTCTGAAGCATGTTGGAATAGTTCCTGGTACCCCGATAGAGGGCAGGTAAGGGCGATCACCCGATATTCGGACTGGCGCTGCCGCGCATTTTGAAATTTTGCCGTGACGTCAAAGACTAAAGCTATATGTAACTAACAGGTAAGTTGTATGTGTTAAAATCGATTTTTCCCAAAAAGACAGCACGCCTCACCATATCGGCCCTGGGTCTGGTACAAAGGTGCGAGAAAACTACCATCTTTGTTGTACCGGGGGGCAAACAGAAAGACAGTAGGGATCTCTCAGTCGAACAGTCTCTTCATGAATCTTCTTGAGGAAAAGAGTGAAGAGCACGTTCCGTCCCAATCACTCAAACCCGAGGCTGAGCTCGCCTACCAATACATCCCCGCCGGTAATGTATCTGGTTAACTGAGCTATCGAGTGTGCTATAGAACACTTGAGTACCTGCAAATGTCAACAGATGGAACAGGAGGAAAAAACGATTCCCTCTTGTTTGTTGACGAATGCCACTACAGTAAACACCTGTATTCTCGGGGGATGCGAACCCCCCCATGTTGCCGATGTATGATAATTTATAGTCATTAGCAGCTTGAACATTGTTTTCTCAGCTTCAGCTACAACTTGCAGCTTAAATGTAGCAGTATAGTTCCTTGCTGATCTTTTATCCATAGCGAATAAGGGTGTAATGTAAAAATATAGCAATCCTATTCTACCTAATGTCATTTGTAACATAACTACGGTAACTGTTTACTACCTTACGATGGCTGAAATACAAGCAAAACAGCTGTTGTTAACCGTTTCGGTTATAAGCAAAACAAAAGTATCATTTCATCCAGGCACCTGCAGTAGGAGAACTTCTGCCCGGTTGATACTTCTTTCTCTCTTCCCTTCTGCCCTCCTCCCTTATGGAAAAGAGGGTGGAAAGAGACAGCGTTATGCACACTTTCCCAGAAGGGAAGAAGAGGGCTATGTGTTTCTGCGATCTTCTTCTGAAGCCTGGGACTTCTTAGGAGATGAGGAGGGCTGGCTTGAACTTAAGGTCGTGCTGAGATGACTAAGACCCATAGGTCTTGCCCATTGTCCAAAGGACGAGGCAGTGCCCTGGTACAAACCTTGATTACCGTGGTATCTGGCAAATCTCTGAAAGAGAAAGGCAGAACAGAGCAAAAGTTCATTCCTAAGGGTCTAGCCAACTCGGAACTTACGAAACCGGAGATCCGAATTTGGGCCAAGTCCTTCATCTTAGCACCAGAATTGCCCACGGAATGGAATAGGAAGACCCACTCCCAGACAGGACCAATCTCTAGATGGCAGGGTTCTCTCCAAGAATGGTGGTATCCAAGGAGAGAAATCCTAAAGGTGAAGGATCGTGGATCCATCAGGAGACTGTCTGGAGGAAACCAGCAGGTGTCCCCCAAGATCACCACCTCTTGTTGCAGAAAAGAATACCCTTCATAGCAAGGGGAAGCAGAGAGAGAACCCAGCCGGGTGAAGTAGAGTCCGAACAACCTGCAGTCAGCACGACCCCAAGATTCATACTCTGTCAGGAAGGGGAGAAGCTTGGTGTCTCGACCTGAATGAACTTGTCTGAAGAAAAGTACAGGTAGTGCTCGAGTTACGATGGGGTTAGGTTCCAAAAAACCCATCGTTTGTTGAAATAATCGTAACTCGAATATAGCCTAGCCTACATTAGGGTAATCAGTACCATGTATACATATATGGTAGCCTAGCCTTCACTACACAGTATACTCTATACATATACAGTATAGTAATTATTAACGTCAGCTAATTCTGCAGGTTCAATGCAGATTGACTTATGATAATTCAGTATAAAGAGAAATTGAATAAAACTAACCAGAGTTAGGACAGCGTACAGTATGGTAATCGTATACGTAAACAGTAGCTAGCCTACAGTACATTCTATACATATATGGTAGAGTAGTAATTATTAATACCAGCTAATTCTGCAGACTCAATGCAGACTGACTTATGATAATTCAGTATAAAATGAAATTGAACAACAAGAAAAAGAATCAGACTGTACTGTAACGGGTACTCACCAAGATTCGGTCTGTTGTCGGCACACGTGATTCACGTGAACGGTGTCAGGATGTTCATGGCTACAGATAACTAAAAATCGGAAGAGGAGGAGGATGATAAAGCTTCAGGATCATCAACTCGCTCCTCTTCGGATAGTATTTCTTCTTCTGTTAGTTCAGGTGTTTCAAAATTAAGAGATGAAGGGGATCGAGGCTCAAATGTCGGGGTAGGGGTGCGGGTGGGGGTAGGGGAGGCGGAAGGCGATGCCACTGGAGTTGTTCTCTTAAAGAAGTGTTCCATCGTCAGTTGCATAGTGTGTTTTTTTCGTTCTTCGTAAATGACTTGGTAACATGCAACAGCGTCTTGATGTGCTCTCTCAACTTTAGCAAACTGTTCCATGTTCCCATCCATTTCACTCAAAAGTTTCAGTCCATGTTCAAATGAGGCAAAAACCTCTGCTAGTGCTTTTGTTGTAAACTTTCGCTCTGGCTCTTCTTCAATTTCTTCTTCCTCGTCTGCTCTTTTTCTCTCTTCTGCAAGTGCAATTAAATCTTCTGCTGTTAGCTCTACATCTTGCACATCTAAAAGATCTTGGATGTCTTCCTCATCAATTTCTAAATCTAAACTTCTCCCAAGTGTCACAATCTTTTTATTAACTTCCACAATTTCTTTATCTTTATTAAAACCTTTAAATGAGTTCACATACACTTGTAGCAGATTTTTCCAAACCCCATTCATACATTCTTTCTTTACCTCCTTCCACGCCTTTCCAATGTTCATAATGGAGTTCAGAACATTGAATTCCTTCCAGAAAGTTCTGAGATCTTTCTCCTCATTATCCGTAGCCTGAACAGCCTGAGCAAACGTGTTCCGAAGATAATAGGCCTTGAACGTAGCCACAGCGCCCTGATCCATGGGTTGTATGAGAGAAGTTGTGTTTGGTGGCAGAAACACAACTTTTACATTCTCGTTAATATCTCTGATGTTCTGAGGGTGGCCGGGAGCATTGTCTAGAATCAGCAGAATTTTGAAGGAATTTTGTTTTCCCTACAATAATCTTTCACTTCTGGAATAAAGCATCGCACAAACCAGTCTTCGAACAGCATTGCAGTCATCCATGCTTTCTTATTATGACGGTAATGCACAGGAAGCGTATGCTTGTCGATTCTCTTTAATGCCCTTGGATTTTCGGAGTGATAAACCATGAGTGGCTTAAGTTTATACCCAGCCACATTTCCCCCAAGCAGAGGAGTCAGTCGATCTTTGTATGCCTTAAACCCAGGCATCATTGTTGCTTCTTTATGGATGTAGGACCGTTGAGGCATACACTTCCAATACAGTCCTGTTTCGTCGGCATTAAAAGATCTGCTCCGGCAAGTACCCTTCATCAGTGACGATCTTTTGCAGAATATCCTTGAATTTAGCGGCTCCTTCGGTGTCAGCGCATGCTGCTTCACCGCCAATTTTCACACTATGAAAATTTTGACGGTTCTTGAAGCGATGAAACCATCCAGCACTTGCTACAAAACTTTTGTTGTGGTTATCATCATAGTTTTTCTTCAGTTCATCGAAAAGCATGCGTGCCTTTGTTTGGATGGTTAAGAGACTGAGTGGCATACGCTTCTGTATCTCGTCCTCCATCCACGTGACCAGTAACTGCTCCATTTCTTCCAAAGGTCCTATCCTCTTCTTTGATATAAGTGTCGAATGAACTGAAGCAGATGTCCTTATAGCGTTCATTATCCGTTTCTCGTCTTTAAGGATGGTGGATACCGTCGACTGAGATAGATGTTAAATCACGTCGCGATTACCATGACTGGCTTTTCAGCGGCACGCTGGTTGATAATTTTCATTTTCTGCTCCAGAGTGATAGACTGCCTCTTCTTTTTCGCACTACCAGCACAAGACACACTTGGGTGTTTGGTAGACATAGTGATACAAATTTGAGTTTTAGAGTTTGGTGTATTTACAAAAGCACAAAAATCGCCAACGAACACTGACCTATTTTAACTTCCGGCACAACGAGAGCAAGCGAGGTCGACTCATTGAATTAATGTACCTATTCCAGCCTCTCGGCCCAACGTATCGTACACCATACGCTGCCTGACTGTACGTTGTTGCCTGCGCCAGTCACCCGTGAAATTTAAAAATGCAAATTTTCCAAATATTGTCGTATCGATATTAATTGCTAACCCCATCGTAAGGGCGAATTATCGTAAGTCGAATCATCGTAACTCGAGCACTACCTGTATTCATCTGGTCGAGAATGCTCCCACAAGGAAGAGCTGCGGAGGCCCCCGAAACTCTCGGCCCCTTCAGGAATTGCAAGGGTTGCAAGTGATGAAGATTATTCATTGGGGGAGCCACGGTCCTGTCCCGGGGATCCTCGCATTGATGAATCGGCACGAAGTTCTCCAAGAAACGAGGGCGATCGCAAATTGAAAAGGAAAACTCTCGCTGCTTTCGAAGCATGAAAATCCTGTACCTCTCTCCCTGGAGGGAGACCTTGACAGATCCCAAGAAACCCTCCTCAGCTACCTGGTTGTACTAAGAGACAATCGGGGAACCAACACCGAAAGCACGCCAGGCAGCCGAACCCCGAAGAAAGAAAAATTCGTCAGAGCTCTCTTTGTCCATCTCACACCTTTCAGAACACCCGAGAAGAAAAAAGAACAGATGAAGAGAAAGAGTACCCCTAACTGTCCTGCCAGTAAGATCAGTAGGACAGGCGGACCATGAGCGATAATCAACCGAAGAAGATTATTGCCACGGGGGAAGAAGAGCGTTTGTGCCATGGCAAAGCGCTTTGCTGAGAAGAGCAGAAAGTTCACTCGTACAATGCCGAGAACCCGATTCGGAAAAACTGAGCGGGGCCGAGTCAAGCCAATCACGCAAACGAGATCCAGACTGGGTGGTAAGCAGTGGACTGGGAGGCAAGCGGGGCGAGCCGAGCCAGTCTCGCGAATGCGACCAGGGCCTGGGCAGGGCAAGCAAGCTGAGCGAGCCGAGCCAAGCCAAGCTGGAGCCGGACAGGGCGGAACTCGTCTGCAGTGAACTAGCACTAATTTCCTGAACTCTAAACTCCTTTGAGGCTGAGGCCCCTCAAGAAGAAGACTTGAAGGGGAATTCTGTGTCTTATCCTGCATGTTCAACCCTTAAGGCTCAAGACACGAGGATGGAACCCGGCCAAGCAACCGAAGCAACTGGCAGGCAGTATCGAGATACCCAGGTGTCTCGGCACCGAGAAACCCGGGTCTCGACACCGAGACACCCAGGTCTTGGCACTTTCTCTTGTCCTGTGCCTCTCGCCAGGAAAACGCTCGATTCATAGAATTCAAATGACATATGACACTCCCAAAAATCGGGAGCAGCTGCTTTTGGTTTCCTAAGAAACCGAAAAGAGCCAAGCACAGAATTAGTCTCAGATGCAGACTTCTAAGACTGGCAACGATGGCACGGCCTCTCAAGGCTGCGCTCTCGCGGCCCCCAAAACACGAGGCCCCAGAGGAGAATGCAAATTGGTTCCCGCCTGAGGGCAGGAAGAGCCAGCGAGAGAAACTTGTCTCCCAGAAGAGAGTCAGTCCCTTAGAAGTCCCGCAGGACTCCCGAAGGGAACCTCTTCCCGGCTGCTTTTGGTGTTTGAACCAATAGGATCGAGACACCAGGCTGGGAACCCAACTGAGCACTGGTAAGCACTCGGGGAGCACTTGCGGTGCTGGCAGGAAGAGCTGAGACACCTGGGTGCCTCGGCCCTTTCTCTCACACTGATCCTGAACTGGGTTGGGAAGAGTACTCTCCAGACCAGATGGGGATACTTGATATTCCGCAGAATGTGTAATAAAAATCCACAGTTATATAGTAAATATATTACTATGTAAAATAAACAAAGACTTTTGAACACTTGAACGGTGTTCCTCGAGCACTCAGAGTGGCTCGTGAACGAGCAGCCGAAGTAGCACCCGTCTTAGAGGCGGAACCTCTAGGACTGGGAACAGGAGTGCAAACCGAGGCCTGTGTGCCTATGGCTCCCGAAACACAAAACCCAGGGGTATGTGAATCAGTTCCCGAACCCGAAGGTTGGGAAGAACCAACAAGAGACCCACTGCCTCCTCGGAAGGAGGCAGTCCCTAGACATCCAAGAACATCAAGGGGGAAGAAGCAGCCTTCCTCTCCTTCAGTTGACGGAGGTCTATCCAGTTCCCAGGGCCCCCTCGAACCTCAGGAGAGAAAGGGAAGAGGCAGCAGACGACGAAGTCGAAGATAAGCTGAAGAAGACTGCGGCTACCTCCACAGGGCAACTTCCTTCACCTTCACTCCGACATCTTCTACAAGATGGTGGACACGAAACATCATAGCCTCCAGGGCAGCAAGGCAGGATCACAACGGAAGCAGCCCAGGACACAACCACTAGGAGAAGCAGCAGGCACATTCAGGACAGCCGATGCAGGAGCTACGGAAGCGGTTCGAAAGGCAGGAGCTACAGCAATGGCCAGGAACGTCACCAGCAGTGACAGGAACAATCAGGACAGCTGCAGCAGGAGACCAGGAAGAGCTGCCCAGAGACTGTCGCCTAGTCAACAGGAGCATAACACAGGAAACAGCAGGAGCAGATGGACCACAGATTGGCCAGAGGCAGTGCCACAGCATACATGAAGGCAGTAATGACAGCGATCGATCCACATAGGTGGGAACAGAGTCGGACAGTTCAAACAAAGAGTTGGATAGTTCAAACAAAAAAACTCTCTAAAAATGCTATGCTTATACCTAGTATTTTAATAGTTTTATTGCAAAAAGTGCATTTAGTCATGAAAATATGAAAATACAGCAATTAGAGAATATTTCTCAGTGAAAAATACCGCAAATGGGCGAATTTTCTGTGAATAATGTGTATGCATGTTCCACAGAGAAACCTGCAAATGGGAGAGTCCACAAATCGTGAGAATGTGAATACGTATGCTATTCCAACCAGGTACTGTGGTCGATCACGAAGCAAACACCGTATGAATGTCGGGGCTCCTTCAGGTAAAGACATCCCAACTGAGATATCCAGCTAACTACTGTTGTGCCTATGATGCTGTGTCAACCTGAAAGAAAAAGCATAGATGATTAGCAGAGAAAGACTCCTCTCGCTCCAAGGGGAACTGCCCTACATAGTGAGAGGAGGCCCCTGAGAAGACCTGCCCCCCACCCCCTCGTGGTCTTTGCCCGACGAGTGAGCAAAGAGGGAGAAGGAGAGATAAGGAAGAACCTACAGGGAGAGAGAAGGAAGGAGGGGAGGCCGCCAATGGCGCCGCTGAAGCGAAACTTACTGACAACACCCGCAACTCTCCATAGCGCAGGCGGCGAAAACAACACTCAGCACAAGTAGAAAGGAAGTAGTCATGCCCTTGTACACGGAGGCAGAAGCCCAAGAAGGGGAGCAAATTTGTTGCATCCCGATCAATGAAGGGGAGCGAAGATATTACATCCTAATCTAATACAGTATATCCTAACATACAGGGGAACGCCTTCAGTACCTAAATAAAGGGCTACTGAATGAGAAGCATTACCACTCTGTTACGCCCCTCTAAATATGCCCTTGGCCGTCAAACCCAAGACACAGACTCAGGAACAACAGCCTATGCAAGGCTATCACAAATCGTGGGTTAGTATATTAATAAATACCAAACACATGTAATATATACACAAAAATACAGAAAAATCCCACCTGGATAATAAAGAGCTTAACGACAGTCGGGCAAAGAGATCCAAAAACATGTCTGCAACGCATGACGGCTGAAAGCAAACTGGAATGTTTACATCCGGGCAGGCGGGTATTCCCCGCCTACCTGACAGTAGTTACTGCCTAACTACCTTGTTCAAGAGTTTAACAGCCGTGTCCAGCTTTGCCATAAGTAATTCCTAATGTAAAGGACTGATGGTTTGTATATTGTATCGGAACAAATTACAATTACAGCTCACATTATATCATCACATCAGAGCTAAAATCTGCAACAATCCCAGACTATATTTATGGTAAAATACTTAGGAGATGTACAGGGATGGGGAGATGTAGTAACTTTCAGTGAATTATACATGTTCTTGTAATGTATTTTGTACTGTGCAACATCACAATTAAACCAACTTAAACCAACACCAATCCCTGAGTATATTTATGAGCAAATATATACAAGATGTACTGGGACAGGGAGATGTAGTACATTCCCCATGAAATCTCAAGTCACTCTAATCTCCCTTTTATCCTGGACTGAGATGTTAGCGTTGTCATAAGTCATTTATGGCCCATTCAAGAGATACGAATATTTTTGCACAAAATTCGATCAAATACTATAGTGCAAAATAACAGTACCCATAAGAGCTGAACCAGGGGGTTTCATAACACTGTTAATGTGGATCATAAAGAGCCCTGCCATTCATTAAAGGTCAGTTAAATAGAGCACTGTACCTGTATTTGTAGGACTTGATGGATGATTGTTAACATGTGACAAAGGATGAGCTAGAGTAGTATTTGAAGGGTGAAGTCCTACACCCTGTGGAGGTAAGTTTATCACTGGGGTCAAAGGAGTAGATGGCGTTGGAGGGCCAGCATCTGATTCACCATCAGCACCAATATCAGCAACAGACGCAACCAGTTCTTGCAGAAAGTCAAATCGTTTATCTGCCATGATGCACTGTTTCCTGTTGTTGAAAGACACAACTAATGAACTTGTAAAACTAGACACAACTGAGGTCAAACAATTTGTTTCCATAATTAAGTACATCTCCAACAATAACATATGCCCAGTTTTCACCTGTCAGCTTTCAAACTTGGATTGTCTGTAAAAAAAAAAAAAAAAAAAAATCAGGTCTACCTCAATGAAAGAAATACGCTGCAGTACAAACAACTCAAATTTCCATGTCAAACTATGTATGTTCAATATATCATAGTTTTCCTTGGTGTAAAACAAAACAGAGTTATATTTAATATATTTTTACTACATAATAAATAGTTTTGTTTCTTTGGCTGCCTTTCGTGGCTCATTTTGACTTATAGTTGTGCTTTCTGAACATACATTAATCCCTGAATTATTTGATTTTCCATTATCTACAAGGTAATTATGTGTGCTTTTTCAGTGCTTATCTGCACCAAAGGGTTTAAATGCATATAGAGCCACACATTGTATGGATGGATATATGGAGGAGGATCAACTGTTCAGGAGTGGGAATCTGAGACAGACCATTGTAGCCTGTTATCTAATGAATCAATCTGTTGTGTCCACATTTTCTTTACTCATGCTCTATTATTTTCAAAACTTGAAACTCATGTTATTACATTATTCATCGTTAACAAAGCAGTCTACCATAAATAAAAAATCTTGTATCTATAATTTTTACCACTTCATTATGTTCTTTATATCACACTTTGCTACATAGTATTCAGTGACAGAGAGAAAAGCATGAATATTATGTAGTAATGAACATTATACTGTATATCATTATTACTTTTTCTTATGCTCAGTACTGTGTAAATACAGTTTCCTCTGAAGTATGTAATACTTTGACTTTTCTACATACATGAGGGTTGGGTTCCTGTATCATTTATGCATGTTAAAAAGTTATGTTGTAAAAAAACTACACCATCTGAACATCTTAAAAGTATTTTAAGCCCTGTTCATGGCTTTGTAAAAAACAGTGAAGAGCAAAGATGGTAGCATGAGCTGTGTGTGACTTCCATAATTCATTATACAGTCCAGCCTCATAAATCCATCACTCCATGGTCCAGTAATTCATGTGATCCGGGACTTTTTTGAATCAGCCGCCATTAGTTCTTGGGCGGCTATGAGGGCTGCGCCACGTTTCAGTTTTTGGATTTTTGCATGCAAGACACTGGCATAAATAACAGCAAGTACTGACATAAACTAATGAATTGAGAAACAGCCGTTTGCTGGTGACTTCCATAAATAAAAGTAAGATATACTGTTACTCAGCCTTCAAGCAATGTAGAGGAAAGTGTTACGAAAGTATGCACTAAATTTACAGTTGTAGCTGTGGCTGAAGAAACGAATAATGCGCAGGCCACAAAATGTTTTGAAAGAAGCAAAAGCATCATCCAATACTGGCAAAACAACAGCTTTACTTCCTTTAAAATTTACTGCATTTATAAATAAATAAGTTGCATTTTTAAACCCAGCTCTGATAATTTACAAAAAAAAAAAGTCTCCAAAATGCATTTCATATAGCAACTAATGGCTATGATGATGTCAGTAAAATGCAATCAGCCAATGATTCTAAGATGTAAACAAGACTGCAAATGGCACCTAATCACACTATTCATATTTTTATAATATAACAATATGACAATAATGCATGAAATATAATTGCATACAGTCCGTAAAATAAGTTTTAAAATTATCATTACTCCTAACACAACTGTATTATTTGACTTTTGCAAATGGATATTCCTCTCTCCTCCATATTTTTTAAAATGAAAGCCAATGAGTTTGAAAGTGCTGGAAAACAATAAAAGGTGCCAGATCAGAATTTAGCAGTGCGCTTGCTTATAAAGTGGTTTATGCTCCGACATAGCGAAGGCATAAGCATTTCTGGGGAGATGCTCATGGAGCAAGCCAAAATTTTCAGAAGGAACTAAACCTAACAAATGACAGTGATTATTCATAAACTTTGTTGTACTTTTGATAACACAGTAATATATATGTGGAATGAGCTGGCAAGACTTTGTTTACAAAGGGGGTTTTTAGGGGACTTCTGTCATCTGGGATTTTCTGTGGTCTGGCAGTGACCTGGTCCCAAGGGTGCTGGTTTTAAGAGGTCAGACTGTATAGGCATGCTGTAGTTATAAATGGTAAATACTGCTCACCAAGCGTATTTTAGCTAATCCAAGATTTCTAAACAGTAGACAACAGGTAATAATTTGCCTTAACTAACACTTCTTCAGCCAAACTTACATTGCAACAACCAGTACTTTGATGTATCTCCTAATATTTATGTAAATATTGTTGCTGGTGTTGGTACTATATACAGTAATTGTATATTAAAACTGTCAAGAGTGCATATCCATTACGGCAGTAACTACAATGTATAGAAGGCAAAGAAATTGTCTGAACCTTAAAAACTGTGTGCATTTTTTTTCTTTTTACTAAATTCTCATAAACTGCCAGTTTTTAAATAACAAAACCACAATGTTCAAACACACTCATAATGGAATACAGCTGTCGACATAAATGTCCAAAAATGCTTATGAAGTAAAATAACATTACAGTTAAATATAACAATTGAAAAAATAATTGACAAGTTTGACCTGCTAAATATTGTATGCCAAAATTATGAAGCAACCTGTCCTAATCCTTCAACTTTTTCAGCAGAATATATCTAACAACTTCCTTCTTATTACTGTAGTCTAAACAATGTAACAATCAGACAAAATTAAACATGCAACATAATTTTTTATAAATAAATAATAAATAATTGGCAATAGGCACTCACTATAAATACTAGAGGATACAAGCATATATGGATAGATGAACATACATAGTTACCATGCTCACAATGTATGATCAGCTAATGAGAGAGAGACAAGGATTAGGGAAATCTTTGATATCTTGTGGTTAGGTTGACAAAATGAATCGAGGGTCAACCAAGTAACACTTGACTCCTTTTTATCACCAATTGCCATAACTAATCCTTCAATTATCCGGATTAATAGAGCCAAAGGCCCATCAGATAATTGCAAAATCAGGATAAGGGCAAGTAAAAATTCTAAGAGTGCTTAAGGGAAACTCCTCAATATGCAATATTACTTGTAACTGTGGTATTTGCAATTTTAGTCAAACGTGTTGTGATTTCAAATATTGCAAAGATTATAAAGAAATAAAAAGGGCCGAGGAAGAAGAATAATGTTCTTATAGACATGATTTATTGCCAATTTCTCTATATGTTGTTGATTTCATTGTGTATTCACTATTGCAGTTAACCATTTTACAATGTGGTAATTCATTGTACAGTGAAACCCCCGTATTCGCGGGGGATGCGTCCCACACACCCCCGCAAATAGCTAAAATCCGCGAATACTTAAAACCCCTCTAAAAACACTTAGAACTGAACTGCCCATTTTGATAGTTTAAACACAGAAAAAATGCATATACCTGAGTATTTTAATAGTTTTATCACAAAAAGTGCATTTATTCATGAAAATTATATGAAAATACAGTAATTAGTAAATATTTCTCAGTGAAAAATACTGCGAATGGGCGAATTTTCCACGAATAATGGCTAGATATGTTCCACAGAGAACCACGAATGTGTGAGTCCGCGAATCATGAGAACGCGAATACGGGGGGTTTACTGTATGTATGAATATTTCTTTTGAATGATAATTCATTGTATAATCTATGAATTTTCTACAGTATATTATTAGTCTGATGTTTTAGCATTGGTGCATTGACACAATTTGTGCAATATTTTGAAAGTATTGGATTGTGGACAATCATGTAAAATGCTTTGTTTTGTGTGAAGTTTACAATTATCCATTTGAACTATAGTTTTATTGTCACACTGAGGGCAGTGTGAGATAGCGTGACCGAGTGGTTTTAGGTAAATTAGATAGGGAAAGAATAGAAAGAAAGAGAGAGAGAGAGATAAAATAAACAGAGAGACAGAGAGAGAGAGAGAACAATAATGAAGCCAGGGTTGTTTTTGCATCGAGAGACTAGAAGTGCTGATTAATGAAAACCGCCTTCTACGAACTCAAAACAGTGAGCGAGTATATCACGCCCAGGGCCATAAAACTGATAGTAAAATCTGGAAACTGTGGCCTTGCGATTTAGCTTACTCAGGATTACTCAGCACCTCGTCAGAAGCAAACAATTCCAGCCATATCTATAACCCTGCCTTCAACAAAGAGTAATGGTTTCCTGGTACTGTGGTGGTCCATTTGTCAACAATATGGTGGACGTGCATGCGCAATAATCACTTCTTCTTGCATGTTTTGACGTTGGAAAACCGGGTTCAGCTTCACTAGGATAAGGGAAGGTGCCCTCATATCTCTGAGTCCATTACATACTGTATCATGTGTTAAAGTTTATTACAACACAATACCCGGCCACCAGACCAGCTAAAAGAGAATTCTTTGATATCAGTTTGGTCACCACAGAGCTCTGGTAGACCATGGTAGGGTAACTCCTTGAGGACTCAACAGCAACTACCAAAAATAGGTTTTTCCTACATCAAAACCTGTTTTTTATTTGTTTTAATCGATTATAACTTTCATAATGGAGATTTTTCACAAACTAATTAATATATGGAATATAAAAATGATATTTTTATGATAAAATAAAGTTTTGTACATACTTACCCGGCAGATATATACTTAGCTATAGTCTCCGACGTTCCCGACAGAAATTCAAATTTCGCGGCACACGCGACAGGTAGGTCAGGTGATCTACCATACCCGCCGCTGGGTGGCGGGAATAGGAACCATTCCCGTTTTCTAATCAGATTTTCTCTTCCACCTGTCTCCTGAGGGGAGGCTGGGAGGGCCATAATCGTATATATCTGCCGGGTAAGTATGTACAAAACTTTATTTTATCATAAAAATATCATTTTTGTACATGCAACTTACCCGTCAGATATATACTTAGCTGATTGGCACCCTTGGAGGAGGGCAAGAGACAGCTAATAACTAAAAAATGGGAAAACAACATATGTTGTAGGATAAACAAAAACCATGGTTCTTACCTGATTGGGCAGAAGACTTCATGGATACTGTCTATGAGTCTGCATGCCTCAAGAGCTTCAGCGAGGAAGAGACCTAAGACTGACAGCCCTTCTGGATCATATCAATGGGGGAAGACCCACTTACATGACAGAGCCTGTTATGGATCGTGTCAATGGAGATTAACCCACTTACAAGACAGAGCCCTCTACCTGAATCATATCAATGGGGGCTATCCCTCTTACATGACAGAGCTAGGTAATAATAAAACTACAAGGAGCTAACAACCAAACCCGACCACCTGACCAAGCCTAACCTTGTTAGTGATACGAGATGAAAGAGAGAGTATCTCCACACTCTTCCAGCCGACCATAAAAACACAACCACGCAATAAAAGAAAAACAACCGAATAGATAGACTAAAAAGGATTAGCTTCAGCTCCTTGACCCAGCACCGAATCCGCGGATACGTAAGCTCCTAGAGAGAAGCACTTCTCATACGTAACACGAACATCTCTCAAATAATGAGAAGCAAACACTGAGTTACATCTCCAGTACGTAGAGTCCACAATAGACTGGAGGGACCAAGACTTGTGGAAAGCCAGAGAAGTAGCTATGGCTCTCACCTCATGAGCATTCACTCTTAGGAGCTGTAAATGTTCGTCTTTGCAAGAAAGATGAGCCTCCTTGATAACATCCTTAATGAAGAAAGCCTGGGCGTTCTTAGAAATTGCTCTTGAAGGATCCTTGACAGAGCACCAAAGACTTTCAGTGTTACCTCCGAGCTGTTTCTTTTCTCCAGATAACATCTAAGGCTTCTTACTGGACAGAGAGTGTGCTCTAGCTCCTGTCCTGAAATAGCAGAGAGTCCCTTGACCTCAAAACTCCTAGGCCAAGGTTTTGAAGGGTTCTCGTTCTTTGCTAAGAAGAGAGGCTTAAAGGAGCAGATCGCAGAGTCCTTCTTAAAGCCGACAGAACCTTCCAAAGCCTGTAATTCGCTCAATCTTTTAGCAGAAGCAAGAGCAAAAAGAAACAACGATTTCCTGGTTAAATCCCTGAAAGAGGCAGATCGAGGAGGCTCAAATTTATCAGACATTAAGAATCTTAAGACCACGTCCAAATTCCAGCTGGGAGGTCTAGGGGACTTGTTTTTAGAAGTCTCAAAAGACCTTATAAGGTCGTGAAGGTCTTTATTATCGGAGATGTTAAGACCTCTGTGTCTAAAAACTGAGGACAGCATGCTTCTATATCCCTTGATGGTAGAAACCGCCAGGTTACACTGTTCCCTTAGATAAAGAAGGAAATCCGCTATCTCCATTACAGAGGTACTGGAAGAGGACACTTTCTGAGCTCGACACCATCTCCTAAAGACTTCCCACTTCGACTGGTAGAGGCGCAAGGTAGAGGATCTTCTGGCTCTGGCGATAGCCCTCGCAGCCTTGTGCGAAAATCCCTTCGCTCTAAGCAGTCCTTCGACAGTCTGAAGGCAGTTAGGTTTAGAGCGGGAAGGTTCTTGTGATATCTGTCGAAGTGGGGCTGTTTGAGAAGATCGCTCCTGAGAGGGAGCAACCTGGGAAAGTCTATCATCCATTCCAGTACCTCTGTGAACCAGTCTCGGGATGGCCAAAAGGGAGCGATCAGGGTGAGGTTGGTGCCCTTTGAAGAAACGAACTTTCTTATCACCTCCCCTAGAATCTTGAACGGGGGAAAAGCATAACCGTCTAGACCCTCCCAATCTAGGAGAAGGCCGTCTATTGCTACTGCTCTGGGGTCCGAGATTGGGGAGCAGTAGTTCTCAATCTCTTGTTCCAATGGGTGGCGAAGAGGTCGATATGAGGTCTCCCCACAGGAACCACAGCCTTTTAAACCTCTTGATGAAGAGACCATTCCGTGGGAAGAACCTGGTCTTTCCTGCTGAGCAGATCCGCTCTCACATTCCTTTCTCCCTGAACAAATCTGGTGAGGAGAACGATGTTCCTCTCCCCCACCCATAACAGAAGGCTCCTTGCTGCGACGTACAGGGAGAAGGAATGAGTCCCTCCTTGCTTCCAGATATAAGCCAGGGCTGTGGTGTTGTCTGAATTGACAAGAACTACTGACCCCTTGACCAGAAGTTTGAATGGATGAGCGCTAGATGAATGGCTACTAGCTCCTTCATGTTGATGTGCCAGGACCTCTGATCTGTGTCCCAGGTGCCTGACACTTCTTCCGAGCCTAGTGTTGCTCCCCAACCCGACTCCGACGCGTCTGAGAACAACACTAGGCGAGGGTTCGGCGGTTGCAGAGGAATTCCTAGACCCAGTTTCTGGGGGTCTAACCACCAACGGAGATGTTCCTTTACTTGATTTGTGATCTGAAAGGAGTCTGACAACTCTTGGGACTTCGATCCCAAGATTCTTTCAGGAAGAACTGTAGAGGTCTTAGGTGAAGCCTTCCTAGAAGAGAAACGAACTGTTCCAGCGAGGAAATGGTCCCCAGCAGACTCATCCATTCCCTCGCCGAACATCTGTCTTTCTCTAGAAAGTCTGTCACCTTTTGAAGGCAGCGTTCCCTTCTTTCCAGGGAGGGAAATGCTCGAAAACCCCGAGAATCCATCAGAATCCCCAGGTAGACAATTTCCTGCTGAGGAATCATCTGAGACTTCTCGAGGTTCACAAGAAGTCCTAGAGACTGAACCAGATTTAAAGTACGAGAAAGGTCCTCCAGACAACGGTTTTTCGAATTGGACCGAATTAGCCAGTCGTCGAGATACAAGGAAATCCTCACCCCCTCCAAATGCAACCAGTGAGCTACATTCCTGAGAATGGTCGTGAACACTTGGGGAGCTGTGGAAAGTCCAAGCACAGAGCCCTGAACTGAAAGGTTCTGCCGCCTACCATGAACCTTAGGAACTTCCTGGAGGAGGGATGGATGGGAACGTGGAAGTAAGCATCCTGAAGGTCCAGGGACACCATCCAATCTCCTTGACGAAGAGCGACAGAACCGAGGACGTCGTCTCCATAGAGAACTTCTTGATGAAACGAGTTCAGGAGCTCACATCCAAGACCGGTCTCCACCCTCCCGAAGTTTTTGGCACTAGAAAAAGCCGGTTGTAAAATCCCGGGGAGTGAAGATCTTGCACCAGTTCTATGGCAGCCTTTGCTAGCATTTGTTCGACGGCTAGCAGAAGGGCTTGCCTCCGCACAGGATCCTTGTATCTCGCTGATAACTCCCTCGGAATTGTTGTCAAGGGAGGCTTCGAGATGAAGGGAATGAGGTAACCCTTCCTCAAGATAGAGAGGGACCATTCGTCCGCCCCCTTCTGTGCCCAGGCTTCGGCGAACTTCAGAAGTCTGGCACCTACTGGCGTCTGGAGGACTTGCTTCTCACTTGGACTTCCTGGTAGGGAGTCCTGAAGGTCTTGATCTTCTTTCAGGCCCCACGCCTCCTGATAGACCTGGATCCTCGAAAGGGCTCTTGAAAGGGGGCCTTCTCCTTCTTAGCAAGGGGAGCAGTAGGTCTCATCCTCTTAGACGACTGCGCCAGCAGATCCTGAGAAGCTTTCTCAGACAAAGAACGAAAGACCTCCTTCACAGTCTGATGGAAAAGATGGCTAGACAGAGGAGCGTACAAGAGGGAAGACCTCTGGAGAGGAGAAACCGATTTGGAGAGGAAAGCACTGAAGACTGATCTCTTCTTAAGCAGGCCAGTGCCGAACAGGAAGCGATCTCCATAGAGCCGTCCTTAACAGCCTTGTCCAAGCAAGACAACACACTGCTGAGGTCCTCCATACTGACCGAGTCCTCTTCAAGACTCCTCTTAGCTAAGGCCCCTAGAGACCAGTCCATAAAGTTAAAAACTTCCAGCACGCGGAAAAGGCCCTTGAGGAAATGATCCAATTCACAAAGTCCCCAAGAAGCCTTGGCCGAATTAAGGGAGAGTCTTCTGGAAGAATCCACGAGCGAAGAGAAGTCTGAGCCAGCCGATGAGGGGAGGGCTAACCCCATCGGTTCCTTAGTCTCGTACCACATTCCCGCTCTGCCTGAAAGCCTAGAGGGAGGCAAGGAGAAGACAGTCTTGCCGGCATCCTTCTTCGAAGAGAGCCACTCTCCGAAGCCTTTAAGCGCTTTCTTCATCGAGATCGTAGGACGCATTTTAACCAAAGAGGAAGACTTCGAGGCCTTGGTGCTCGAAAGCATGGAACCAGGAGAAGGAGGAGAAGCAGGCTTGAGGGAATCTCCATACTCCTGAACCAGCAAAGCTGTCAACCTCTTGTAATCAGAAACGTTGATATCCTTGGGGATTCGTCCTCCGATAACACCTCCAGGCCTGAAGGAGGAGGAGAACGTTTGGAAGTAGAAGGGCACTTGCCAGAAGAAGAGCGCCTAGAAGGAGAGGAGCCTTTGTCCACTGAAGAACGACGATCCGGAGAGAAGCGCCTGCTAGATGACTGGCGCCTGACAGGAGAAGAGGCTCGAACGGTACAGGAGACCTTGCTGGGAGAGGGGCGCCTACCAGAAGGGAGGGAGGCTGGCGAGGAGCTTCTACGAGGCAAAGAACGAGACTGACGAGAAGAGCGTTTCACTGGGGAGAAAGCATCTCCAACAGGAGAAGACCAACGACGACGAGGGCGCGAGCGCCTGGGAGGAGAGGCGCTATCCGCCGACGAAGAGCGCCTAGGAGAGAAGCGCCTACAAGGAGAGGAGCGCCTACAAGGAGAGGAGCACCTACCAGGAGAGGAGCGCCTGCTGCTGGAGGGGCGCTTAACAGAAGAACGCTTCACAGAAGACGACTTGCTGGGAGAAGAGTGTCTCTTGGAGGACTTGATAGGAAGAGAGGCATCCTTCCTACGAGAAGAGCTCTTTGATAAAGAGCCAGCAAGAGCAGCGAGCTGAGCCTGGAGGCCCACCAGGATCTGCTTGGTGGACTCCTGACCACCAGAAGAAGAGGAGGGAGATCTTCGAGTTCTCTTCTTTGCCACAGGAGAACCCTCAGTGAAGCGCTCAGGGCTAGAGTCCAATGCGTCTCCTCTAGGAGCCTTCCAAGTCCTCTTCAAAGGGCGCGACTCCTCAGCCGAACTCCAACCATGCTTGGGTGAAGAAGAAGCAGAAGGCGAGAAACACTTCTTCAAGATCCCTTTTCTACGGCGATCTAAGGCAGCCTGGGACGCGTCAACAGGCGCTGCCGAAGGGACGCCTGACCGTTGGGAGCGCTCTTCATCCCCCTTGCGGCTGTCGAAATTCCTCCTCCACTGGGTCTGGGAGTTTGGAAGAGGTCTAGGCCTAGGAGCGATGTGGAGCCGGTCAGACGCCCCCCTCCACTACACTGGGGACACTACACACATCACTATCACTTCTCACTTTCTTTTCCTCCAAAGCACGCATCTGCAACTGCATCTTGGATCGTGGCCTTCATTGCAGCCATCTCCGGCAGCGAATCCACAGGTTCGACGAGAAGGGTGAAGGAGCTGAAACAACAGGAGTGACAGGCGAATCTGGAAGAGTGTTAGGTTCTAATTCTACCTCCTTAGAAAGAGACCTACTTGAGCTTCTAGAAGAAGCCTTCCTAACTCTATCCTTCTCTAACTTGCGTACATAAGAGTTCAAAGCTTTCCATTTCAGATCAGTGAGATTCTCGCATTCAACACAAGTGTTCTCAATCGAGCAATCATTCCCCCTACACCTCGAACACACAGTATGAGGATCTACCGAAGCTTTCGGTAGTCTCACCTTACAATCAGACCTAACACACACACGAAACACAGGTGCAACACTCTGATCAGACATTCTTACAGAAAATACCAAAGCCAAAATCAAAATCAATCCACAAAAGCGTATGCCAAGCCAAAGATCCAATACGTCACCAAAGGTCAGTCCAAAATAATCCTCAGCAAGCGAAAAATGAAAATCTAAGCAGAAGGAACCAACAACAGATGTTGCCAGAACCAGCGACAGAGAAAATCTGATTAGAAAACGGAATGGTTCCTATTCCCGCCACCCAGCAGCGGGTACGGTAGATCACCTGACCTACCTGTCGCGTGTGCCGCGAAATTTGAATTTCTGTCGGGAACGTCGGAGACTATAGCTAAGTATATATCTGACGGGTAAGTTGCATGTACAAAAATAGGATTCAAACAGTATATTTTGTAAAGTAATGCATTCTATTGTAGCATGATTGTACTATGGACTAGCAAGACAATAGCTTCAGTAGGTATACTCACAAATGAGCAGGGGTAAGAGTTCGGGCATGACGTGCTGTGGTGATTTCTCCAGCTCTGGTTAACAATGACTCCACAAACAATTCTAAACCACGCGGTACTTAAGTAATTAAGGAAAATAAATCTTTAAATAATCATGGTTAAACTTGAAATTATCCATACAAAATGTAGTAGTCACTGACAATTTACATGTATTCCACAATAATTCTTAAATGCTTTTAGCAACCGCTGTAATGCCATAATTCTAAAGTACTGCATGTAGCTGGAAATGGAATAATTCAAGAATTTTGATCATGGAAGGAAGGTAAGAAAAAGGAAAATGAAATACTTTACATACTAAACATCAAATTTTAAAGTAAACATAAAAGAATAAAAAAATAGCTGTAAAAAATATGACATTTTTATAATACAATAAAGTTTATATATACTTACCAAGTAATTACAGAGCTAACAATTTCTATTAACCGGCGGGTAAAATTTGAAAATTCGCGGTAGCAATTCTTTTGTTTTGTTTTGGTGTAAGTAGCTAGCCCTGCCCACTTTCAGGGAAGAAGAGGAACAACACACAGCAAGAAAGATCAATTTGTTTATACCATAATATCCATGAGAGGGGAGGAGTGAGGGCTCCCACTCTGTAATTACTTGGTAAGTATATATAAAACTTTATTTTATTAAAAAATGTCATTTTTTATATAAGTAACTTGCCAAGTAATTACATAGCTGATTCCCACATTGATAGGTGGTGGGACTCGTAGACTTATTCTACCTCAAGTATTAAACAATAATTTGAGAATAGAAAGTAGTTAACATCAATACGATGTTTGTTGTTCCTTACCTGGTAAGAGAGCTGCTGCAGAAAGATGCTGCCTCTGGTGGTGCTCATCTTGCACCGTAGAGGTTTGGCGGTACAGCCAAGTGTCACCTGCTACATAAATGGGGACCTCGCAGTGAAGGACTTCTCCAAACGCTAGCAAAATAGAGTAAGTTTGCCCCTGCCCTGGGCACAGTACCGACACACAACACCAGATAACAACACTGATACTTACACCAAAAGATTAAAAACACCATCACCCAACCATTAAAAGACCTGGAGGGTGTCCCAGTACAGAGTACCCCCAGTCTCCCCTAAAACACAACACCAGATTTCCAAGGCAAAGAGTAAGGATGGAAGGAATGTTTCCTATACTTCCTTCCCCAACACCGTGCCAGCCACCAATAAAGGACCCAAATTACTGCAATCATTAAAAACTGTTTCAACATCGAGTAGATAATGCTCCAAAAAAACTGACCTACATCTCCAATAAGTGGATTGGAGAATGAAGGCTAGAGTAACATTATATCTGAACGATAAGGACGTAGCCACGGCTCTAATCTCATGCACTCTCACTCTCACAACAGGAAGAAGCTCTTCTCCCACTTGTGAATGTGACTCGCAAATGAGATCTCTTAGAAAGAAAGAGAGGGCATTCTTCGAGAGAGATTGTGAAAGGTTCTTCACTGAACACCACAGGTGATTGGGCACACCTCTTATCTTGTCAGTCTTATGGAGGTAGCACTTGGGAGCCCTTATGGACAAAGGAATCTTTTCTCATCTAATGAACCTACCACTTGAGATGGGTTCTTAATGCTAAAAGAACGAGGCCAAGGTTTGGCTGGATTCTTGTTCTTAGCGAGAAAACCAAGAGTAAAGGAGGAAATCGCATCTCCATTAGAGTAACCGATTCTCCTATCCAGAGCTTGGATCTCACTCACTCTCTTGGTTGTAGCCAAGGCTACTAGGAATAAAGTCTTCTTAGTTAAGTTCCTCAGTGAAGCAGAATCAATAGGTTCAAAGGGTGGACCTGAAAGCCATTTAAGTACCACGTCCAGATTCCATGATCTTTGCACTTTGTCGTATCTTCTTCTTTGTCTTCACCCTTTACCCATCTCTATATGGGGTAGCTGTTCTGTGTAAGCCTTGCCCATCTTCCTCTATCTTGCACATCCTGTTCTCTTAACCCTTTTTCCTGCATGTCTGCTACGTTATCTTTCCATCTGAATCTTGGCCTTCCCCTCCTCCTCCTTCCGACCACCTCCATGTCCATGACCCTTCTACACACACGATCCTCCTCTCTTCACATGACATGACCAAGCCACTGCAATCATCTTTGCTGAATCTTCTTTGACACTTCTACCACTTTGACTGTCCCTCTAATATAATCGTTTCTGATCCTATCCTTTCTCTTGACTCCACACATCCATCTCAACATCCTCATCTCTGCCACTTCCAACTTCCTTTCTTGAACCTTCTTTACTGACCACGTCTCAGCCCCATACACCATCGCTGGTCTAACTACACTTTTATAAAACCTTCCTTTTACTCTTGCACTAATCCTCTTGTCGCACAATATTCCTGATGATCTCCTCCAATTCATCCAAGCACACTGTATCCTGTGGTCCATTCCACCATCATCCATCACACAGGACTCAAGGTACTTCGTCGTATCGAATGATTTAATAAGTTCGGATAAATATCGATATGAAAAAATATCCAGGCCTCTGTGCCTGAATACAGAGCCTAACATTGCTCTGTAACTTTTAATAGTGGATGAGGACCAACCTTTTATAAGTTCTCAAGAACAACAGAAAATTGGCAATCTCTGTCAAAGATGTCTTAGAAGAAGGGGAGTGATTTGCTCGGCACCAAGTGCACAAAATAGTCCACTTACTTTGGTAACCATTGGCTGAAGACTGTCTCCTGCACCTAGAGATAGCTTCAGCAGCTGCTCTTGAAAATCCCTTAGCTCTGAGGAGTTTCTTGATAGTTTGAATCCTGTCAGAGTCAGCGTGGATAACCCCTAACGGAATCACCTGAGATGAGGTTGTCTAGAAGCTTGTGTTTTTGAGGAAGTAGTCTTGGGAAATCAGACAGGAGACTTATCAGATCCAGAAACCACTCCCTTAGAGGCCAAAAAGGAGCTATGAAGATCATCGAAGGATTCTCATGAGACCTGAATTTGTTTTTCCCGAAGGGAGGGAATGCGTACAGGCTCTTGTCGGACCAGTCCAACAGCACGGCATCCGTTGCCCATGCTGCGGGATCTGGAACTGGAAAGCAATAAAGTGGAAGATGGTGATTTTTGGAGGTTGCAAAAAGGTCTGTTGTTGGCCTTCCCCACAGCTTCCTCAGCTCTAAGCACACCAATAGATCCAACGTCCATTCCGTGGGAATCACCTGGTTGCTACGACTCAGCTGGTCTGCTAGGACATTCATCTTGCCTTGCACAAATCTTGTTACCACCCTTGTCTGATTTTGATGAGCCCAGAGAAGAAGGCCCATGCTGCCTCGCAGAGAGAGGAGTGAGTTCCCCCTGCTTGCTTATGTGGGCCAGGGTGTCATATTGTCCGAGTGCACTGCAATGGTCTTGTCTCGAACTTCCGAAGCAAAGGCTTGTAATCCTAGACTGATCGCATTCAGTTCTTTCAAGAGTATGTGCCAACTTTTCTGTTCCGTTATCCACCTTCTGGAGACTTTCTTGTACCCCAGAATTGCACCCCAGCTTAAGTTGGATGCGTCTGCATAGAAGCTCAGGTCAGGGTTCAGAGGAAAGAGAGACTTCCCTTTTAGTACAGTAGCCTGTTTTCCGACCTCCACCAAAGACAATTCCTTGAACAAGAGGAACCATTTCTACTCTTAAATTATTGGTGTTCTGCAATCATCATAGGTCTGCTGCCACTTTGCCCATAACCTAAACTGAGAAACTTTCTGGCTGTATTATTACCAACCCTGACTTGCTTAACTGTAATTGTAGAGAATGAATCCTGCATGAACTCTAATGATCATCTTTTTGTAATCAAGTGACCTATGGGTAACTGCTACGTGTCTACACCAATTATCATTACATTCATCCAACACTACGAAGAATCTTTTGAGTGTCCTCTGCAGGTCAAGCAAAAACATCCATTGTGTTAATCTCAGTACCAAGGGCCAATGCCAATCAGTTGTCCAGATACCTTCTAAAACTTATCCTGTTTGTATGTGATCAGGTCATTACTGGTGCTAGAAACCTGAGGAAAGCCTGCATGGTGGTTAAGTGAACAGTACAATGGAAATATGATTTTTTTAAGGTCTATCACTACCAGAAAGGCACATTGGGGAGGCGGGGGCATTTTTCATAGATCAAAACTACAGTCTTTCCTTGAGGAATAGATCCAGACAACTAAAATCAATATAGGAAATCTGCACATGGGTGACCAGTTACTGGAGGCATGGTCACCATGCTGGACAGTAATCAGCACTTACAAGTCTGTAAAAGCATCAAACACAGATTGGACAACATGAGTCAGGCATGACCTCCTCCCTCAAGAAGCCTGGATAGGAGACTGGCCACCATCACATTTGTAAATTGCATCATCTCCCTTCAAAGTGAAGGGAGATGTAGAAAATGCCTTCCTGTCCTCTCCAACAAGGAACCAAACTTGAGACACTGAGCAGCCTACCATCCTTCACACTCCCTACAAAGAAGCTCCTTGAAATAATTCCTGTGGATCAATGCAACCACCTCCAGTACAATATCTCATAGTCTGACCCTACTTTAGATGCAACCACCTCCAGTACAATATCTCATAGTCTGACCCTACTTCAGGTCACAAAACTAACAAAATATCACCATTTGTGAAAAGTCAATTCTCAGTAAACCAAAGTTATAATTGAAGAGAACTTACATGCTAACTATACAGAACCCATAGAAAATGATAGATCAATTAGGTCTGTTGCCAGGACTCCCATCCCCCATCTTATGAGATACTTGAACAATCAAATGGCTTTCAGTACTTTACAAACATGTCAAGAACAAACAAGTGCTGAAAGCCATGTTTGACTAATGTTTCCCTTGGTCGTAAAAGCCCTATCTAAAGTTTAAAATTACCAAGTAATCAGTTAAAAAAAGTTTAAAAGAGTTAGAGGAGTGAGCTTACCAACTTAGCTGGGATAACATCGTTGATCTAAACATGTACAGTAATCATTTTATGGTAACAGGTGCGTACATCACAGTCCCAACCCACATCAAAAGACCAGGAGTCTGACGGGGTCCACCAGTGAGGACACCTCACCTGTTATTTAAAGACAGCCACTAACTTTGCTATACCTGCACAGTTATGCCTGCACATTTGGCCTGCGCAGACAAATCTTCTCCACTATCGATACAGTCTTTTTCTCAGTCTTCCGTAGCAGCCATGGCACCAACAGACAATGCTCTGTCTGTAATTGGCTTGCTGATAACATAAAAAAATTCATGAACGTCAAGTAAGATGTCCAGTGCAAGAGTGGTTGAAAAAATTATTTCAGTACTCCCATGTGAATTTGTTAAAAATTTAAATTTGCCCCCTTGGACTTTCATAATGTTTATTGAAGATTTTATGAATGAAGGAAGGGCTCCATGGCAAAAGGATTCTGTTAATTAAGTTATTAATTGTTTGTTTTTATTTCAAAGTTGACATGTATAGGCCTAATATTGTTTTTTTCCATTTCATTAAAATGCTTAATACTGATTTATTTCCATTTTAAGAAAGATTTTTGTATGATGTGTTACAACGAGTGAAGATCCATAGTTTACTACTATTCCTGTTTCATTTGTGTGTTGATTAGACTAAATTCATGGGATGTGAGCAGTGAATAAATATACATAGGCTAGTCTAATATTTACTTTTTCAATACAAAGTAGAATATTACAGTATTTTGTTCTCATTTTAAAAATGAATGACATATATGATGCATAATCATGAACAGACACATTATAGGCCTATTCTTGTTTTACATCATATCACCATAGTGATTATGTATTCTCATTTAAAAAGTGACTTGCATAAAGTATGGTTTATAACCACCAACAAAAATACTCAGGCTTAATCTGTTACAATAGCCTTTGGATTCTACTTGCCCAAGCAAAGTCTCATTCATATAGATTTCAATGAAATCTACAACACATTCAGGAATGATGCTGCCACTTTCGGCCTTCATTATACACAATTATTTTGCTTGTGAAAAAATTACAAAATTATAAATATATACAGGACTGTATATTATTCTGACACCCACATCAACTAAAACAAGTAAATCCAATACATCATTAATTTAGGTATAAAGACTTTTAACTTTACAAAAACTCAACACTGTTCTTGACCGGTACATACTGTCTGTTGGGGACGGAAAACGAACCAAGCCAAAAAAGATGTCTCCCCACATTAACATTCAAGTACACCTGCGCAGGCTGTTTGGCCAGAGGCATATCAATTGAGATCAACTATTTGCTCAGGTCGCCTGTGCAGGCAGGAAAAACTGGCCAGGTTGTTCACAAACATTCAGGTTTACCTGCACAGGCCAACTGTGCACAGGTATGACTGAACGTTAGTGGTGGCCTTAACCTGCACTAGCAAGTCAGTGTGAACTCCGTAAATGGTCTACCTGCATTGAGCAGAAACGAAAGGTAATTGTAAAACAATGATTTGTATTTTCCATAAAATATTTTAGATTAAGACAGAAAGGCAATCTCCAAGCAAATTAAACCTGCTTTGCTTTATTAAAAAAAAACCATGGCACTGTATTAAAGGATATAAATAATAACAGGTACAGCTGCAGCAACTTTGCCTACTTCTTCATCTGTTTGCATTATTTTCTTGATTCTTGCCTGTAAAAGATAAATACTGTAAGGAAAATTTTTAAAATTACTTTGAAAGGCAAAATTTACAAAATACTACACTTATGATAGAATATAACAGTAAATTGATGTTAAAGAACAAAACATTGCTATGATGTTAAAAAATAAAACACAAAATGACATTTTTATAATAAAGTTTTATATATACTTACACGATAATTACTTAGCTAAGAGTTTCTACTTGAATGGCAGCTTAAATTTTGAAATTTGCGGTAGCAATTCTTTTGTTTTGTGTAGGTGACAAGACCCCACCAACTTTCAGGGTAAGAAGGTAGAGGAATAACTAAGCCAATAGATCAATTTGTTTGTGCAAAAAAAAGTCCATGTGCAGGGAGGAGGGCGGGCTCCATCTGTAATTACTTGGAAAGTATATAGCCTATAAAACTTTATCATAAAAATGTCATTTTCATATAAGTAACTTACCCAGTAATTACTTAGCTGATTCCACATTGAAAGGTGGTGGGAAATCGTGGACAGTAAAATAACAATTTACATAAGAAAAGTTAATGACCTAAAATAGGCTAACACTGAAATGAAGTTTTCATAATAAAACTAATATTGTAATACCTACCTGAACACCTGAATTAGCCCTGGTCAAGACCAGCCTGAACTATATCCCCATAATTTTACCCACAAAGTGGGTAATTAACTGTCAGCGTTACCAACACTACAGGAAAAATCTTGTCAAATGAATGACCTGAGGTACCGTTAACAACGCTGCTGCAAATACCAGCTGACAGAGGCCGACATCCCCAATTGAGTTACTCACTATCAAAAATTGAAGTGGGGAGGAGGGTGGGAATCATTCAGGTGTTAGGGTAAGTATTACAATTTTAGTTTTATATAATGAAAACTTCATATTGCAATACACTTCCTGAACACCTGAATTAGCTCAATTAACAAAATTTTAATGGAGGTGGGATCAACCTAATTCAGCCCCGACCTGTCAATGGAGAATTATCAAGCTACTATCTGTAAATGTATGTCACCATATCAATCAATGCTTTCGGTGAAGAGACATGCTGGAGGGAGACCCATCTAGGTTGTGGCACGCCCCCTTTTTACAACCGCAGAGATGGTAGCTCACTGATCTGCTCTGCATAGGATATCTGTTTAGTCATACACTTACCATATCAATCAATGCTTTTGGTAAAGAGACATGCTGGAGAGTACTTTTATCGTCAGTCAGGTCAGTATTGTCTCAGTCCATCAACATCCCATATGGCTCTTCAGAACTTCTCATGTATGGAGGAGTACATTGAACCTCCCATGTGACTATTCAGAGCCTCTCATGTATGGAGGAGTACGATGAACCTCCCATGTGGCTATTCAGTAATTCAGAGCCTCTCATGTATGGAGGAGTACGATGAACCTCCCATGTGGCTATTCAGTGCCTCTAATGTATGGAGGGGAATGAAGCAGTGTGCCAAGCCGCTGATCCTACGGATAAGACCTGATGTTCAACGAGCAAAGAAGTATCTCAGAGCCGACGAAAGAGCCTAGCCTACTAGAGAACCCCCTTGGACTCTTGTAGGGAAATTATCAAAGACTAAGATACTTAAAAACGTACTGAACCTAAGTTCATGTGATTATACTATTACTGCTGCCTAAGATTCTAATGATTAAAAGGAATTCCTCTATCTGGTTAACCTAAGAACCTCTGCACTAAGAGAATACCACCTCAGCTAAATGAACGTACCCTAGATAATAGAGTTAGCCGCTACACACAAACTAAGAGAATAACCCTCCGACGAGGCGAACTGAATGTCTCTTAAGTAAAAGGAAGTAAACATTGAGACGGACTTCCAAGAAGCCACCTCCAGAATAGAAGACAATGAATGAGTCCTTAGCAAGGAAGATGAAGTGGCCATACTCCGAATACTGTGCACTCAGGGTATACAGAGCTTGAAGACGATGAAGAAGCCTGGGAAATCATCTCCCTCAGAAAGTAACTAATAGCATTCTTTGACAGCGGACAGAAAGGATTCCGTGGAGAGACGAGAAGTGTACGCGGACGTAGACGGAGTTTCTCAACCTTTGATAAATAGACTTAATGCTCACACCGGACATAAGGACATCATCGCTGGATCGCCGGTTAACAAACTCTTGCAGATAAAGAACCCTAAATGAACGAGGCAGAGGGTTAACCACCGACTCCGACTTCACCATGAATTCCAGAAGAAGAGACAAATACATATCATTTCCCGCCTAGGAAACCAGCCTAGAAACTGCCTGAAGCTCGCCCACCTTCCTAGCTGTAGTTAAAGCCGTAAGAAAAAAAACCTTCTAATTAGTTGTCTCAATGTTAGAACTTTCGACAAATCCCACGGAGGAGCCTGAGTCGGCAAGACAGGACGTTTAATCTTAAAGGAACATAATAAATCATGAATGATCTTACTACTAGAAATTTTTGGGAAGATGGAAACCACATGCACTGCTAAGTGTTGAGTGGTAGCCAGCAATAGCCAAATATGAAAGAACCTTGACTTTCCAAAGGAATAAAAGAAAATAGCTATTTTGGCTATGGAATGTCTAGAGGTGGAATAACCTTCCTTACAGCACCAACTCTTTACTTTGTCCTTCTGACCTGGTAAAGCTTATGGGTTGACTTTCTCAAGCTGAAAGAAAACTGTCCAGACACTGCTTTAGAGAGTCCAGTCTGTCTAGCTGCTCACTCGGCAGTCACCTTGCAACTAGGTTCAGCATGCGAGGGTTTGGATGATAATGGTGAAAATGCAGTTGTCTGAGATCTTCCGCATGAGAAGGAACATTGGAACTTCTGTAAGGAGCTTAGGAATTCCGGAAACCAAGGGCGTAGGGCTAGCAAGGAGCTATTAGAGTCATAAGACATCTTGACACTCTCCCACAATTTCCTGATTACCTGATGAATGAGACCAAATGGCGGAAAGCATACACCTGCATGTGGTTCCAATTTTGTAACATCACAACAGTGCCTATCGACACAGGGTCCACCACTGGTGAGAAATAAACCAGAAGACAATAGTGTAATCTCGTTGTGAAAAAGTCCACAGATGCTGGCCACTTCCGGAGAACCTGACATACTACTTGAGCCAAAGTCCACTCTCCCCCCAATACCTGATGAGAGCGACTTAATGAGTCGGCCAGTACGTTGAGATTCCCCGATACAAGTTGGGGAAGAAGAGACACTTTCCGTTCTTCGCACCTTCTCAGGACTCTATGCGTTACAGTACTGAGTTCTGTTGATCTTGGGGGGGTTCTTCAGATATGACACAGCATTACATTGTCGCAAAACAGAGGCACTACTCTGTTGCGCACTAGAACTGAAAAAAACACCTGAGGGCTTCCTCTATAGTCCTGAGTTCCCGAAGATTTACTGACTCCTCTCATTCCCGATCCCTCCAGAGGCCCGAAGCATGGGTTTCCTCCAAGGTTGCTCCCCAACCTTGATCTGAGGCATATGAGTACAGATGAACGTCAGGAAGAGGGGAGTCGACAGACCTTCCGGGTGTCAGATGCACTTCTTCTGAACACCACAGAAGGCCGACCTCTGAATTCTTGACACTCCCTTCGTAAAGAAAGAACACTGTAATTCTCTCTTCTTAAGGACGCCTAAAGAAAACATAGCAGTCATTCCCAAAGCAGCGTCGATAACTCCTTGACCTAAAACGTTAAGGACTTCCGATACATCCGCAAACGTCTCCTCATACAAAGAAGAACATGCAGAAATCTTGCGGCCCAACGCTCCAGTGGACCAGTCCAAAATACTGACCACCTCAAAAATACGAAAGACGTGCTTCAACAGGTGATCCAGTTCGAGCGTAGAAAACATAACCTTTGCCGAATTAAAAGCTGAACGTCTTGAAGCGTCAATAAGCCCCGAGAAGTCTCCCTGGGAGGAGGCAGAAACTCCCAAAGAGAAGGCTTCCCCAGTCTCGTAGCAGAGTTGTCTCCGAGACGTCAGTCTGGGAGGAGGAAGACAGAAGACAGTCTTGCCGTGCTCCCTCTTCTTAAGGAGCCAAACATCGATCCCTTGTAGTGATTTCCGTGCCGAAAAAGACAAAACAATCTTCGTAAGTTGCGAAGCACTCTTCTTCCAATCCCTCGAGAGAGAAGAGTCCGGAGAGGAAGGCGCTACATGAGAGAATGAATCCAGAAAACTCTCAACAAAGAATTTCAAAAGCTTCTTGCAAGCGGTGGAATTGTGACTCTCCTGTTCTATTTTCTCATCACCTTCTTCGTCTGCTTCCTCGTCCAAATGTGTAGGGGAAACAACTACCAGAGAATGTCTTGTTCTGAGTGGGTTGCACAAAACCCAAAATCTTATCCAACTTCGCTTGAATGGAAATCGCCAAGGTCCTGAACTTCCTGCTCGGAAATTCGTGTTGGAGAACCCGAGCGTCTGGCAGACGAGAGGCGAGTTGGCGCCAGCGAACAAGTCGAAGCTTCAGGCGCTAGAATGCACTTCTCATGAAACTGGCGCTCATGCGCTACCTCCTCTTCATCATCCAGTCGAAATGACTGCTTTTGCGCCTCCACGTCAAGCAAAATCCTCTTACTCTTCTTAGCAGAAGTTAATCAGTGCCTTGGAACCAACTCCGAGCTCCCTCACCGTCTCGGAATGGCGAAAAAACCTCCGGAGCCTCCCATCAACTACAACCAGGGGAAGGAGAAGCATGAACAAGCGTTCACTTCTTAGGTGCTGTCTCAGGCGAGACACCGCGAGACCTTTTAAGCAGGCGAGGCTTGCCCAAAGAAGACCATTGGTGCCTGGGTGAAGACTTTTCCAAACTCGATAGGTTCGCAAACTCCTCTCTGGAGACGCCTTTCCAATGGCGCTCCTTAGCGGTCTGGGAGTCAACATCAGATCCGCCTGAGGGGGCGACTACCCGGGAGCAGACCCCGCTCGCCTCCCTTAGGCCTCCAGTATGCTTCCTCCCAGGGGAAGGGGAGTCTAGCAGGGACCTTTGCCTAGGAGCACTAGCTGGCTGAGTAGCCACCTCCTTCACTTCACAAACATTAACAGTTGTCACTTTATCCTCCAAGGATTTTACAGAGGATCCCAACTTCTCAACAGCTTGAAGCATTAACGAAAATTTCACGTTCATACGGGCTTCGAAGCTGGTCACGGCATCGGTTTCAGGTGAAGGAACAGGTTGATTAACAGGAGGGGTGTTAATGGGAGAAATGGAAAGATCATGATCCTGATTATCTACTTCCTTAGAGGAAGCTCTAACTGCAGCTTTTTGCCTCCTATCAGAGACTAACTTTTTCATCCTTCTTGAATAAATCTTCCACTTCCCTTCATCCCAATCTCTACATTCATCACGTCAAATCCGGGTTACAGTCCTGACCCCTACAAGCTGCGCAAACAGTATGTCCATAATAAATCTCTTTAGCTAACCTACTTTTGCACCCTTTGCTGCAAACTCTAATTGTCCCAATCTTAACCGAGCTCGAGTCTGACATACTGCAAAGAAAATAGGGTAGCTAAAATAACACAAACTAGAAATGATGTAACTGCTTGTCCTAACTAAATATTGAAGACAAAACACTAAGTACATCACCAAATTCCAATAACATAATATTCCTGAATTCTAGCAGCTGCTGCAAACAGGTGTGTACAGCACAAGCCGGCAGAAACAACTGAAGTTTTGTGTTAAGGTAGTTCCTCACTCCTCCACCAGTGGGTAGAGGGGGTATCTCCTAGCCACCATATTGTTTTTTGTTTTTGCTGGCGCAAATTTTGAATTCTTGCTGCCGTTCGGTTTTGAAACAATAGCAATGTAACTACTGGGTAAGTTACATACTTAAAAATTCTTTGCTCTGCTGAGTTAATGGCAAAGAAAACAGGATGAGCGAGAGGAGACTCTGAAGAGCCCTCCGAAGAGTGACCCAATAAAGAAGATTGTGTAAAGACATTGGAAGAGGGCTTAGAAGAAATCAGGGAAAAAGGAAAACTCAGAAGCACCAGAAGAGGCCATAGTTTTTAGAGAAAGAAACTAGACCGACTCTGTTCCCCCCTTGATAATCTTGACAGACATCATTAGCAAACTGAGGAAAATTCTTCAAGGCGTGATCGTGAATATTGGAAAACCCAAAATTGAAACATTGCCTAACTAGTAATCTATAACCCTGTAATAAACCCAACAATTCTGCATTATATTGAGCCAAATTGAAAACCTGATCACCAGAATTACCACCATTGCAAGACGAACCAAACTCATCCACCGAAGGAAAAGGAACCTTCGAAGACGAAGGAGCATTCTCTGACACTTCAGAACCCGACAAACCCGAAACTACATCCAAACTACGAACCACAGACTTGGAAACCTTCTGTTGTAAAGAACTTGAAGCAGGAAATAAAACCAAAGACTGATCCAAAGACAAAGTTGTCACACTAGAAACCCCAACCGAACCCGAAGAAGACTGCACCTTCCACTTCTCTTCCTGAACACTTCCTAACCTATTTTCCCCACTCGTCTGTCTTACCTAACTCTACATCAACCTCAGAACTTATGCCTTGAGTGCAAAGGGGGGAATCTGCTGCCAACACTGCCTGCTCCATGCCGTGGGGGCAGGCAGAACCTACCTTCAAGGCTTGCTGTTCTCCATGACCCCCGGCACCCGTTAGGGCTGGTTCTGGAATAGGCAGGGGGCTGAAAAAGAACGATTAGAATCAGCTATGCTACTACTAACACTTATCTCTATTCTCAGTTAACTTACTCATCAGGCTAGACATGCTGGCTGATAACCTGTCCTCTAACTTCTTGAATAACTCTGAATCTAACGCTTCCTTATGTACTGATTGTAACCCTACAGTTGGTCCTGACCTGCACTTATTCTTCAAGGCTAAGGATTTTCTGTTTCATATAATCCTCCATTTGATCTACTGACCAGAACCTACACTCGTCACATCTCTGACTGATACCACACTGAACCTTCCCACATAAAATACAAACAATGTCGATTGTTTGCAGGACATGCAGGACCGATGAGCAGCAGCATCTCCAGCAGTAGAAGGCTTGGTTGTTGAAGCTGTAGGCGAAGTAGAAGCAGCGGCGCTAGCAGACGGCGACGTCTTCTTGTCTGACTTATCTATAACGAGTCCAAAGTACCAATCCAAAGTCAAAACTGGGAGAAAAGTTCCAAATCCAGTCAAAAAGCGTAAATCCAAAAGAAAAGGCGTTGAAAACAGTCCAAAGCTGTGATCTGATATCCAGATTCTTTAAATGGGGGTCAGGCTAAATGACCAAAAGTTCGCCTGATGTGGGACACGTCCACACAGTACGACGAACTAATAACAATTGGGGGCGTTGGCCTCTGTCAGCCAGTATTTGCAGCAGCTTTGTCAACGGTACCTCATGTAATCATTTGACAAGATTTTTCCTGTAGCGTTGGTAACGCTGACAGTTAATTACCCACTTTGTGGGTAAAATTATAAGGATATAGTTCGGGCTGGTCAGTGACCAGGGCTAAATTCAGGTGTTCAGGGAGTGTATTGCAATACAATGTTTGTTGTTTTCTTACCTGGTGAGAGAGCTGCGCAGATAATTACTGCCCCCGGTTGGCACTCATCTCAACCTGTAGAGACCTAACAGTATAGCCAGAGTCGTCTCTATGGAAGTGGGATATTCTGCGGCAAAGAAATGCTCCAAAGGCTGACAGAACATACAGCAGGAACTTTGTGATGAAGGTGAATACCGAAGGTCAACAGAGCTCATATCATTGCCCCTGCCTAGGGCACAGTACCAAAAAACAATAAAAAACCAACAATAAAATCACCTACACCATAAAAATTAACATAGCCACTGCCCAACACTAAAAAACTGGTGGGTACTCCATTCTTATACCCTCCAGGCTTCCCCAGAACTCGACATCACGAACAAGGCGAAAAGCTAAATACCTAGAAAGGGATACTTCCTACACTTCATTACCCATCACCACGCCAGCCACGGACATCAGTCCTAGGGTACTGCAGTTTTCGTAAAGTTTCCACATCCCCCAGATAGTGCATTGCAAACGCCAACTTGCTTCTTCAGTACATGGCTTGAAGAATGGAGGATAAAGAGAGATTGTGCTTGAAAGCTACTGATGTAGCCACTGCCCTTACATCATGAGCTTTAACTTTCATGACTTTCAAGTCATTTTCCTTCACTTGGGAATGACATTCAATAATAAGGTCCCTCAACAAGAAGGAAATGGCATTCTAAGATAAAAGTCTAGGGGGATTTTTGACTGAGCACCACAAATTAGAAAACTACCTTCTAATTTTCTCGATTTGGTGCAGGTAGTACCTGAGGGCTCTCACCAGGAAAAGCACTCTTCCCTCCTTATCTGTGCCTAAAATATCAGATATGCTCTTAATGGTGAAAGAACAAGGCCGAGGGTGTGAAGAGTTCTTGTTCTTTGCCAAAAAACTTATAAGAAGGAACAGACTGCACCTCCATTCAAAAAGCCAATCCTTCTGTTGATCGCTTGAATTTCACTTACTCTCTTCGCAGTGGCCAGCACTACTAGAAAAATAGTCTTCCTACTTGAATCCCTCCGAGAAGAAGAGCACATGGGTTCGAAGTGCTCACTTGATAACCACTTAAGCACCGCATCTAGATTCCAAGTGAAATTCTCCTCCTTTCTAGATCTGGTGGTGTCGAATGACTTAAATCAGGTCTGAAATATCCTGATTAGAAGAAATGTCGAGGCCTGTGTGATGGAAAACAGAGCTGAGCATTGCTATGTAGCCTTTAATGGTGGAGGAAGACCTTCCTAGAGAAGACCTCAAGTAAAAAAGAAAATCTGCTGTTTGAGGGATAGACGTCTGAGAAGATGAAACTCCTTTTCTTCTGCACCAGGTCCACTTTGCCTGGTAGAGCTTGTTGGATGAGGCACACGTCTACATCTGGCAATGGCCTCCGCCTGCAGTGCGGTTGTCTGAGAAGAATTGCAATAGCAGGGAGGAGCCTTAAAAAGTCTATGAGGAGATCCAGAAAGTCTGGAAACCATTTCTTCTGCAGCCAAAAGGGGGCCACCAGAGTCATCTTTACATTGCTGCAAGAGCGGAACTTCTTGAGAACTTCCCTCAACATTCCGAAGGGTGGAAAAGCGTAAAGGTCCAGATTCGACCAATCTTGTATCATCACATCTGTTGCCCATGCAAGAGGGCCTGGAACAGGGGAGCAGAACAGAGGTAGACAGTGATTCTGAGAAGTTGCAAATAAGTCAAGGGTCGTTTGTCCCCTTAATCTCCGAAGGTTGGAGCAAACCCAACTGTCTAACGTCCATTCTGTTAGAAGGATTTTATTCCAGCAGCTTAGTTTGTCCGCTAGGACATTGTATTTACCTTAGATAAATCTTGTGACTAATTGGGTTTGGTTCTGGTCTGCCCAGCACAACAGATCTCTTGCTATCTTGCACAGGGAGAATGAGTGTGTTCCCCCTTGATGTCTTATGTAGCCCAAGGCTGTGGTGTTGTCTGCAAGTACCGTGATCGTCTTGTTGCAGACTTCTGTTGCAAAATAACTGAGACTCAGGTGAACCGCTTTCAATTCTCGTAGGTTGATGTGAAGCTGTTTCTCCTTCAGGGACCAAATTTCCGAGATTTCTCGGTTCCCGAGGAGCGCTCGCCAACCCAGATCCGACAAGTCAGAGAAGTCTAGGTCGGGGCTGGACTGGGAGAAGAGATTTCCCCTCCGGTAACCCTTCTCCTGACTTCCACCAACGAAGGTCCTCCTTTATCTCTGCTGTGATAGGAAAGGAATGAAGATCTTGGTGTACCTTCCGATCCCAGCAGGCTCTCGGGTAAAACTGTAGCAGCCTTATGTGCAGTCTCCCCAGTCTTACAAACTGCTCCAAGGGCCAGTGTGCCTAAAAGATGCATCCACTGAGTTGCTGTGCACAAATGAAAGGCAAGAAACAGGTCCACCTTCCTTAAACAGTCCTCCACTCTCTTGGGGGACGGAGAAGCCTGAAAACTCCGAGAGTCTATCAGAATCCCCAAATAAAGAATTCTCTGAGTGGGAATTAGTTGAGATTTCTGGAGATTCAATAAAAGTCCTAAATCTTGAGTCATGCAAATCGTTTTCTGTAAGTCCTCCATGCATTGATCCATTGTCAGAGAGCGAAGTAGCCAGTTGTCTATATAAAGCGAGATCTTTACCCTTGCTAGATGAAGCCAACCTGCCAGGGGAGCAAGTACCCTCATAAAAACTTGTGGGGTAGTCGAGAGGCCGAAACAAAGAGCTCTGAACTAATAAACTTGGTCCCTGAAGACAAACCTGAGCTATTTTCTTGAATCCTCATGAATAGGGATATGAAAAGATGCATCCTGCATGTCTAGGGAGATCATCCAATCCCCTGACAGATGGAAGCAGGAACCAACTGTGTTGTCTCCATATTGAATTTTGTCTCCTCTATGGAGGCATTCAAAGCACTCCCATCAAGCACTGGTCTACACCCTCCCCCCCTGAAGACTTGGGCACTACGAAGAGTTGATTGTAAAACCCCTTTGACTTGGAGTTCCTGACTAGTTCTATGGCCATCTTGCTGATGAGAAAGGAAACCTCCTTTGAGAGGGCCGAATAACTCTCCGATCCTTCCGAGTAAGCCGTCAAGGCAACGGTAGTGTTGGTCTGCATCTCTCAAACTCCATTTCTCCCAAAAGAGAAGGAGCCTCTCACCCACTGGGGCATGGAGGACTGAGGTCTCACTTGCGGGCTGAGGTTTAGTTGATGACTTCTCGATGGTTCGGGGTGTGAACCTAACTGATCCTCTGGGCGTAGATTGAGATCTCTGCCTGCCCCCCCAAAAGTGCCTAGACAGCAGAGAAGTAGTCCTGGCGGGTACTGCAGACCAATCTCTCTGTCGCTTCACTGACTGTGTCAGAAGATCCTGGGTAGACTTCTTATGCAGGCTAGAAACAATCTCACTAACAGTTGTCTGTGGGAAAAGATGTAGCGGAGAAAATAAAAGCGGTGACTTTTGGGATGAAGTAACACCTTTAGACATAAAGGAAACCCAAAGCTCCCTCTTCTTGAGCACGCCCACTGGGTATAGCGAAGCAATTTCCTGCAAACTGTGACTGCTTTGTCAGCGCAGGAGAGAAAACCCAGAAGTTCCAAAGAGTAATCAGGCAGCAGCAATGGCTCTTGAACTTTCTTGGCAAGAGTGCCTAAACACCAGTCCATGAAACTTAAAACTTCAAAAGTCTTAAAAAGATTTTCAGGAGGTGGTCCGTCTCTTGTGCCAAAAAGAATACCTTCGCTAATTGTAGAGCAGATCTACGGCCTGCATCAATGAGACCAGAGAAGTTCCCCTGGAAGGAGGCAGCTACTCCCAGGGAAGGAGGCCTAGAAAGACAAGGAGGAGGGACACTAAAGCAGGCCTTACCCTGCTCCCTCTTCTCGGAAAGCCAGTTCTTCACTTCACTAAGGGCCTTCTTGGATGAGGATGAGGGAACCAACTTGCGGAGTCCAGCAGTGTCCGAAGGCTGACTACTCGTCATAAAAGGAGTCGCAGGCGAGAAGAAATCTAAGAAGTTCTGGAGTAAAAACTTCAGAAGTGACTCATAAGGAGTTGTTGGAGAATCTTGATCGAAATCCTCTTCTTCAGACGAAACTGGAGACAAGGGAGCATCCGATGGAGGTGCCTTTGCAGTGGATGGTGCGTGAAGAAGTTGCAGAATGTTATCCAACTTGTGTTGAGGAGGAGCTAAAGCTGGATCCAAACTTGAAGCAGACTAACAATTAGTCGCCGAACTGGACAAAGCTGGCAATTGTTGAAGCCGACATCAAAATACTGGTTGGTTCCCCCGAGAAACTGGGAGCAGGCAGAGGAGAAGATGCACGACGACATGTTGGAGCTCTAGAGTGAGCAGATGCATCAGGGAACTCGGGTGCTACAGGGCACTCAGGCGCTTCAGGAAGCTTAGCTGTGTCAGGAGGTTTGGTCGAAGGTAGGCATTCAGGCAATATATGGCGCTCAGCCGAATCCAGGCACTTAGACGAAGAACTTCGTTGCACACTAGAAGCAGGGCGCTTGGAGTCAGAAGGAAGATGCTTCCTAGACGAAGAGGAGTAACTAAATATTCATTCCTGGCATCCAGGAGAGGAGAAGCGTTCCGGGCTGTCCCACTCACTTACTGCAAGAGGGCTGAGGACTAAGAGAAGGCTCCCTCAGCCTTTTGCTGGGAAGTTGAGGAGCTCGATCCTTGGAAGAAGAACATCACTCCATGGCATGTGACTTGTCGGGAAAACGCCATTGGTGCCTTCGGTACGACGATGAATCTCCCAAACTAAACGAGAGCTAATGCACATCCGAGACGCCTTTCCAGCTGCTGTCTCTTGACGCAACCTGGGATGCAACAGGCTGGTCTGAGGGGGCGACTGCTCATGGGCAGACCCCACTGACCTCCCTTGGGCTAATGGTATGCCTCCTCCCTGGTTCAGGAGAGAATGGCGGTGACCGATGCCTAGGAGGATCAGTGGGACGAACAGCCACCTCCTCCACTAACACTTCACGTTCACTTTTCTTATCAAACTTATCATAAGGACACACATCAATGCCCCTAATTGGGCCACTATACCTATCACCATATTAATTCTCTGTTCAAATTTATTTTCCGTGCTGGAGAAACAACCGGGCTTGGAAGTGTGAAAGTCAGGAGCAGGAGTAGGTGGTCTTTAAGTATGTACTGATACAGAGGAAACAGGAGCAATAGGAGGGGATACAGCAGGAATAACTACATCACTAGTTTTAGGAGTCGTCTGACTAGCTAATTTCTCTCCGGCTTTAACGGCTGCTTTCCTCTTGCGATCTCTCTCTAATTTACTTAAATGAGAAGTCAAGGTCTTCCATTTACGTTTGTCCCAATCCCTGCATTCGTCGCATGTCAGGTCAATGGTACAAACTTGCCCTCTGCAATTTGTGCACAGGGTATGAGAGTCATAGGTAATTTTCATTGACTGGGTATTGCAGCCTTGCAATACCGGAAACTAGAAGAGCTAGTATCTAACATACTAACTAGCTAGAAGTCACAATCAGTAACAAAGTCAAATCAGGGAAAAAACAATGCCGAAAGGCTACCATACAAAGAATACTTCACCAGATGGGAAGAAACAACAATTGTCAAAACCAAGCTGCTTAGTCAACATGGTGTGTGGATGATACAAGTGGCAGAAACAAATTGATCTACAGACGTAGTTGTTCCTCTATCTTACCCCAAAAGTGGGTGGAATCTTGTCACCTACACAAAACAAAGGAATAGCTACCGCGAATTTCAAAATTTAAGCTGCTGTTCAAGTAGAAACTCTGCTAAGTAATTACTGGGTAAGTTACTTACATAAAACATAAGCTTAAGTTCCACTAATACCATGCATTACCTTACAAGTCGTATTTTACCATGATAATTGCCAGAGAGTGTGTGTGTGTGATAACATACCAATAGACCACGATAGTTACCAGTGTGTGTGTGTGTGTGCAATAACATACCAATAGAAAATGATAACTACCAGTATGTGCATGTCTGTGTGATAACATACCAATAGATCATGATAATTACCAGTGTGTCTGTGTTAACATATCATTAGACCATGACATTTACCAGTGTGTGTGTAATAACATACTAATAGACCATGATAGTTACCAGTGTCTGCGTGATAACATACCAACAGACCATGATAATTGCCAGTGTGTGTGAGTGTGTGATAACACCAATAAACCATAATAATTACCACTGTGTGTGTGTGTGTGTGATAACATGCCAATAGATCGCAATAACCAGTAAGTGTGTGTGGTAACACCATTAGACCATGATAACTACAAGTGTGTCTGTGTAATAACATACCAATAGACCATGATAATTACTAGTGCGTGTGTGTGTCTGTGTGATTACATGGCAAGCTGCCGGCTAGGACTGGGTCTGTAGACCAGGGACCCTTGCCAACCCTGGTAGATGGGCTACTGGGGTCAGTACTTCACCAGCGTAGGGCCAGTACCAGTGGCCCAGGTAGGAGGGCCACTGGGGCTGGTATTAGTTCACCAAGGGTCCAAAGAACCTCAGTTAGTGGTTGCACCAGTGTGGTAGGCAACTGGAGCAGCAGTGCCACGGTACCGCTAGTGAAAGACCAGGGAAGGTGCCAGTAGCCAGGGTAGGTGGCCTACCAGGGCCATTACCAGTACATCAGGAGTCCAAAGAACCCTGGGTAGTGGTTGCACTTATGCACTTGGCAACGGGAGCAGCGGTACCACTAGCAAGAGACCAGGGCTGGTATGGAAGGCCCGGGTAGGAGACCTACCGGCGCCGGTGCACCAGGGGTCCGAAGTAGTGGTTGCACCTATCAGCTAGACAACAGGGGCAACACTATCACTCGCGAGAGACCAGGGCTGGTACTGAAGGCCCGAGTAGGAGAACTACTGGGGCCATTACTGGTACTGAATAACCCCAGGTAGCAGTTGCACCCATGCACTGCCAACAGGAGCAGAGGTACCACGGTGCCGCTAGTAAGAGATCAGGCCTGATACCCGTAGACTGGGTAGGCGAGCTACCAGGGCTGGTACCAGCGGTCTGGGTAGGTGGGCTGCCATGGTCAGTACCGATACACCAGGGTTCCGGAGAACCCCGGGTAGCAGTTGAATCTGTGCACAATGCAGCGGGAGCACAAGGCAACCTTCCTCTTCCTCTGCTAGCTAGCTTTGGAAAAATGAAGGGGGAGGAGGTGACAGTACTTAATGATGAAGACAACAATGACGACTTCCTTCTCCTCTTCTTGAATTCGCAGAGCGTGCCTTCAGCAACAGCGTGCAGAGAACATCAGTCTGAGGTGATGTACTGTATATGGCAGTACCTGGGAACTCAATCCCGATATTGCTTGAGGGGTTGAGGGGTTACCAAGGGAGCAGGAGCAGTCCTACAGCTACCAGACACCATGGCTGGAAAGTCATCCTGGGCACAGTCGAAGTTGATACCTGCGGGTCTCTTGAGCCTAAGAGTGATCATTAAATTCGAAAGACGCTCGGCTCTCCCTAGAGGCCTAGAGAGGCACATAACTCTCTTAGGCCCACAGCCTCCACAACACCTGAAAAAAGAAGTTGGGTTAGATTGTTTATTACACTCATGTCATGGTGTGACATACAATAATAAATGAGGATCAGCCTCAAAAAGGAGAGAAACCGAATACACAGTCTGTCCTTCCCTGGATAGCGCCTAACCCAGAGGTTTCCTCTTCAAAAGTGCTAAAGTGATTGAGGGTTTTATACATAATTAAGCTATAGCACAAACAATAATCACACAAAAATTTATCAAAACAAAGCAAACAGCAGTCAGGCAGAGAAGCACAGAGACATCTTCACACGACAGCGGCTGAAAGCAAAGTGGAGTGCAGACCAATGAGTGGGAGGGGCTTTCCCTCTACCATCAGTAGTTAACAACCTTGTCTCAAGGCCGCCACTAACATTAAGTTATACCTGCGCAATTATGCCCACACAGTCACCCTGTACAGGTAAACCTTCAACATTAACAATACAGTTCTTTACCTCAGTCCTCCATAGCAGCCATGGCATCAACAGACAGTACTCTGGCTATACAGTAATTGGCCCGCTGATAATATAAAAAAATTCATGAACATCAAGTAAGATGTCCAGTGAAACAGTGGTTGAAAAAACTAACTCAATACTCTCATGTGAATTTGTTAAAAGAGTTTAAATTTGCCCCCACGGACTTTCATGTTTATTTTATTGAAGGTTTTATGAATGAAGGAAGAGTTCCATGGCAAGGTAATTGTGTTAATTAAGTTTGTAACTTTTTTTTTATTTCAAAGTTGACATATATAGGCCTAATATTGTTTGCCTCTGTTTCATTAAAATGCTTAATACTAATTTGTTTCCATTTTAAGAATGATTTTCTTGCAATGTGTTACGAGTGAACATCCATAGTTTACTAATGTTCCTGTTTCACTGGGTTGATTAGACTAATTTCATTGAAAAACTGGCTTGCATGGGATGTGAGCAGTGACTAAACATACATAGTCAAATATTGCTTTATGTCTTTAAACAAAAGGTAGAATATTATTTTGTTCTCATTTTAAAAATGAATTATATGATATATAATCATGAATAGATGCATTAAAGGCCTATTCTTGTTTTACATCATATCGCCATAATGAATAATTATTCTTATTTAAAAACTGACTCGCATCTAGCATGGTTTATAACCACAAAAAAACATACATAGATTTAATCTGTTAACCCTTAAGGGACGGATTGAGCCTGAGTGTGAAGTAAAACAGGGTTGGGGAGGTGGACGGATTGAGCTTGAGTGTGAAACAACATTACGCAACACCAATATGGTAAGAATTGGGTGAGACAGAGGTGCCGATACTTCTATATGCTATAAATTCACTAATGGCAACTTTTATACTGACCTGAGAGTCGTACCAGTGTTGCCACAGCCCACAGACGTCTTTCCAGCCATCAGTAATGCTTGTGACTTGAAGGAGGAAAGTACTGCCTCTCTCTCTCACGAGTCTTTTTTGTAAATTTGCTTGTAAATATACGAAGGGGTTGCTCTTGTTTTTTCTTTTCGTCTTTTACGATAGTATATATGTCGGTTGTAAAATTACATTTACAACTGGCATACTATCGTAAAAGACGAAAACAAAAAACAACAGCAACCCCTTCGTATATTTACAAGCAAATTTGTAAAATTACATTTACAAAGAAAATTCCAAAGAAATATTAGAAAAAGCATGTAAAAGTAAAAAAAAAAGTTACTGAATCTTCCGTTCTCGTAAATTTACATGAATATTTTTCAACAAATATGCAAAAAATTTGTTACTGCTGTTATTTCTTATCTGTTTTGATATTGTGTGAGCAATAATAATAATAATTTTACAAAATACAATAAATTTATTTATTATAAAAAACATATATAAGTTGGTAAAATTTACGAGTGTCTTGTAAATGAGGCCCCACAAGGGGTTGTAAATAGTCATTTTCAACTTCTCGTGGAAGGTAGGGAAAATTTTTTTGAATTTTTTTATTTATACAGTGTAAATGTACGTGTCATTCTCTTTCCATTGATGTGATTTTTTTTTTATTTTGCCGACCTCAAAGTTTCCCCGGTCTGGGGGGCTGCAAATTGACAAATTATGCCATCCCTTAAGGGTTAAGGTAGCCTTTGGATTTTACTTCCCCAAGCAAAGTCCCATTCATATAGATTTCAATGAAATCAAGATAGTCAGGAATGATGCTGCCACTTTCAGCCTTCGTGATACACAATTGTTTTTCTTGGAGAAAAATTGTAATATTATAAATATATATTATTCTGACAGCCATATCAATCATTAAAAAACAAGTATATCCAATACATCATTAATTTAGTTATAAACACTTTAAAATGTAATAAAACTCAACACTGTTCTTGACTGGAACATACTATCTGTCTGGGGGACGGAAAGCAAACTGAGCCAAAAAAGTTGCCTCCCCACATTAACATTAAAGTGCACATGCACAGGCCATTTAGCCACAGGTTTATCAACTGAATAGCTATTTACTCAGGTTGCCTGCGCAGGAAAGAAAAAAACTGTGCAGGTTGTTCATATTAACATTCAGGGTTGACTGCACAGGCCGACTCTGCAGGCATAACTACGCAGTATGACATGTTAGTGGTGGCTTCAAAAGTTAAACGGCCATTCCAGCTCACGTCTGCAAGCTAAATCCTATGTAAAGACCAAAGTTATGTATCTGTGTAGGAACAAACAATGACAAGGTATGGGTTACTAACAATAATTTTTGACTAGTCAAGACCCATTCACAAAATACTAAATACACATAAAGCATCAAAATTTAAAACTAATGTTTTGCATATAAGATAAAAAAAAGAGCAGATCTAGTCCATTCCTCAGTATTAATTACTTCATGTTTTGAGTAGCTATTTAGTGTGAACACAAAAGACACCAAGTGTTTTGGAAGTTTCAACAGACCCAGTCAGCTTAAGGGACTAGCTTTATCATGATAGGATATCACTGTTTTCCCCAGTTGATTCAGACTTGGTTAAATATGGTCTGGATCTGAGGACTCCAGAGCTAACATATATTTTATGTAAACAACTGACTTGGCTACCCTAATTTCAGACTGTCATGTCTGCTGTGTTAGTAAATAACACCATGCAGGTCTACTGTTGTTATTTATTTTTATGGCCTCATAACACTGAATAGGCTATATTTGCTTTGGAGATTATTAATTGTCCTTTAAAACCATGAATGAATAGGCCTAGTTGTTCAATACTGAAGAAGGATCTGTATGCCTACAAGATAAGAAGAGCTGAAAGTGAGCTTTTCTCTGCTCATCACAAACTGTTTTGTTTACTCTTGCATTCCGGCTGGTGTTTAACCCTTGTCCGAAGCAGTGTCTATAGTTTTGGGAGGATCCTACAGGGAAACTGGGTTTCAGGATGCCCTTGACAATTAATTCGGGACTCAGTAACCTAACCTAGGCTACCATCAATAACTCTGGTGTCAAATAGCCTAAATTGCTGAATTTTGATGTCATGATGAAATTTAATATCGGTCAACCCAAAATGGCCAAAACCATTGACTAAAAATCGTCAGGGCATTGGAAACAAATCAACATCAAATTCGTTCAAAATACATAAAAATACAAAATAAAATCCTTAGCCATCGCAGTGCAAAGTTTCGGCTAGGCTACTTACTGGTGGGAACCTTGAGTTGAATTTCTTCTTTTTGCCAGGCATGATGGAAATAGGATGGGTAGGGATTGAGGATGCCTTCAAGAATGAGCTCACTTGCGCAGGGCTGATCAGGCCAATCAGCAAGACTTGATTAAGGCTAGGCTGCTGCCTTACCTTAAGGCTAAGTGTAATCCTCTTTCAAGATAAAAGTTTTTGTAACATATTACACATTAGACACCCTTCACATCAAGCTAGTCACTTTAATAAACAATATTTCATACAAAAACAAGAAAGGCAAATTCTTGCTACCAATTACAACGGCAGTTATAGATATACTAAACTATAAAAACGACTATGGACTACTTTTGAAGACCACCGATGGGGGCCTCGAGTAACAACAAACTTAATTCTACACAACAGGGCCTAACTGTAATATTTTTAGTGGTTCTCATTTATTTTACTAAACGAAAATTACCTAAATTGAATTTTAAATAAAGCACCTTCTTTGATGATTGTTTGAACCTGTACGTTATTGCTCAATGATAAAAGTGAATCATTTTCAAATTATTAAATCAATTCATGCTTATGAATTGTCTTTGCTTATGAATGGACGCACGGAAAATTACGTAAAGATATCGCCGGCAAATTAAATTTTTTGAATTTTGAGGTAGAACAGACTTTAATTATGTGGGATTTTCCCCTTAAAGCACTGGTTAAATGATTATATTCATATTTAATAAAGTGTCTTGTCCTATGATACATGATTATGAATAGGAAGATATATATCAAACAGTGATGGGCAGCCAGTGATAACAGTGAGAACGCTGGGGGAACATTTTTGTAAGATCAGCAGAAGAGATAAAAGGGGCGGGGGAACAATTTGACTGATTTGCCAGAAATGAAAAAAGCTTAATGTACTAATGATTGAATTCAAGGGTTTTAAGTGGAATCGTTAATAAACTTATGATACTGAAAGTACGGGGCTATGCGGAACCGCGGAAGAGGTGAATTTAAATGAAGATGAATCAAACCTTGTAGACTAATTAGACTGTTTTGCTCAGTATGGAATGAGGCAGTGTTGCAAGTACGGATACGAAAGTATCCTTTGGATACATTTTGATGTTGCTGGTAAGTTTTTACGACCCTGGACAAAAGGATACGAAATTGAATAAAGAAGCCAAAAATGGGTACGTTTTATTATTTTTTTAAAGAATTGGATACTTTTTACATCCACATTGTTGCAGTCATTATTTTTTACAAAAAGTGAAAACCAATTAAAACTCATAAATACTACATCGCTCCCAGTTGTATGATAGAGTAACACTTTTGTTCCCAAATCTGTCAAAATTTATGTTATGTCTTTAAGTTCTGCCTCATTCTTCTGCTGCAGTGGAGAGAATATTTCCTCAGGTCAAACTAATAAAGACAGACACAAGAAGTAGGTTGAATACTGAATCAGTAAATGGACTTTTATTAAGCAAAGGCAACGGGGGAGCAGTTCATTGCTATCAATGGGAGCCTAGTAATTTGATGATAAACTCTGCCCAAAATGTATTCAATTGAGGAAGGATAAACAGTGAAGCATATGTAGCTGTATAGGCAGAAGACCTAAGTTTGTATTTTTGTAGTTTTATATTTTTTAGTAAAGGTTTTCATATAATCGTATTGTGCAGTGTTAGTGTATTGCATGCAACTTCAATATATATTTGTTCATACAAAGCATTAATAAATATAATATTTTTGAAGATCTAATCAATAGTATAAGTTTCGCTCCAAATTTATAGTGTACGACTGTACGTCACTGTACAATCACCATCACCTGGCAGCTAGCAATTTGGCTGCCAGCTGTAAGATGTCTACCGACAGGGTAAGAATTAAAAAAATATTAATCAATTAAAAATACTTTTCTTAACCACATCCTCATTAACTATAACGCATTTTTTAAAGAGAATATATTGGATACATTCTGGATACTATTTCATATTATTTGGATACGTTTTGTACATTCTGGATACGTTTTTGGATACATTTATATTTTTCCCACTTGCAACACTGGAATGAGGAAACAATGTTTGATGACTGGGAACTGGAAGTGACAGTAAAGGTGCCAAAAAAATGTGACCTGACCCAATGTGGTAATTATAATTTCGAGGCATCACAGTTGAGTGGGTCGTGGTGAAACTGTTCAGCATGCTTATTTTCAATATGCTGCGTACTAAAGGCGTCAAGCGCCTCTTCATTTCTGCATTAGTCACGTCATGTACATTACCTGTTATTATTTCATATTTTTGTATATCTCTCCATGCGTATTATTGTCCGACCTTTCCGCCGATGTATGTAACCACCTTTGTACGTTTATTGTAACTCGAATTATTCTTATTTATATGTCATCTAAGAAACAAATTCTTGCCCAAATGCGTGACATGGCCTCTTGGGATCCGCAGGTCGGTTACCACCTTTCCGTCCGCATTCCTCGATGTACACCTGCTTCCGAAAAATAAATCATCTGTTACGGGCTGCTCTAGGAGCAAGAGCCCGTGCTGGCTCAAGGCCAGCTAAATCTAAAACAACAACAACAAATAAATAAAATCATCTCTTACGGGCTGCTCTAGGAGCAAGAGTCCGTGCTGGCACAAGGCCAGCTAAATCTGAAACAACAAGTAAACCAGTTATACCCAGACCTGTCGTCTTGAATCTCACAGCTGGTGATCTGAGGAGTGACAGGTAAACATGCGGTTTTGGCCCAGCCATTAACAGACTAAATACCCGCATATACCTTCAGAGAGCCTTTAGCAGACTCAAAATGGCGACACAGTCTAGGCCTCTGAAAGCTCCTTCCTCAGAGGAAACCCATGCCATTAACGGACCAATAACGGCGTCCCCGCAGGGGTACGTTTTGGCATTTCTGTGCCCTTGCCATTTCGAACAGTTTTGGCCCTCACCATTCGCGACTCACGTCGACCATTCGAATTCTAACGCCATTAGCGGACTAAATACGGCATGTACTCGTGTTTTGGTGTGTGACAGTAAAGATGGCAGAGGCTGAATTACAATGCGAATCCGGAAACACGGAAATTGTCTGTGTGGCCCTCTCGCCCACAAAGCCAGATGCGGTGAAGCTCCTCCCGTTTTCACACCAGAACACAGTATCTTGGTTTCTGTGCCCTGATGCTCACTTCTGCATGGCGCGCATCACAGATGAGAAGACCAAAGCAGACGTTACCATGACGACGCTACCTGAAGAGGTCTTCAACAAAATCTCCCCATGGCTTAACACACAGCCAGACAAGGTCATGTACTTGGCCTTGCGAAACAAGCTGATACAAACATATTCCATGCCCATCCCCGAAAGAGCACAGCGCCACAAGACCTACTGACGCAGCCCCTAGGGGAAACATCACCCAGGGACGCCTGGGATGAACTGTGAAGTAACACTAACAGTAACACTACTGATACTACCCGGCATCAAGCAGATGGATGCAGGAAGGAAATCAGCCTGACAAAACCAATATTCCTGCGGCGCCTTCCGCAGGAGGTAAAGGGCCAAATTAAAGATTGTAGCCTGACGACGGAGCACGATGACCCAGAAAACATAAATGCAATCTACAGGAGGAAGGCACCACCGAGGAGCAGGGGGCGCGCACATACCTGGCATGGTGCTGCTTCCACAGGAGATTTGGCCCCAGTGCCAAGAACTGCAGATCCCCCTGTTCCTTCACAAAAAACGAGAAGGGTGGCCACAAGTAACAGCAGTGGTCGCAAAAAACAACACCTCCCAACCAGCAGGATTCTTTATCAGGGACGAAATATCAAAGCGGCACCTGCTGGTTGACACAGGTTTTATGCAGTCGGTGTTCCCGCTGTTGGAGGACGACTACACCCAGACAGCTGACTCCACGGCCTCCCTGTTAGCCATGAACGGAACTGCCATTCGCCACTATGAAACCACGACCCGCACAATCTCCATCTTGGGCCGCAGGTACCACTGGCCTTTTTTCATCGTGGAGGTCAAGTTCTTCCTCCAGGGCACCAATTTCCTGGGACACCACGGACTCCTGGTCGACGTCGGCAGGCAATGCCTCCTCGACACTGGAACCTGCCACTTCCGACCACTCTCCACTGTACCGGGGATGCCTACTGTCTGCTTCACAGCCTCCAACAATTACGCCGCCCTCCTCCAGGAGTTCCCGAAAGTTTTTAAACCAGAGCTCTGCCAGTTGCCGGGTTCCGGGGACTGGGGCTAAGCACGCATCTTCCACCACATAACTACAACAGGCCCCCAAACTCATGTCGAGTTCCGTCGCCTGCCCCCCCAAAATCTTCAAGACACCAAACGGGCTTTCGCCGAAATGGAACAAATGGGCGTCTGTACCAAAGCATCGAGCCCATGAGTATCTCCCCTACATATGGTAAAGAAGTCAGATGGCTCCTGGAGGCCCTGCGGAGACACCGTCATCTGAATTTAGTTACCACACCAGACCACTACCCCCTGCCGAACATGCAAGGCCTGACGAGCGCCCTTCACGGGGCCAAGGTCTTCACTAAGATGGACTTGCTTAAATCATACTTTCAGGTTCCTGTGCATCTTGACAACGTTCCGAAGTCAGCCATCATCACACCGTTCGGGACGCACACCTTCTCCTACTCCACCTTTGGCCTCAGGAACGTGGGGCTACATTCCAATGCCCGATGGACACCATCCTGCGGGACCTGCCCTTCTGCATCTTCTCCAGGTCCCCAGAGGAACACTGCCATGTCCTCACCGTCTCGAAACGCCTGCAGGAGAATGGATTAGTCATCAGGTTCGACAAATGCACATTCGGGGTGAAAAAACTAGATTTCCTTGGACACGAGATCTCCCCTTGGCCTTAAAAGTGAAAGCAATAGAAAAGTTCACAACACCACAGACAATCAAGGCCCTTCAAGAGTTCCTTGGCATGGTGAACTACTATCGCAGTTAAATCCCAGGCATCACCCACATCATGCATCCCCTGACAGTAGTCCTGAAGGGCAAGCCAAAAAACGCTGATGTGGGACGCTCCGCAGCAACGGGCGTTCAAAGAGATGAAGACAGCCCTCGCGAGTGCCACCACCTTGACGCATCATAACCCCACCGCTGCCCTGAGACTCACCACCGACGCCAGCAACATCGCCTGTGGGAGAGTGCTCAAGCAAATAGTTGATGGCGCCCCCTGACCTCTAGCCTTCTTCAGTCACAAGTTGTCACCAGCAGAGACCAGCTACAGCGCCTTCAACAGAGAGTTGCTCGCAATCTACCAGGCTGTGCAGCACTTCAAATACCTGCTTGACAGTACTCAATTCACTATCCTCACGGACCACAAGCCCCCTGGTGCATGCATTCATGAAGGCGGGCGATGCGTGGTCGGCAAGGCAGCAGCAACACTTGGCCGCCATCTCTGAGTTTGGTTGCACCATCACCTACGTCCCCGGCAGGAAGAATCCAGTAGCCGATGCCCTGTCATGGGTGGAAATCAATTCCCTCCACCTCGGCATAGTCTGTGAGGACCTGGCAAGAGAGCAAGCAGCAGACCTGGAAACTGCAGCCTACAAGACGGCACTCAAGTGGGAGGACGTGCCCTTGGGAGGTTCGGATGCAACGCTTCTCTTCGACACAAGCACTGGCCGCCACCGCCCCCTGGTCCTGCCTCAAGGAGAAAGAAGGCATTCGACATCATTCACGGCCTCTCCCATCCATCAGGATGTACAACGGCATGCCTGATGACAGAAAAGTTCGTGTGGCATGGCATTAAGAAGGGCACCCGCCAGTGGGCAAGGAGCTGTATCCCGTGCCAAACCAGCAAGATCACAAGGCACACAGAATCAGGCATTGGTGATTTCCCTCAACCTCGTTGGCATTTCAGCCACATCCACATAGACGTTGTTGGACCTCTACCGCAGTCTGGGGCGCCAGGTACCTCCTGACAGTCATAGATTGCTCCACTCGCTGGCCAGAGGCGACACCTCTGGAGGAGGTGTCAACAGCATCCTGTGCAGAAGCCCTCCTCTCCAGTTGGATCAGCCGCTTTGGGGTGCCAGACAGCATTACTACGTGTAGGGGCTCAGCATTCCTGTCAGAACTCTGGGTCTCCCTGGCATGCCTGATGGGTGCGACACTTCACAGCACGACGGCCTACAACCCCGCAGCAAATGGCATGGTAGAGGGGGCACACCGCTCACTGAAGGCAGCTCTAATGGCACGTTGCACCGACGAAAACTGGAAGACCCAGCTCCCCAATGTCCTGCTGGGTCTCCGCACTGCACTGAGGGCACCCCCCCCCAAAGGTTGAGGGAACTAGCACAGAAGTTCGCACCTTGCCATAAGACCTTCATGGACAGAACCAATACCTACAACCCGGCCGGCCTGGATGCCTGCACTTACATCTTCGTCAGGATAGACGCCCATCGCCTGCCCTTGACCAGGTCCTACAGGGGCCCTTACCAAGTCATCGACAGGACCCCCAAGGCGTATCTCATCGACATCCGCGGCTGGGCGGATTAGGTTTCCATCAACAGGCTGAAACCAGCATTCCTGTTAGACAGCGAAATGCAAGAGGAGGCAGGCAGACGTCCCAGGGTCGCCCCACTCAAGACGCGCCAGCAGACATACTCGCCGCCCCCACAAGGGGGGGTCGTGGGCACCCCAGAAACCGCTTTGTGGAAGATCCGGCAGTCGACGTTGCCCCCCGCCCACAGTTCTCAAAGAGAAGGGGTCTCCTCCTGCTGCCCCAGTGCCTCCGTGATTAATTTTCATGTCATCCAATAATTATCCTTGTAATCATTGTCTTTTGGAGGGGGAGTACTTGTAAAGGCATCAAGCGCCTCTTCATTGCTGTATTAATCACAACATGTATATTACCTGTTATTATTTCATATTTTTATATATCTCTCCATTTGTATTATTGTCCGGCCTTTCCGCCGATGTATTAACCACCTTTGTACGTTTATTGTAACATGAATTATTCTCATTTATATGTCATCTAACAAATACAAATTCTTGCCCAAATGCGTGACATGGGATCCGCAGGTCGGTGACCACCTTTCTGTCCGCATTCCTCGATGTATACCTGCTTCCAAAAAATAAATGTTATACCCAGACCTGTCGTCTTGAATCTCACAGCTGGAAAACGAAATTTATAAAATGTGTAGAGAGGAAAAGCTTATTTTAGACAAGGTGGGTGCTAGATAAACATCCTTACTAGCTTGGAAATTTACGCAATTGTTTTCTTTTGCTCTTATTTATATTTTGCCTATTTTATTTTATTTATAGATTTGAGGTTATAATATCCTTTTCCTCATTCTTGAATTTAATTTTTAAGTCATTGTCCACAGTACATTTAAATTTGGTCATTCTCGCCATCTTTTGATAATTTGTTTAGTTTTCCTATAGTTTCCGATGATTGGTATGTATAAATCATCTCCTTTTTTCTTAAAACATATACTGCACTGTGTGACTCCAAGGTGACGTATTATGTTGGAGTGGGATGGAGGATAACCACTTTGTTCTGGTAATATTTTAGTACTGCAGCATCAAGAAAGCCCTTCCCTTTTCATTAAGAAGCCTATGGAACCGGGACCTGTTATGCCACCTACAGAGACAACTGCAGTCGACCTTGCTTGATCTCATAGCAGTAGTAAACTCACAACTTCTTTGACAGAAAAGTTTGCAAAGAAAGCTTGCAAGGTGCTCACCTTTCAGATGTCATGTGACTAAGACAATGATTGGGGTCTGCCTTTCTATTTTGGGACACAAAGAAAATTCTCAGCCCATGCAGGGAGAACCATCTGGGAAATTAGCCATGTCATCTAGGTAAACCCAGAGTGACTGCATCAGGCATAATGTCTTCATCTGTAATACCAAGTTCCCATAGAATATGGGATTCCCTCTTCAAGGGGTCCTCTTCATTCTTGGCCAGGAGACAACAGAAAGTGATGGTTAGATGTGTGGGTGATGAAGTGTTGTCCCCATCTCAGTTAACTGAGTTCACTATTTTGGTCTGCTGAGTCAAAGCAGTCAAGAAGACTGCTTTTTAGAGCATACAGGTTATGGTTGCATTTGGGACCAATGAATTGAGGAGATAAAAAAAAAGAGCCTTTTGCAAGGACCAAGTAATGGAGTAAATGTCAAACCCATAGAGCTAGGCCTTTTGACAACGTAACCTTGTATGCCATAATTGTAGTGTGAGGACAAGAAAGGTCAACTGGGTATTAACTTGTTTAATACCACAGTGCAGGTTTACATGGCAGAGTGCGGATGGAAATGTGGTGTTCGACCTCCTGAACGCTGTGACCCGCACTCTCAGGCAATTTTTCATCAATATACATTGATGAAATACATATCGGCAGAAAGGCCAGAAAATTCTACACATGACTATTTACATGAGAATCTTGACATATTAAGAAATACTATATATGACGTGATTGATGCGAAAATGAAGAGACGTCTGACGTCTTTACAAGTACTCCCCCCAAGACAATAATTACTAAGGTAATGATTGGAAGACACCCAAAAAAAAAATCAATCACGGAATCGCTTTGGGAACAGGAGCTGGCCCCAAGTTCTTGATACCTGTGGACATGGGGCGACTTCGACTGCAGAATCGCCCGGTGGCTTAGCCAAGTGGATGACTTCCTTAGTGCAGCCCTTGGGACATCCTCGACCCCGTTTTGGGATGGCAATGGGATCATCTGCGGCCACGTTTTGTGGAGGAATTCTGGGGCGCCTGCCGGTTTCCTCCCAGGTTTCGCTGTCTAACAGGAAAGCTGGTTGGTTGACAGAAACCCAGTCTTCACGCCCGTGGACGTTGATGAGATAGGCCTTGGATGATCTGCTGACAACATGGTGTGGGCCCCTGTACGGTCTGGTCAAGGGTGGCCGGTGGGAGTCGATCCTGATGAAGACGTGGGTGCAGACATCCAGACCCCCAGGGCTGTAGACGTGGGTCCTGTCCGTGAAAGTCTTTCAGCAGGGTGTGAACTTCTGTGCCACTTCCCTCAGCCTTGGAAAGGAGGTATCTTCATCGTTTGGTGCCGTGGGGAAGAAAATTAACTTGCAACTGAAGAAGGCCAGCGGGTGTGGGAGCCTTCTAACACCTGCTGCAGCACTGCCCCACAAGTGATGTGATGTTGCTGCAGTCTGTGGTAAGTCTCAGGGAGGCGGTGGGGTCGTGATGTGTTAATGTGGTGGCTTTGGCAAGGGCTGCCTTCATCTGCTTGAACGCCTGTTGTTGCGGAGCTGCCCACACCAGTGATTTCAGCTTCCCCTTCAGGACTGCAGTCAAGGGGTACATGATGCGGGCGACGTCTGGTATGAAGCGGCAGTAGTAGTTGACCATGCCGAGGAACTCCAGTAGGGACTTCATGGTTTTTGGCGTTGGGAACTTCTTTACTGCATCCACCTTGGAGGCCATGGGGCGGACACTTGCCAGGGAGATCTCATGGCCCAGGAAATCTACCTTTTCTGCTCTGAAGGTACACTTGTCGAACTTGACGACCAAACCGTTCTCCTGCAGGCGTTTCAGCACGACCCGGACGTGGCCCAGGTATTCCTCCGAGGACATGGAGATGACCAGGATGTCATCTACGTAGCAAACGCAGAAAAGTAGGTCCCCCATGATGGTGTCCATAAAGCGTTGGAATGCGGCCCCGGCATTACTGAGGCCGAAGGTGAAGTAGGAGATGGTATACGTTCCGAACGCATGATGATGGCTGTCTTCAGAGCATCATCAAGGCGCACTGGTACCTGAAAATAAGACTTGAGTAAATCCATTTTTGTAAACACTTTGGCCCTGTGCAGGGTGCCTGTTAGGTCCTGCATGTTCGGCAAGGGATAGTGGTCTGGTGCCGTTGTTAGGTTCAGGCGACGATAGTCCCCACAGGGACTCCAGGAGCCATCTGGTTTCTTTACCGTGTGGAGGGGAACGCCCACGGGCTCGATGCCTTCCTGCTGATGCCCATCTGTTCCATCTCGGCGAAGGCCTGTTTAGCATCTTGGAGTTTTTTGGGTGGCAAGCGCCAGAATTTGGTGTGTGTTGCCGGGCCTGTCATAGTGATATGGTGATGGATGCCGTGTTTGGCCTTGGGTCCCAGCAACTGACGCAGCTCTGACTTGAAGACGTCAGGGAACTCGTGGAGGAGGGTGCTGTATTTGTTTGAAGAGATGGAGCAGACAGCGGGCATCCCCGGCCTGGTGGAGAGTGGTCAGGAGCGGCAGGTTCTGGTATCCAGCAGGCGTTTTCGGCCAACGTCTACCAGAAGTCCATGGTGTGCAAGGAAATCAGCGCCCAGGAGAGGGAACTTGATGTTCGCGATGACAAAGGGCCAATCATATTTACGGCCCAGGATGGATATTCTGTGGGTCACAGTTCCGTAGCAGCAGATGGGGCTTCCATTTGCGGCCACCAGTGTGGTTGCGGCACTGGATGTGCAGTAGTGGTCCTCTCTTGATGGCGGAAACACCGATCGCATTGCCCCAGTGTCTACCAGCATCCGTCGTTTCGATATGGCGTCATGGGTGAGGAATCCTAGTGGTCGGGAGTCTTTAAGGTTTGCGGCCACTGCTGTTACTTGTGGCTGCTTTTCTCATTTTTTTTTTGTGAAAGAATAGGGGGCTCTGCAATTTCTGGCGGTGCTTCGAACCTCTGATGGAAGTAACACCAGGCTGGATTTGTCCACGTCCTCTGCTGCTGTGGTGGCGCTTTCTTCCTGTACACCGCGTGCGTGTCCTGTGCCTCGTCTTCTTCTGTTACCAGGTTACAGGCTGCGGGTGTGGCATGTTTGGAGGCCTTGGTGGCCTCGTGGAGTTTGTGTGCGACATTCACCAATTCGCCCATTGAGAGGGCGTCAGCATCTGTGATTTACCCCTTCACCTCTTGCAGAAGGCGCCACAGGAATATTTCTCACGACAAGCTGATCTCCTTCCTCCAACCGTCCGCATCGACCCCCGGCAGCATCAGGAGACCTCAGAGTTCATCCCAGGCGTCCCTGGGTGATGCATCCCCCAGGGGCTGGGTCATCAGGTCAAGGGCGCGTTGGGCTCTCTCTGGGACGGGCATGGAGTATGTTTCAATGAGCTTGTCTCGTAGGTCTCTGTACTTGACTTTGCCTAGCTGCAAGTCCAACCATGGGGTGATTTTATGGAAGGCCTCCTCCGGAAGCGTTATCATGGTTACGTCCGCCTTGGTCTCCTTGTCTGTAATTTTCACCACCCAGAAATGGACATCTGCCCGCAGAAACCAGGATGCGGTGTTTTGTTGCGAGAATGAAGGGAGTTTTATCGCCTGGCCTATTGCTGCCTTCTAAGGCGAGAGAGGGATGCAGAGGATCTGTGTGTCCTGGGAATGACTTTCTACTTCAGTGTCTGACATTCTTCCTCACACCAAAACGTGAAGTACGAGCTGTATTTAGTCCGTTAATGGTGTTTGGGGCTCATCAGAAGTCAAAACTATACGCCATGTGGTTCCGTTAATGACTTCTGAGTACAGTCGACGTGAATCGTAAACGGCAGGGCCAAACCGTTTGAGCACGCCAGAACGCACCTGGAGGGGTATGCTGTAATTAGTCCATTAGTGGCATTGGGGGTTCTGTGAGGGAGTCCGTTAATGGCGAAGCCAAAACCGCTGTGTTTACCGTCACTCCTCGGGTCACCTGTTGTGAGGACAAGAAAGGTCAACTGGGTATTAACTTGTTTATTACCTGAGCACAGGTATACATGGCAGAGTGCTTACGGAAACGTGTTTGACCTCCGAACGCCGTGACCCACACTCTGAGCAATTTGTGTTTGTTGACAGACAAACAAATGGCAATTTTGAGAGACATAATAAATGTACAGTGATGAAATACATATCAGCGGAAAGGCCAGAAAATTCTATACATGACTATTTACAAGAGAGTCTTGACATATTAAGAAATGCAATACATGACGTGATTGATGCGAAAATGAAGAGATGTCTGACGTCTTTACAGTAGCAGAAGCAAGGTGCTTGTTCTCAGACAACTAGATCAGGAAATTCAGGATGGTTTCAATTGAAATTTCAACTGGGTCTTCAGTGTAGAACCACACTGAGAGTTGCACTTTCCATATGAACTGGCATTGACAACTAGATGAGGTTTATAGTTTCAGCAACAGGTAGGGTAGATTTCGAAAATCCACATGTGAAGCACAGCACAAAAATGAGGATGCATTGATGACTTTCCCCTCTTCCTGTCTGGGATAGAAGAATGAATGGCAATGGGATTGATTTTCTAGTCCATTGCTGCTGCAGAATGTGCCAATTTGGGCCTACTTGGTAGGCATATCCAGTGAAGGTTACTAGTTTAAGAGAAGCCTTCAAAATCTGGAACAGTGGAGGAAAGAGGTAGATTGTCCTCCATCTGCTCCAGTCCTTTACGAATGCATCTCTTGTCACTGCCTAAGTGTCCAGGTTTGGAGAGACATTGAAAGTTGATGGATCTCTTGTGTAGCAAAATATATTCACTTCAGGATGCGGAAGTAGATTGGCAATCACTTGAAAATAGGGTTTGACCAACATCCACTCAGCCGAAGCTTCTGTCGACCTAAAAGTGTGTCTGCTGTAGGTGGAATAGGAATGGAAGATGGAGGAAGGAAGGAACTTGGAGGATTCAAAGATGTCAGCAGAGGTGTATCCCCCTCCCCACAACAAAGCTGGAGAGTACCTCTTATCCTTCTTCACCCTCTTCCCAAACCTAGCCCACTGAGGCAAATCCCAAGCAATACATTCCTTGGAAGGAGAAACCCAAGTACAGGAATTCTCTTTGCAGGCAGTACAATAAGAGTAAGGGTCAGTTGACATGGCCAACATAAACTGCCCACAAGAGCAGCTAATCCCTTGCAATAATGTTGCATATTTTTATGAGTAAAAAATAAACAACAAGGTGACAGAGACAAATAGTGCAAAGTTCTCAACTACCAAGCAGGGACAAAAGAGTGCAGCACATTTGTTCTCTATGGTAGTGAAAAGAAAAGTGAGTGTGACGGCGGGTGGGAGGATATTCCCACCTCAATTTCCATCTATGAACTACCTTGTTACCAAGTTTTCAACAGGTGAATCCAGCTTGTTCTGAAGGATTAAAATTTAGGGAGTTAAAACAAAAAAGTACTAGGATTAAAAATAAATAATGTGAACACGCACATGGGAAGAATCTGTCAGGTCAAGTTTAACATGAGAGAAGGAAATATTAGGCTGTACCATTATTCCTCATATATTATAACCTAATGATAGACAGACCGTAAGCTACCAGGTAAATATTGTAATTTAAAAAATGAATGTGTCATTTATTGTTACGAGGAGTTTAAGATGATGTACTTAATGTTTGTATGCAGGTCATTGCGACATCTCAGCGATAAGGCACTGCAAATGTAAAAATCTTGGAGCCAAAAAATGCATGTTTGTACAATCACAGACCTAAGAGTAATGGCTGACCTGTGCACTTTTGCCACTTCTGCAGAGAAGGTTGAATAGAAATACTGTACTCCAAATAATGTTGGAGGCAGGGCAAGAGCCTCCCTACCTTAGTTCCTTTTATATTCATTACTATGCCAACAGGTACTGTTCTTGCCAAGACCAGCATATGAGAGAATTCTTGATATTAGTTGAACACTCTTATGGCAGGACCACAAGGATAACTTCTTTGAGGACGAATTGGTGGGTAAACTGTCAAAAATGTTTGAATTTTCCTGGTCAATTTTGGTATGTGAATTTGTATGGCTTTAATGTGCTATATTTGAGATGTATCTGCTTAATCAGATCCTTGGAGATGGGCTAATGGAGTGTCCATTTCCGTGCTATGGTCATCAGTGTTTGGCAAGTTTAATGTGTATTAAGTTTGGGTTATTATAATTTATCAAGGTATCTTCTCATGCCTACAATGAAGCTGCACTTACAGGATAGGTGGACCCCTTTGTTATGGATCAGGATTTAAACACAAACATACGCAACACTTCCTGTGCCTTGAGTGTCATGACTTCATTGAGATCAGACCTAGCACTTGGAACTGAGCTTAATTAGACTTCCACCTGCTTGACCATGTAGGGTACTTAAATTCTATGGATGGAGAGACATGCCATCTAACCTTATCCTTCATCTCCTTCATCATGAGCAATCAGAATTCGTATAATAAAAGCCATCCAGGGATTTATTAGCTAAATGTCAGTCCTTATAGGGCAAGGAATGAAAAGTAGAGGTGGGTAGAATGTAAGAAAGCTTAGTTATGGCCAAATTCTCAGTTGTAGGTAATTTCCCTCTGAAGTCCTGTCTTTCAGTGGCAAGATGGTAGGAGTCTGGCAGTTCTATTTTCCAATAGACGTTTTTCCAGTTTCTCTGGTATCGTGTCGCAATCATTTGTAATTCAATAGGGCTTCAGAAGGATTTAGAATTATCATGTGCTCCCTTTCTTGACACACCTTTTTGATGGCTTTCTTATTTTCTTTATATTTAGCTTTCCATTTTCACTCAGAGACAGAGATGTTTGTAGGTGGAACTTTCTGCTTAACAGATACGTTGTCTTACTGTCAGTTGCAGATATGCTTTCTACCTTGGTCAAAGTTTTGTATCATAAGTATGAAACAGATGTTTTTGATATAGTATGGGGTTCAGAACCACAGTTTATGCATCCAGGGTTGTTACACCTCCACCCTGTGGACATTCTGTCTCACAGCAGCATGTGTCTTTAGTACTGTATAACACCTTTCACTAGTATGATCATATTGATAGCACCTTATATATTACAGGGGTTCAGGAATTTAAGGTTTTATTCTCTTTCTTGCCCAAGTACTTTAATTTATAATAGAAGTTTTACGCAATACTGTAAATGTAATTTTGGCAACCTTCAACATACAGGTAATGACTACTTTTGATTCTTTAAAGCTCAGGTTTGTGGATATTGCTATGCATGATACACAGTTATTCCAACTAGTTCTTATTTGGTAGTTTCCTCTTCCTGGATCTGAGTAAGAGTTATAATTCCTTGTTTTCAGTAATTCTACAGATTTCTTTAATATTTTGGAAGCCTTCAAGTCGGTTTTTTGTGTTTTTTTAAATCAATCACTCATATGCCCTTTTGGCTGGCAAGTAATTTCTTTTGTAGTGCATTAAGGTAACTGTATTTTCCAAGTTGCAGATGATATCCTTCAAATTACTAATTATCTTCACAAATTTTTAAAGACAAAACAGATTTTTTAAAAAAGTGAGAGCAAAATTTCATTTTAAATCCTCCTCCTTTACTTATTTCTTTCCATTGTGTGACAACAAAATAATGAGCCTTCAGTCTGTTTGCCAGAGCGGGCCTGTTAGCCCAGCCAATCCCTACCAGGAGGGGACCAATGTAATGTATCTATTTAACAACAGATAGGTACCCCAAGGATCCACATGAATATATATATTAACATCAGTGCCTTAAGGGCAGCGACAGTATATCAAGGTCAGACTGGGTATCTTTCACTTGACCACACCAGTACTCCAGTTCTGGGGATGGAGAAGCATGCCATCTAACTCTGCCATCCTTCACCTTCTAAAAATAATCCACACCATATGCCCTTCTTCTTGTCAGCAATTTAGAGCAATTAATTAGGGCCAAGTATGAGTCACATTTATGTGGTTCTCCGAGGCTCCTGCCCTCACTGGCAAGGAATTAAAAACGCCAAATTTTTAAAGTACCGTATTTTTCTTATGTATACAACCATATAGCATGGCGGTGGGTTTGTTAATTAACTGAATATATGACCCATTCCGTGAAACACTTGTAAAAAATAATGATTTAAAGACTGTTCTAAATAGGAGAAAAAATATGCATTGATTAAGTAGAATCATATATTTACATATAAATAAAAGCCATAGGTTCACAACCTCTTCATCTTTGACCAAGCTTATATGATTTTTTTAATTATTCTACATTAAATTGTGGGTTTTCCCCTATGAAATGCCAAGTGGAGTTTGTCTCTCGTTTTGATTTTGAAATTAATACCAAATCACTCTTGGTGATGGATAAAATCATTCTAAGAAATTTTATCATAAACACATATACAAAAGTAAAATATGAAATTTATCCATTTAATAGGAATGTCCTTTATTTCTTATTATAAAATATTTCAAGGGATTACACTCTTTTACATAAAATATATTTAGAAGTTGCAGACAATGTTAAAAGTCCTAATGTTTTTCCATCACCATAATGATCTTGGCTGTCAGCTTCTGAGAAATTCAGCTGTAAAGCTGATTATATGCTAGTCAACAAAAACCTGATGCATTGCATGGTGAAAAAAACTCCACAAGTTGGTTTCTTGGTACAGTGGAAAAATATACATATGAAACATGGTAAGGCCTTGACTCCAACCCATGGAAGTGAATGCTTATTTGAGATTATTTCTGAAAAGATCAACAAAAGTCGAAAGACTAATCTGGAATGTGTGAACCCAAGTGATGTTCATGGAACCATCACAATATACATATGTGACAGAGAACTGCTTCATCATCCAGCTTTTTATCACAAGGAAGAAAATTAAGAGAATAACTACAAAGATTTTAGTAATATTAGAGCAAATGATTTCCAATACCTCCTGTTTATATTATCAACATATAAAATCAAATGTATTGTCTATTCATAGAGCAATTGTTAACTCTGTTTGAAACGACTTTCATACTTTATTGTATTTATCATACAATACAAAATATTATGTACTGTAAATTTAAAAAGAATGTTGCAAACCCATAACAATGATGAATATATTACAAATACACTGTATTAACTTTATGAACAAAAACAACTAATGCACTTCAAAATCCACACTCCAACTTATTAAAAGACTTTATTTTTCCTTAGAGCTTTTTGCAGGAAAACACTATGCTATATGAATTTACAGTAGATAAACAAGGTCACTACATTTTTGTAAAAATTTATTACTAAATAACACTCATTTATAAAATACAATAGGTCAACAAAACAAAGGAGAAGTTGTGTATCTTCTTGGTGAAAATATTTCTCACTGGTCAACTACTGAATTTCAGTGCATTGCAAATTATATTGACTATTTTTCAGTCAGTATACAAGTATCTGGTAAGAACATCAACAAGTATACTGAAATACACATTATTTCAGTTACAAATTTTTCTACAAGTTTTTTACCATTTTGGAACCAAACCATAAAACAACTGCAACAGAAATATAATCAAAAGCAAACAGGCCCAAGTACTGACTTGAATTCTTAACACCAGATTCTGTATCTGTTAGCATTATCAAACATTAAGAAAATTAAATTATATGAAGTGCTCAACTCGAACCCAAAACTTTTCCTAAAAATATTTACTGCCACTTGACTTGATCACTCTTTGTACTATTTTTTTTTTATACCAGGGCAGTGCACACACAGCTGTTGACTAATTATAATCTTGAGAATTAACTAAGTAATGGATAGTTGCAACTACTTATTGTGTTGTGTTCGAGTGCACTACATGTGACTCTAAACACACATTACAGAGTAGTGAATTAAACCAAACCAGTTAAAGTTCTTAACTCTCAATGTGCTGGCTTGAAGGGTTCTTTCCTAAATGGAGGTAAGCCCTAACAGTTTACTTTGTGTAGTCATTAGCAACAGAATTAAAGCAATTCTTTCCAAACATAACAGTTTTCCCAAATTGACTAAATGAACTTGCTATGGAGCCTCTGATTACAACAAGTACATACTGAATAAGGTATTATAACAACTTGAACAAACTTTTAGAATAAGGAACCATTAAGGGTTGATTGCAATTATAAATTTAAATGTAATACCAGTGGGCAATTTGAAAATGTTTATTTGAATTTATTAAAACAAGTACAAGATGTGTTACTCAACTAATGAATCAAATTTAATAACTTATGCTCTGTTTCCTCCTTTATTTCAATTGCTTCCCTTGGGTTTCAGTGTTGCACTTGGAACAAGGTAGCAATGTGATGCATCTACTTGCAAAGCTATATGTAAAACAATGGCACTACAGTATGGGTCACCATGGCACACACACGTAACCATAAGATTTCACCTTAAAGATGTACAAACAGTGTAACGTTAAGCTTGTGGAAATAACAACTTCCAAAAATGAAGTTCCACTACTAGAATAAACTGAATGATCTGTCCATATCAAGTTGAACAGCTAAGAATAAATCAAGGACATATCATCTTTATGTTGATATAAAAAATAATCACAATTTCATGCAAGTAGATACTCTGGTACAGTATGAAAAACAGTACAATTAAGTAACACACTTCAACATGAAATAAGCCATTATATGATAGACAAAGTCATACTTAAGTAGTTATTAGTTAAAAGTAATTATGGTTCTGTTACAAAAAAAAAAAATTCTACATGTGATACTGTGATACATACAAATGAAAATTTGTATGCTTTCCACATTCTAAGTGAAAGTTATACCCTCAAATGTCAGCTGGATTTAATAAGCAATGCATGTAATTTTTTCAAATCAACATAACCATTACCTTCATTTCAAAAACCTGGACTCAAAGTACTGTATTTTTCTCTATTTTAATTCACTGACACACTGAACAGTTCATCTGAAGCCTGAATGATAAGTAATAAATTCACTACCCCAAAAATCCCAATTAAATTTTGAGTCAAGTATTAAAAGCCCATACTCTGCATAACCATAAATAATATTTTTATTAGTAATATATATATATATATATATATATATATATATATATATAATGCAAATATATACATATATATATATATATGCACCACTCAAGTCTTTCCTGTGCTTCATTTTCTATAAATCTCCACTCATCGCCAGCCTCCGATTTCACAGTTATCATAGGTCTGGGTATTCCAACTTTTCTAGTGTCCTTTGAGGCCCAGTTGATATTATCACATACTGTTTTTCCTGGGGTGGTGAGAAGGACCACCCCACACAGATATACAGAAATATATATATATACAGTACTGTATATGTATATATATATAATTTCTATATATATACACACACACAGGCAGTCCCCGATGATGTGACGATTAGTGAAAATTGCCGATAACCGAAAATCGGTGATTTTCGGCGTGAAAATCGGTGATTTTCGGCGCCAATAAGCGCATATTTTTGGTTATTAGTGCCTCTGCTAGGTATGCACTGGTGCCAATATGCAATTTTCGGCACCAATAACCAGAGATTGGCGCCGAAAATCCAGTTATCGTCATTGCTAGACAAGCACCACAAAACCAGATTTCGATCACCAGGACTACCTGTATATATACATTATATTATATATATATATATATATATATATATATATATATATATATATATATATATATATATATATATATATATAGTATATAATGTTGAAAAAGAATAAATTGAAAATTATAAGGAAGGTCTATGTCTCTCTCTCTCTCTCTCTCTCTCTCTCTCTCTCTCTCTCTCTCTCTCTATATATATATATATATATATATATATATATATATATATATATATATATATATATATATATATATATATATATATATATATATATATATATATATATATACATATACAATGTTGAAAAAGAATAACCAATGAAAATTATAAAGAAGGTCTCCCTCTCTCTCTGTGTATATATATAAAGTATATATATAGTTGAAAAAGAAAAGATCAGTGGCAGTCCCCAGTTATAAGCGGGGATTCCATTCTGAGGGTGTGATGATACCCAAAAATCGCCGCTAACTAAAAATCGGCGATTTGCGGAGCTTATTGGCGTCGAAAAGCGCCGATTTTCAGTTATCGGCACCTCTGTTAGGTATGTACTGGCGCCAATGCCCAATTATCGGCAAAGGTAAGCGGAAATCGGCGATTTTTGGCTCTGAAAATTGCCAATTTTTCGTCACTAGACGAGCCCCGTAAAACCGGATCTCTGTTAAACCGGGGATTGCCTTTATTCATTGCTTCCACCTTTCCTGTGCATTTAGTCACACTTTTTTGGGGGGCCTAAGCTAAGGTTAGGCATGAAAGTTCCTTATATTTTTCTCAAAGAAGGTAACAATTTTTCAAGATACATCAAATGTTCCTATAGCTATCTATGAATCTTTATTTATAACTATTCATGCACTGTTAATTGTTGATGCATTTACTTCTGTAGAATACAATAAGTGGCTAAGGAAAAAATAATTTTCTCCCAAACTTAAAATTCCACCAGGGCAACACATGCTGTTTACCTTTTTTCATCTGACTTCACAGTGCATCTTGGCAGCTTAGCAAACTGGGACAATTAATTTAGTTATTGGATCACCAAACTGATGATTATCAAATTGCTATCTTAAAAGCAGTTACTTAATAAGTGCATACGTAAATGGAGGAAAATTTCTAAATAATGAAGTGCTTACACATCCAACACATCCTGTGGGTTGGAACAATAATTTCATTATTCAGGGTTGTATTAAAGTGATGTTTATTAAATGTATTGAAATCAATTAATATAAACACTGCAACCATCATATACAAACAATCCCATTAATGATTTGAGGAGAGACAGAAACCCTAAATACCTTTATAATATAATATACATAATGTATATTCAACTGCTGATACTGAGATACTAAACATGTTTTCAACTGTAATCCTCCTTAAGTACATCATTTAGTACAATGATGTGTAAAATAATTGTCCTGATGCATAATTAACAGTGAATTCTTTGGATTTTTTACTGGCTTGCAGAGGAAATCAGGGAACTGCAGCACAACAGTTGTTTCATTACCTAACTGACTTTACAATATAAACAAAAATAAACCACTTTAGTATTATGATTGTGAGATAATTGTTACAAAATGCAGAATCTTCTCTTGACTTGCTAGTCTAGTCTTCCAAAGGGTAACCACCAGTTTAAGGTGAATGTATATACACTCAAATGATTTTTCTATGACTTTTTACATGATAATAGCCTATAATTTTAGTTTTATATTAAAATGTTCATATATGATAATTTACTATGTTCCAAAGCTGATCCCACAGCCACATGCATGCCATCTGGTAAGTATTGGAAGAACCATTTATTTCATAAATTCAGACAAATTTAAACTTCACAAAAGCTTGATCTTGCCAAAAATACAAAATTATTGTCCATCTAAACGATTCACTTGAGTTCAAAGCGTATTGATATAAAAATTGTCATTTTTTTATGGTATTTATAAATGTTTCATTGTTATATGCCTTGATGGCAGTAAAGTAAAAAATACAGTATTGTCTTGCCTAAGCTAGCTAGGATATGAAACTCTTATCATATCTCAGGCTACATATTTTTCACATAACAATAATTTAAAGTAAATTTTTTAACTCTTATCATATCTCAGGCTACATATTTTTCACATAACAATAATTTAAAGTAAATTTTTAAATTATTTTTACTTTTAATGCTTAACGACATAAATGGATAAGGCGGGCTAAGTTAACTAAGGTTAGGCTAAGGTATTGGGATAGCCTGGCATTGCCAAAGATTAGATTATTTTGTAGCTATGTGCCCCCACTGCAACCATTATATATATATATATATATATATATATATATATATACTGCATATATATATATATATATATATATATATATATATATATATATATATATATATATATATATATATATATATATATATATATATATATATATATATATATATATATATATATATATATATATATGAAATATTGGCACTGTCATTTTGATTACATATATTGACTAGTTTATTCAAGGGTAGCAGTTCCTAATTAAAAACTGGGCCAGTAACTTTCTTATTGTAGTTTTTAACAAACCTGAAGACATATCCCAGAAACTACAGGCTTTATGTGCTCTTTGTAACCTAAAGTTGCCTGAATGTTCCCAACTGCTCAACTTCACACAGAGCTCTCCTGAGGCTGGTTAGAAGGAGTTGACAAGAATCAATCTATGTTATAGTTATATAATTATGCTATTTCGACATTCAAAATTATCAAGATCATCCTTCCATATAATTCAGTTTTTAGTCATGTTTATTTCACAATTGAAAGAAGGCATTTATTTTCATATGGCACAATTAAACCACATAGAAGTACAGTCAGTACAGTAAAATTTATATGGCACAAATATTACTTAAATTTGCAGCTTATGTTCTACTTTTCTAAAAGTGGTTAGAATCCCTTTATATATGTACTAATATTCATGAGTTTTAAGACATACTGTGTTTATACAAATTTCTTACCTCTCAAACCCATTTAATGCTTGCTTAAATATAAGGTGAATTTTTAATGGGAAACAAAATTAATGTTTGATTATAAAAAATAAAATAATTTTACACAAGTATCAAGATTAACAGAAACATCATTCCTTTACTGGACAGAAGGGCAGACCAACCAAGAATTTCCAACAATTATTCAGTTCCAGAATTTGAGGAATATTCCTCAATTAGGAATATGGTCCACATTTTCTTGCCCGTACTCAGTTAATGCTACACACTTAAACAGACACTTTACATCTATCCAGCAGAATGGGAAAGAGTGGGCCATGATGTAAGACAATGGTTTCTATTTATGATATTTATCTTAACATTTTCTTATGTATTCTTAGCAAGTACAAACCATAGGATTAACACGGTAAAAAAATCTATGTAGGCAAGAAGACTTACAGTAAAGATGAGCTTTCCACTTGGGAAAGCATATATAGTTCTCTTAACAAGTGTGGTCACCAAAATGATTGTTGTCAATATTCTCCAGGTGTTTTACCTAAAACTAATGAGAAATTTCATAAAGCAATTTGTTTTTGAGACTTAAAATCCATAATTGCTGAATGTGCAGTCCAATAAAACATGCATTGTTAAGTTTTGATCTGTACACTCGATCACCTAGGTTATTTTCTTTAAATATAAATCTGCAAAATGAATATAACCGATCTGAAACAAATACTTTTAATAATAATATCAACAGCAGTAGCAGCTGTTTGGCAACAGCAAAAATAATGGGGGCAAAATCAGATGTATTTTTGCTTGACATTGAAACTATAAAAATCAAGAAGTCATATACATGTCTTTTAAGAGTCATAATTATCTACAATCCTGTAAATTATCAAGAATCTCTGTGAATTCGTTTCCAAGACCTTCATTATCAAACCTTATAATCTCACTTTGGTCTAGAGTATTTAACATAGGCATGGGGTTTACTAGACTAGTTTGGAAGTGGTCTTAAGTCAATTCTATACCTCCCTAACTGCTTACATGGTAAGAGAAAAAAAAAAACTGAAGTACCAGTACCAAGCCTGGATAATTGGGAGGACTGGAATCATGCCTCAGAAAGTCACTCATCTGACGTGGCAATAAATCTGCAATTAACATTTGTTTTAAATCTCTGGCAGCTTTTCTTTAGCTTAAGTTTCCTCTGAATATCTGACCCCTACGGATACAGTTATGAGGTTCTACTGACTTACAGAGAGCTTGGTAAATGATATAAAAAAATTAATAGGCAAAACTATGAGAGAATAAAAGCAATGGTTGACATCTCCCTTTCTCCATGAGCAGTTTAAACACTTCTTTTAATCTGTTTTAATCTACAACATTATCAAATAAGATATTGGCTACTACTGATATTTAAATATCATAATACTGTGAAATGGTACAAAGTCAGTGCAGATATCCACAAAAAAAGAAAACAAAAGTGATTGTCTTAACATTAGAAAAGTGACTTGCTGTATATTTATTTTTGGATATAAGTCTACAGTCAATATTCTCATGTTTTGTTAAGCTTGAAGACAATTTTGTTTTTTTATTGTCCTACTAAAAAGTATTTTACCTGCCTACTTTCTTTTAGTAGGTCTTACATACGTATCTCTCTCTCCAAGACTGATACTAAATCAATCTGCCTACAAAGATTTCTCTGTTCATCATTTTCTCTCATGAGAAAATAAGGTTAGTACTAACCCAATACGAATGAGCTTTGGAATTGGTGTGCTGTCACTCATACCATTGATTTCCTTAAATTCACTGGGTTTTCAATGCAATTGTACCTGAACATTACTCCTGTGAGTGCTCAAATTCACTAAACTCACTATCCCTCTTGATAGCCCCTATGATACTGAAAAATAAAAGTGCTACCCACAGTGTTCTGCACTATACAAAACCACTCTGATAAGAGACAAACTTAAAGACTACTGTATAGCTCTGAGAGGTGTAATGCCTTGTGTAGGCAAGCTTTGGTACTAACATGGCAGTGTGCTAATTTAACTTGTCAAGATGTAAATAAAGCTCCTTTTTTTTATTAATTTCTGAGGGACTGTATTTCACCCAGATCAACATATCACAATATGCTAAAACTTGACGCTTTTTATTTAAAATAACTAACACTATACAGATTCATTCAGGCCTCTTTCTCTGACTGCTTAGTCTCACTGTTTCAGTCCTGCATTATATTTGATTGTTGGTTGAGCTCTGTGTTTGTGGACTAGTATCAAAAATCTAATTTTACATAATTACCTAGCTTTACACATGAATGAAACAAGCCTGCTTCTGGATAGTTTCAATGTCAACCAAAGGACCAAAGTTGGGGGAAGATTAACTGCAACATTTTGGACTGCCAAAGAACAGAACCTAAGTATACAGTGCACAAAACACCTAACACCCTATGGCTTGTCAGCTTGCCAAAATTGGACACAGGATTTAAAAGCAGAGCTTGATAATGAAATTTTCTCTTCACACAATCATCTTTGGTGCTCCAGGTTCTTGGGTAAGGAAGCATACTGCTCAACATTAGTGTCCTCAATGTTTTAAGTTATTAAGAATCAAACTACTTTCTCTAATCCCCATCCTGTGGGGGACAAGAAAAGTGAAAAAGATATGACATGACAAATGATGCTGAAACCTAAAATGGCAAAAACTTCCACCAAATCCACAGCTCAAAGAAACCTAAGAATCCTTCTTGAGAGATGCATTTGCAAGGATTACACCAAATTTACAACTGCTTGTATAACCTGGGAAGTAAATACACTATGTACTAGAGAATTTTTAGGGTAATAGCTCTTAAGAGCTGAAATAATGCTTCTAGAATAACTTATTTATGAAAATATTTTATGTCAGTATAAGTGACTTCCCATACTTAAAGGTAGCAAGTACTATCATCCTTAAATCGTTTAACCAGACCATTTAAAGGGGGAAACAACAAGGGCAAATACACTTGACAACCACTGAACTGGTCTGTTTGAGGTACACTGTAATCAGAGAAGATAGCAGTTAATTACTCAAAGAAGAAGAAATCCAAAAAGTTAGTTACAGTATGTATAAAATTAGTTCCACCATGCCACTGACCTAAAAATCATAAATCTGACAAGAGTGAACTGCAGCCATTGTTCTTACAAAAGAAATTTCTATATAAAGAGTAAATGTGTATCCACGTTTTTCTGTGTGTAATGCCAGTAGTCTATGGATAATGAATTCCACAGTTAAGACTTTGTCATCCAACCTGGGACCAGCTTTACTCACCACTGGCTTCTAGAAGCATGCAAAATAAAGCTTTGTTGGTTCAAGTTTTGTGACAGTAGGCTATGTAAATTCCCTAAGTTTGGGATTTGCCTTCTCAACCTCCAATGGCATGTCTCGTACAGAGAGACATGCATACTAGGAAACAGGATTGTCGAGTAGGTTGGCTGGCTTTTTCTCCACTTTCTTTGACTCCTAGCTAAGTGCTGAGTCTATTCAGAGCTGGCATGAACTGAAAGACCGACAATCTTAAAGAGTCTGACAACCTTCCTTACGGACGTTTGTGTCCAATACTTGCTACTAGCCTATGACTAACATTTGGGTATTCACATAAAAGATATTTTATTGTTACTGTACGTAGTACCAATTTCTTTACAGACAGGAACTGGGTCATTAGAGTGGACATTAATTAACTATGTTAAACAGGTGCACCCAATTCTCAGATGGGATAATATCACTTCTAGACTTCTCACTTCTTGAGTTAATGGCTGGCATGACCTTGTGGTGGGTTTGATCTGCTTTCATTTGATTGTTTATTTATGCCACAAGTCCTCCCATTTACCTGTTATAATGAAGTTACCATATTTCGCTGCATCTAAGACGCTATTTTTCTTACCATAAATGTCTCATAAATTTATCTTGCGTCCTAAAGGCAGATATCCTGCATATGACCTTGGAATGAAGTATATAAATTATACTCAGTTAAAATAGTAAATACTCTAAAGTATCATAAATAAAAAATATACGTAATCAGACATATTCATTTCCTTAACAGCATATTACGGTAGACAGGTGGTAGCTAAAGTGTTATATATCAATATTACCAGTATTTCTCCTTTCCTCAAAAGGCCCTAACTTTAAGGAACTTTATTAGATGACAAGTGTAAAACTGAAAATGTTCAAAGGGTTTACCAGTAAGTCATACTGTTGCAAGAACGTTGTTAATCAAAGTAAAAATTTTATGTGTTGTTTTCTCAAGATAATTTCTTAGAATGTATGAAGTACAAAATATTTTCAAGTATTAAAGATCACAATGTTTTGTCTTTCTTGTTTCTAATATCTGTGTGTGGTATAGATTTTAATCTTTATTCTAATTTTAATCTGTTTTCTTTAGGATGTCATGTTCATATCATGATTTTACAACGTGTGACTGTGCAAAAAATTTTATCTGTGCTTATATTTCCTATCGTATTACTATGTTAAGTTTTTCTTTATCTAAAATTAAAAACTTTGTTGCATAAGCTAACCCAATACTATCTAGATCTTCAAATACTGTACCAGCTAATGCACTGAAACACTATTGGTTAACAAAATTACTGATGAAACATGGCTGAGCCAATTTTACTGTATATTACTTGGTAATCTATTCAAGTTTTTCAAAAAAGCTTAACATTAAAGCGAATATTAAAATTAATAACTTGAAAAAACTGAATCAAAAACTTTAATAATCACTGTGCTGTACCAACTTTACTTATGCTACTTTAATGAAAAACCAACCAAAACAGAGTCATCAACTCCTGCCACCTTATTTATTTTTATCCTCAAAATTTTGTTAGTCACAATTGGGGTGTGTCTTCAATGTCAGAGTGTCTCTCCTGTCAGCGAATATGGTAAGTCATATCAAGGTATTTGTTTACGGAACTTTTATATTTGATCTATTCAAAAATATGTACACTTGCTGGATTTATCTGAATTCCCATTTCCTTTAATGTCCACATATCTTCAAAATTTATACCAGTTTCATGTAATAGTATACAGAATGAGTATTTTATCTGCTGCTCTAGCATGAGAATTTACGGAAAGTTATTTTCATGAGGTTCTATGGTACTTCTAGAATTGCTGAAAATACAAATGTATGTAAAGGTGTATTTTTAACTTCCATTAAGGTGTACTTTAACTATCTGAACATCAAATCCAACATCAGTGAGAGATTTGGATCAAAATTCCAAATGCATCTTACAAGTTCCAAAGTATGCTGGCATGGATGTTCTGGTATGTGGAATTTTTTGGAGTTCAGATTTTATGCTTTATACAAGCAGAAGGAAGTTGTATTGCTGGAGAGATGGTTACCTTTATATATTAAACTTAGCACTAACCAAAAGAATGGACATCAGTAAATATGAACACTACACAACTCATATGTACTTAGTTACATCAAACTTGACACTCAGTAGGAGGTAAAGAATAGGGTCACATCCCCAACCTATGGGTATTTCATGTCGCTCACCTTTTTGGAAGTACAAGATGATCTTTATAAATTATTAGCTGGTCTGCCCTTCAAGCACTGAGTGGGTAGTCTATAGTAAGACAATGGTTTTTACTTTTAATGTACATGGTAACCTGTTATATCCTGTCAGGAAAGCAACCGAGTTGAACAATAATACAGGCAGTCCCCAGGTTACAACGGGTTTGGCTTACAATGTTCCGAGCTTACGATACTTTTCAAATATATTAATTAGAAATTATTTCCCGGTTTACGACACATGTTCTGGGGTTACGACGCCAATCCGACAGAAGAAATATGGCCCCAAAACAGCAGAATAATAAAAATTTGGGGTTTTTTGATGTTAAACAATAAAAATGCAGGTTACATTGTTTTCAAGACACCCAGAGGATTCAAAGTAAGGTTTTCTTACGATTTTAAACAATGTCTCAGCTTATGACGCGGCATAGGAACGGAACCACCGTCGTAAACCAGGGACTATCAGTACTAAAGAAACAATAATGTATATCAACAAAGTGTTCACCAATATAGCATTAATCACCAATACTGTAATCTGCAAACTGAAAGAGAACTAAAACTAAACCATAATCACCTACAATGACTATTTAAAGCTGTGGCGATTCTTGCACATCAGCAAGGAAAAATCTTCACATAATTAAATGAATGAGGAATTGCTGTTACCAGTGTTATAATTATATCATTTCAAAAAAATATTCAAGACAAACAATAAAAAAATTTTTGAAACTGTTGGCAACTGATTTACACAAGCTAGGAGTTAAAGTAGATTTCCATGAAGACTTACATAATTGAGAAACCAATGCTTACAAAAAAATTAAACCTTACCTACAATGACAACCTTCACATATAACCAAAATGTTCCATTTATATATATATATATATATATATATATATATATATATATATATATATATATATATATATATATATATATATATATATATATATATATATATATATATATATATAAATATTATACATACATGTGTGTGTTAGCAAAAGAAATTCTTAGTTTACTCTGTAAGGTTTTCCATAATGAAAAACATTCTTGCTACAAATGTAAACAACAAAGGATCAAACATGAATTTTACCAATTATAGTTCTTATTCCTAAAATGAGTTTACTGCCTTTTAAAATAAATTTCAAGTCATTCATATTTAATATTGAAAATTGCTCAAGCTCAAAATAATCTCTCTCAAACAATACTTCAGTAAACATACATATTCAGATACTGCAGTATATGCATTCCTAAAGTTCCAGAAAAAATACAGAGTACTGTATATGAATATGAAAATTAGGCATTAAATAAAGAAAATGCATACATAAACTGCTTTTGCTTAGAATCTGCAAATTCTTGTGTCATATTACTAACTCCATGATACATTATAATTGGCAATGGCTTTATTTTTTATATTGTTAAAGGTTCCCTAGAAATATCACAATATTGTTATGTAGACCTATTTTCATGAATAAAAGTAAACTAACTCATAAAACTAAGTTTCTCACAGCCTTGCACTTTCTATAATAAAAGAGTATCCATTCACACAATAAAAAAAAAATCTGGTCAGTGCAAAAAATGAGAACTATCCTAACCAAATCTACCTACACTAAGCTGACAATATATAACGAATTTGTGATAATAACACATACCAGTATATCAGAATAGTAGCTCTATTTTCTGCACTTACCCAAAATTTATAAACTCTAGTTTCTATGAGACTAAGTACTGCAATATATGATAAAAAATTTCTGTTACATGATATACAAGAAATTCCAATTAAAACTATTAAATTGTTTTAATTAAAATTCCTAAATTTTGATACATTATCCAATTCATATTTTTTTATATATGTCCTCAAAACTTTGCATTTTTCCATCACTATACACCACACAACTTTCCAGTTACAGTACTTCATTAGTTGGCCATTCATTAAACAGGCAAGCAATATGCATGGGTTTTCTATGAATTTTATAAATAAAATCTTCACAAAAGCAGCAAGGAAATTGTTAGCCTATGCTTTTCAAATAGGAGATGCTGCTTTTTAAATAGGAGCACACATGCTTTTTAAATAGGAGCATACATCAAACACAAATATTCAGTAAAGGTTACAATTTTTGTAACCAACCCTGAAGATGCATCAAATGTTTTGGCCATTCACTGATTTTTTTTTTATTCTTTCATTTACTTTTTATTTTGTACTTGTCAAGGCAAACCATTTCTTACAACTGCTTATTCCATGTACAGTGCACTCTGATACAAAGCTGACTTATCTGATGTCATATCCTCTTTTCAGCTGTTTTCTCTTTTCATCCCAAACTTTCATATGAAGAGAAAATAAAAGAAAAAACATCCCTAAATCCAAATCATGTACTCAGAGAGACAATTTTGAAAATCTACCGAAGCCCTCAAATGATAAAGACAATAAAAATTTGCATAAACAATCACAGACAAAGACCAAAAATGTCTGATCCTTAAAACTGGACTAAAAACAATACATCAAAAAGTACATGTTATATGACCAGACAATTATATCTAGAGGAGCTAAATAACTGCACTGATTACAGAATTATATTAATACAGTATTCATCCCTATGCCAACATCTATATCAAAATACAAGACATAAAACTGTGTTACATGAAGGCCTTGTAAAACTTAAGATAGTAATGCCAAATCAATACATCTACTCAAAATAGTGAATTAGAAGAAAAATTGACACAAATCATGTTACAATCAAATATGAAAAGTATTTTAAAGTCAATTCATCCCTTCATATAATTATTATATTAAATGACAAGAAATATTAAACACAGAACTAAAATTTCACTGATAAGCTCTATGGATATGCCATATTTAAAGAAAAAACTACCCAAGCTTCACACAATCCAATATGGCACAAACTCTTCCACCAGCTTTTATCCTTTGTCACAGTCTTCAGTTGATAACTAAAGAAATGGAAAATGTAATAAAACAACGAGAGTATTTGTTTCCAGAGGAAAAAGAAAGCTGCAACAAATCACAGCATTCACTCAAATTAGTCACAAAAGATTTACTTAGTCTTAACTAATATAAAAGCATGATAACCTGTACTGATGACTACCAGCAATATTGCACAAGATACCTTCTACAACCATCCATTATATAATGAATTATACGTACGTAATTCCAAACCCATCAATAGCTTTTATCCTTTAAAATCAAACATTTACTAGACTGAGGTTCAAGTCAAACCTATTTGTTCATTTGAAAAATTAATTTTTTCACGTTGCAACTTCAAAGATTTATGGTCATTAACTGCCCTCAACTTCCATTCCCTTAAATATGAGATGAAAGTGAATCATAAAAAATTGATTGCTATAAAAGTTCAACAAAAACAAATATCTAAAACTCATTTTACCTTCAAACAGTACTGTCAAATTACAACAAACTGGAAACAACTATCAATAACTTAATAAGAGAGAAGGCCTCTTGCCACAAATGACTGCTCTCAAAATTCATCATATAATACATTCTCCCAGTCTTTCTACTGTCCACTCATTATTTAATAATATACATAATACACTTGTATTTGTGTAACTGTGTATTTATAATGTGTGTGTAGATTTGTTAACGTGTATGGGTTCATGTCTGTATACACTGCATAATCATTCAAAGAGGTGAAAGTTACACAAAGGCTGCCCAAGGATCACAGAAGTTGTGACTTGATAGGAATTAATACAATCCTCACCAAGTGGAAATAACTAGATGGCACTACTATGTACACTGCTCTTTTCAACCATAATAAAACTGAAAGCCTTGAGCACAGGGATTACCACAGCATCTTTATTGTTGCTAATCCCAGCAAGACGGCTCTCATTTTCCAAAATCTTAGCATTCCTTATTATAACAGTATAATCCTACCAAAATACTTTACTCATCACAATAAAAAAGAAAGAAAAAAAAAGATTAAAACCGACAATGACATTAGGGCAATTAACTAGTTTGCCAATAAATGTACAGTAATGTAATTTCATAATAACAGCACAAATTATGTCAATTCTGGCAAATTAGTGAATAGTCCTAAAGTATGCCTGGAATGTTTTAGATGGGCTTATGCCCCCCTGAGAGCTTGGTGGCTCAAGTGAAGACCTGCTACAACCTCTCATCACTGCCATCAAAAGCTGTCCATGAGCTAGGTTGATTTGTGAGAGTCGCTTGCTGGTCATGTCGAAAATTCTGCCTCAAAGCTGTTAAAGGAATAGTTCTGTCCTGACTTTGACCTTCTACTGGCATATCTAGTAGTGTATGTCGACCAACCACACCCTCAGGACCCAAAATGTGTGGAGAAAATCTAACTCGACCTCCCCCAGTTGAATTTCCTCCTGATCCACCAGAAAGAGTTGAGTACATATCAGGGGCACTTACATAGCTGCTGTCCTCACTTGTCATACTATCTGGAGGGGTGGGATTAGTAGGAGTCCCACCTCCTGAACCTCCTGATCCACTACGATCACTTCTTGGCTTAGGAGAAGATCTTCCATAATTGTAATTGTACTTTTTAAGGGAAGAACGCTGATGGCGGGGGAGATCCAACGATCCTGGTCGATCAATTCGATCCATTTCATGAGAATTCTGTCGGGAAACCCTGGGAGGAGGGGCAGGCCCTCCATGAATTTCATAATGTCCACTTCGATGTGTTGGAGTGGAATATGAACTATCACCCTCATCCTCTAGTCGGAATGATCTGTTGATATTAGATGATGATGTAGACGCATTTGAAACAGATGAGGGAGTTCGTCTGTGTTGAAAATTCATTCGTGATGGTGTGCGAGGATTGGTTGACGTAGAGGAGGAAGATACTGAAGTTGAAGGATTATCATATGCATGATATGTTCCATCTCCACTTGATGCTGCTGCTGCAGCCGTATGCCTCATGACATACTGAGGATACACTCGCTGTTCATAATGAACACTTGCTAGGTAATCTGCTGGTGGACCATGATATCCTCGTTCACTGTAAAAATATCCAACAGAATCTGTTCGACCTTCAGCTGGATAGTGCTGATACACTTCACCACGGTAAACTTCAGTAGTATCTGGTGCTGGTGAAGGTGGTTGAACACCAGGACCATGTATCGCTTGATCACCTCTGTCTCCCCAAATTAACAAATGCTGTTCACTTCTATAGTCTTTTCTTGAGTAATCTGCTGGTCCTGGAATATATACAGCACGCTGCCCACCTCCTGGATAACTTGTAACCTGCAAAAATACTGAAAATACTAAAAATATCTAGATAGAACCAAACAAAATAAAGCTGAAAACTAACATATGTAAAGCTCAACATAACTTCTTGGAAAACCACCAACTGACATAGTATTACAAATACAGTGGGTCCCTGCTATATTGTGGACCAGCATTCGTGCCTTCAGTTAATCACGGGTTTCTCTGTAGAACATATCTCCATATATAATGCGGAAAATTCACTAATTCACTGATTTTTTCGTAGAGCAATATTCACTGATTACTGTATTTTAATTTTATTTTCATGACTAAATACATTTTTATGCTAAAAAGATTATTTACTAATTTTCAGATAATAAAATGTTAAAGTAAAATCCCTCAAAAAACAGCTTACCAATGTAAACATACCTCAGTTCAACCCCCTCTCTCTCTCTCTCTCTCTCTCTCTCTCTCTCTCTCTCTCTCTCTCTCTCTCTCTCTCTCTCTCTCTCTCTCTCTCTCTCTCTACGTAGCCCTTAATGAAAAAACAGCAGAATATCAATAAAATGTTATTTCACTTACAGAATCCATTTATACTGTAATATTAAATAGATCTATTATCATCATATGTATAAAAAAACTGATCCTCCCAACATTTGTAATTTTTTTACCAATGTAAATGTAATATTAGTTCTCTCTCTCTCTCTCTCTCCATGATGACATGCTATTGGCTGGAAGGGTTGGAAGTGGCCAATCACGCAGCTTGTAGCTCAGATGCTTTGTGCACATACTTTCACTAGCATATGAGTTGTATTTTTGTACTCTCTCTCTCACTGAGCTAAGAGAGAGAGAGAGAGCGAGAGATTTTTATGCATACGTAACATGTATGTTTACTGTACATGTATTTGTTTTGCATAGTTTTATAGATAAACATGACGTTACTTTGCCATTCACTTTTTCACATTTTCCATGCTATAATTACAACTTTTTGCATTTCAATAACTAGGTTATTTATGTGGGTATACAGTACCCTTATGATTTATGTAATCTTAAACCTAACATTATTTCTTATAATGTACAGTACAGTATTGGTGTTTGAACTATTAAAACAGGCAGTTAACTATTAAAACTGACAGTTACAAGCATTTTAGTTTAAGGTATACAAGGTATAAAAAAATGATTTACTAATTTTCCAATATTAATATTAATGTAAACACAGTAAAATATCAGTTCATTACAGAAAATATCATAAATTCAGTAAGATTTTACCATAATTCTTTGCTTTTCCCAATCTTTTACTGTTACGAAGTCTCCCACCTAGGGGGAGGGTTGTACACCTAACTGTCAATCATCTTTACATATTGACATACTGACCATGTGAAGGGTAGCACCTGGACAAACACACACACTCTCTCTCTCTCTCTCTCTCTCTCTCTCTCTCTCTCTCTCTCTCTCTCTCTCTCTCTCTCTCTCTCTCTCTCTCTCTGAAATATGAATTACTATATCACAAACATAAAAATACGAAACTAAAGCTAAAACTGCATGAGATAAAGTGTCTGTGCCTGAATATAGGGATAATTTGATTGTTTTCACACAGCCGTAAGCCGTATAATTTTATGGGTAATGTTGTAAGTTGACTGAAATGATATTAAAGTGTTTCAGGATGATAGTTTAAGGTATATTTGGTGTTTGAACTATTAAAATAGGCAGTTATAAGCATTCTAGTTTAAGGTATATTTGGCATTTGAACTATTAAAATAAGCAGTTATGAGCATTTTTAGAGGGGGATAACAACTTATATCAGAATTCGCTTTTTGCGGGTGGTTGTGGTCCCTAAACCCCTGTGAATATGTGTATGCACTAACACAGTACTGTGTTACAATAAAATTTTTTATAATAACTCTAATTTTAATGAGTGTGCAAATCATGATCTTTTTCTGTTTGTTCATCACTAACAAAATTGTATTTACTTTGTTTTAAGGTTATCAAAACATTTTGGAAGCACATGTCAAGGAACTTAGATGAAGACATTAAAAAGGGATCGTCAAGGAAATCCCTATAATTTGAAACTACCAAGGCGAATACAAATGACCAACATAACTGATAAATCAGGCAGACCTTGTTGCCTAGTGGACTACCAGCACCTGAATGCCAGTATGGTGGAAATACTGCACAAACCTGAGCCATTCAACATGGTAGGCAGAGTAATTCAACCGTCTTACATGATTGTGGTCAAAACACACAGCGCCTTTGTGAGTTCGAACTGGAAATAAAATTACAAAGACTACATTCTCCCATATAACGGAAGTGTAGAGTAAGCATTTTGGTGCACATTTGACTTCAGCAAAATATGCTGAAAAGATCATTGGCCTCAATCCACAGAAATTCAGATTTTGCATGGCCAAGAGTGACTTCATTGGGTTTTACTCGTTTCTCAATGAATTACTTGATTGATGCTTACAGTGTTGTAGTGTTAAAAGTTAGTTAATGTATGAAAATAAACGGCTGATTTTGTATAATGAAAATAAATGGCTGATTTTTTATAAATGTTAATTAATTTAATTTTTTTGTTGTTAGCCATCATTCACAACCTAGCCACTTGGGGGGCAAGCCCAGATAAATTGGGAGGGTTGGTGTCAGGAAGGGCATCCAACCATAAAAATTAATATGCCCAAACCTAATACAGAATGTGCCATAATATGGAACAGAATAGTGCTAGAGCATACTCCGTAAGCAACGCACAGATACATCACCCTGACTATGTGACCGGACGAGGGCTACTGTATCGTGAGCAAGTGCAGCTAAAGAAGTTAGCTCACAAATGCTCTTGTGTGTGCCAGCTTAATGTTGGGTCCACGATGGGGAGAGAAAGGGAGTTGGCTGATCTTATGAGGAGGAAGTGGATATTTTGTGTGTTCAGGAAACACGATGGAGGAAATAAAGCAAAGGAGCTTGGTGATGGATACAAGTTGTTTTGTAGTGGAGCGAATGCACAAGGTAGAAATGGAGTTGGTATAATTCTGTCATGGGAACTGAAGAATGCAGTGACGGAGGTGCATAGGCAGAATGACCAAATCATGAGATTGAAGATATGCTGTAGAGAAGAAGTGATGAATATTGTGAGTGTTTATGCACCACAAGTGGGATGCACAGAAGAGAACTACTTCTGGAGTTGTGGTAGGCTAAATTTGGGTTTGTATGATGAAAGATGGTTTGTGTGAATTGATTGTTTCTTTTGTGATGTTTTTTATTAAGTTTATTTTGTGTTTTTGTTATGAATGTCTGATGTATGTTTTCATGTTTTTCTTTTTTTTTACTTGCAGTTTGCTTGAGAGTGGTAGGGTAGAGTGGACTCCCCCTTCACCTGCATGCCCATAGTTGAATGCTTGCCCTGCTTCGCAGCAAGTCTTACCTATAAATTGCTGTTACATCATCATTAATTGGGTAATGGGGCACAATGAAAACTGACAGTTTACCAAACATTTTTATGGGAAATATGGAAAACTTAGTATGCAAATCAGTTGTGTGAACTGTATTATAAATTGTTTTTAAGTCAGTTGTGGGAGCCTAGGGTCTGATTTATTCTAGTTCCGGTATGAACTGATAATAGAAAACATACCAAGTGATTGTTGAAAGAGATATATTCCAAGGAAATCGAAACCATTGTGAGGTGAATCAGAGTGTGAGTCAGGCTGACGGTGAGGTTGTATACTAAATCAATGCTGGAAAATTCCAAGTAGACTTGATAAAGGTTTATCTTCAACTCTACATAGTATTATGGTTAATAATTTGCACCAGACTATTAATCTAATATCTTTTGTATATACACTGTTTAGTTGGTACCATATGCAGTTGAAATATTTTGCTGTTTTTTTGTAGTATTAAGATGGAATACAGGATAAGTTTTGATGAACTATAGTATTAAGTTAGGCTAAGTTAGGTATAGGTTAAGTTAGGTATAGTTCTGTTTGAAGGTCTCAGACCACTGTAATATTAAGGTAATAAATTAGGTTAAGGGTTTAAGGAAAGCCAGAGTTTCATTTAATAACCTTCAGATTTGTTCCCAATATCCTACTCCAATTGTGTAAGAGATGAAAGCCCCTACAGAGTGAAATGGATAGAGTGATATAGGAGCTGGAAGAGCATGAGAGTTTTGTGGTGGGGATAGATTTCAATGGCCACATGGGATGTGAAAATGACATAATTGGATGTGTGCATGGAGGTCACGGGATAGGTGACAGAAACCCAGAAGCAGATATATATATATATATATGAAAATAAGAAGGCCCATAAAACACTATTTAAACGTTGAAACCATATATTTCGGGCACTTGTTTCTGTGCCCCTGTTCACTGGTAGAATATGGACAGGTGGAAAGTTACAATGGTATATATACAAAAACATGAAGGTGTGGCCTTAGGCCTCCCATGTTATGGAGGTATGTTCCTTAAGAAGGAGGAGAGTGACCAAATTCCCTAGTGGTTTTGGCCTCATTAGCTCCCATTTGGCGATGGATCTGGCGGTTGCGTTTCTTGGGTCATCTTCTTCAGGAGGGGTTTGAGGATTAAGGTGTCGATGGCGTCTGATTTCCAATGTCCTCCTGACAGGTTCATATTGTTGGTTTGATTGATGATAGCAGATTCCAGCATCTTTCTTTTGTACGGACAGCTACTCTTGAAAACCAACTCCGCCCCACTCCAGTTAATGACATGCCCTGTATTTCTGATATGTAGGAAAATTCCCGAACTCTCCGAGCGTAACGTACTGATCTTTTGTGCTCTGTTATTCTTTAGAGCGATCTACCTGTCTCGCCTACATAGATTTCATGACAATTGCTACATGGTATCTTGTAAACTCCGGCTTCTTCCCTTTTATTTAAGTATACGTTAACGAGCGAACTCGATGGATTTGGGATAATGGAAAATGAAAGGATTATTAGAACTGAGTTGTTCGGTGGCCTTTTGGATGTTTTCATCGTATGGAAGCTTTATTTTGTTGTTGAAATCTATTTGTCTGTTGGGAGTGGGATCTCTATAGTATAGTATAATCATTATTTATGTATCTGCCTATCATTCTCCAGTCTTCTGATTGACTTGTTTAAATGTAAATATATACCATTTAAAGTGCACCTAAGTGTTTATCTGCAACAGTCCCTTGAAGTATGGCCTTCAGCCCAACCATTTTTCTATTTAGTTTCCTACCTAACCTAGCAATTGCAGTCAGAATCTCAAGATGTATTAGTAAGCCCCTGCTCACGAGATAGACCCACAGATTGGACCCCTGAACAAGGAATACAGTAAGTAGGCCAGGTAAGAACATAAAATATAATATATGTAATATATATTTATATATAGTCGCCCCTCATTACATTGTGGTTCACCCATCGCGGTCTCACTGTATCACGGATTTTTTAATTTATCTAAATTTGTATCACTGATTTTTCGCTATATCGCGGGATTTTGCAGTATTTATTATTTTAATTTTTGTGGTAAAATAAGCATTTTATAGTCTAAAATTTTTATTTTCATGACTAAATACAGTTTTTACGATAAAAAATTATTTACTAATTTTCAAATATTAATATTAATGTAAACAGCAAAAAATACATAGAATGGTAAATTAAAAGCCCACAAAATCACAAAACAGCTTACCGATATACATAAACACCCCAGTTCAACCTCTCTCTCTCTCTCTCAGTATACAATCTTTTGATGAAAAAATAGCAAAATTTCAATAAAACTTTATTTTGCTTACAGAATAAACTACTGTATATTGATATATTATTATCGTAATATAAGTATAAAGAAACCATTGTCCCCACATCTGTAACTGTTTTTACTGTAGGTTCGTGTTGCCATATTGTTTTATTTCTCTGATTTACTGAACTGTGCTTCAGTACAAGTTTAGTAGTTACTCTATGATTACCACACAATAACAGTACACAAAGAATATTTTATCACTGTTGATGTTTCATCTCTAATCACTGTAAAAATATTTAAAATAGGAATTTCATATGTAAGCACAAGATTACTATTTACTCGCTCATCCCCAGCTTGTCAAGTCAAGACTTAGTCTCGTCCCAAGCCACTGTGCTGAGACTTCGTTAATAAAATATGAATTTCTGTATCATAAACTTTTATGTACAAAATTAAAAATAATTCCATCAATAAATTTGTTTCTTTTAGCAACTAAAAAATTATTTTCCTAATTCTTTCGGTACTAGTAAGCAGCTTCAGTCAGCTGATTCTCAGAACGTAAACATTACAAATGTGGGATGATCGTTTTTTTAAGCATATTCCAATGATAACAGATCAAAATAGTAATACAGTATACCAAATGGACTCTGTGAGTGGAATAACATATTAATGTGTTTACATTAATATTAATATATGAAAATTAGTAAATCACTGTAGCATGTACTACATACACAAGAGAATTTTTATTACTGCTGATGCTCTGTTCTGTGAAATATTACATACGTTCAAGACGACAGAAAGTGTTTAAGTGCATAGGAAGTGTTTATAACAGTGTGGGAAAGGTTAATAACAGTGTGGGAAAGGTTAATGATGGTATGGGAAAGGATTATAAGAGTGTAGGGAGGGTTGATAAAGCCTTAAAATATATACGTATACAGTAAATGATAAAAGAAATATAAGATCGCTACTCATGGATTTCAGCTTATTATGGGGGTTCTAGAACCTACCCCAGCGATATATATATATATATATATATATATATATATATATATATATATATATATATATATATATATATATATATATATATATATATATATATATATCTATATATATATATATACATACAGTGAACCCCGTATTCGCGTTCTCAAGGTTCGCGGACTCACCCACTCGCAGGTTTTTCTATGGAACCTATATAAAAAATTTTTGTGGAAAACTCACGCATTCGTGGGTTTTTCCATGGAACGTATCTATAAAAATATTAGCGGGAAACTCCATATTCGCGGATGCAGATCTTTTTTGTCTTTTTCGTATAGCAATAATATTCTGTATTTTCATATTTATTGTATAATAACATTAAATAATCATGTAAATCAATAATAATACTGTCCTACAGTACTATACATATAATAGTAATAGAAATTAAATATTATTATTATGTAATACTACACTGGGTACCTTAATAATAATAAATAATACAGTACTGTACTGTAAAGTTAAATCATACGGGTAGTAACTGGTGATGAATGTTGATTTCAGTATGCTGTAGATGATGATGATGATGAATTAGTTGTGCAGTACGATGAATGATGGGAGGCGCTGTCATGTTAAGGTATTTGAACATGGCAACGAAGGTGGTACAGTAGGGCTGCATGAGTATTTTACCTTGTTCATGCTCAATGCGGGTGACCGCAATTAATGTCATGCTGTAATGGGCTGCTACTTCTCTGTGACTTTTGCCCTCTCTTAACAAAACAATCATGTCTACAGTAATTTCTTCTCATCAGTCATTACAGTAATTGTAGGCTATTGGCCAGAGACCTTAGAAGAAGCAGAGCATTCAGAGGACATCTTTCAAAAAATATTTTTAGGCCATAGTACTGTACATGCAAAACACACAAACGTGAGATACAGTAGCAGTAAAACGGGTTATACTGTATTGGGTCATTTGCCGATAATTTGCCGCTACGGTACACGCATGGTACTACTGGTTGCGCGTACATATACAGTACTAACACGGGGATCTTCTGCGCATACAGTACGTACATTTTATAAAATGTTTTGTTGTAAGATAGCAATAAAACGGGTTATATTGGATCATTTGCCGAAATTTCCCGGTACGGTACACGCATGGTACTACTGGTTGCGCGTACATATACTAACACGAATCTTCTGCGCATACAGTACGTACATTTTATAAAATGTTTTGTTGTAAGATGATTTTTAAATATTACATACAAAAAGTGTTTTAGGATGATACATAGTATAGTACAGTACTACGGGTAGTACGTGAGATCATATCTAAAATACGTAAGACAACAGGAATACTGCAGGGAATGCATATGTTTACATCTGCGATACGTAGCATTTTCATGTATGTAAAGTACATATTACTGTAATGACTGCTGTAAGTACATTTTGTAAGTTAAAAATGATTTACTAATTTTCAAATATTACAGTACTGTAATATATTAATGTAAACACAGCAAAATTTCAATAATATATATTTATTTTTCTTAAAAGTGCTTCACCCAAGCCACCTCTCTGCAAATACAAAGAAATCGCGATGCTGGACGCTGTGTACCCAGGATCAGTGATACTCGACATACTATTGGCTGTCATCTGCAAAGCAGCCAATCCAGAAGCACCATTCATTTTCCTTGGCACTCATTGGCTGTTCACTTAGCGCTGATTGGCTGAACATTCACAACCAACTCGCGAACACGGAATTCTGGGAAGACGCTCCATGGCATCATCTTCAGATTGTGCGTATAGTTCGCAGCATCTTACCGTGTGAAACCGTGCGTCTGTCCGTTTCGATTTTTTATCTTTGTGCATCAGCAGTATTCGGCCATAAAATGCCTCCTAAAAAGCACCCTGCTCCTTCAAAGCCTTCTGGCAAAGAGTCTAAAAGAAAGAAGTCTGTTATGAAACTCGAGGAGAAGGTGAAACTTTTTGACATGTTAAAGGAGGGCAAAAGTTTTGCCGCGGTTGGTCGCCATTTCAGTGTTAATGAGAGTACTGTACAGTGAGATATATCAAGAAGAAAGAGGCGGAGATACGCAAGTCTGTGAGTATGAGCTACTTCGGTAGTGCAAAGACAGTTGCAACAGTGCAGGATAAAACAATTGTGAAAATGGAATCTGCTCTGGCAATCTGGATAAAGGACTGCCGGAAGAAAAACGTGCCCTTCGACTCCAACATCATTCGCGAGAAAGCACGACAACTCCACCAGCAGTTATCAACTGCTAAGGAAGGCGATGACGTTGTACAGGCAGAGGAAGGCGTTGAAGAAGGCGAATTGGAATTTCTAGGCTTTGATGAACCAGCAGAAGAAGAAGAGGGGGAAGAACCCCAAGCAAGACCATCATCAGCGCCTCAAGGTTTCCAGGCCAGCAAGGGGTGGTTCCACCGATTTCAAAAGCGGTTCAACCTAAAGTCCGTTACTCTGCATGGGGAAGCTGCATCTGCAGACACTGAAGCAGCCGCGAAATATCCGGAGGCCTTCAAGAAGATCATCGAGGAGAAGGGCTACCATCCAGAACAAGTGTTCAATATGGATGAGACTGGCCTGTTCTGGAAGAAGATGCCTTCCCGGACGTACCTTATGAAGGACGAAGCTAAAGCCTCCGGATTCAAGGCCCAGAAGGATAGGGTTACCCTCATCATATGTGGGAATGCAGCTGGTTTCATGCTTAAACCAGGCCTCATTTACAAGGCTGCAAACCCCAGGGCCCTCAAGAATAAGAACAAGGCATTGCTTCCTGTGTTCTGGATGCATAACCCTAAGGCCTGAATCACCAAAGTCCTCACAGAGTACTGGTTCCATCAGAGCTTCATCCCTCAAGTTAGGCAATACCTGAATGACTTGGCCATGGAGTTCAAGGTGTTGCTGATTATGGATAATGCTGGTGGCCACCCTCTCGATCTTTCTTACAAGGGAGTCCAGTTTGAGTTCCTCCCTCCCAACACCACCTCTCTCCTCCAGCCCATGGACCAGGGCGTGATCCGCGCCTTCAAGGCACTCTATACCGGGAACTCCCCCCAGCACCTTGTAACTGCAATGGACAGTGACAGTGAATTTACACTAAAAGAATATTGGCGTAAATTCACGATTGCCACATGTCTGAGCATCATCAGCCGATCACTGAATGACATGAAGAAGGAGACCCTGAACGTATGCTGGAACAAGTTGTGGCCGGGGTGTGTTCATGATTACAGGGGCTTCTCTCCTCAAGAAATTCAACATTTGGCCATTAATAAGGCTGTCCAGTTGGCGAGGATTCTAGGTGGGGAAGGCTTCGAGGACATCACCGAGGATGAAATTGGCACCCTTATTGATGCTCACTCTGACCCCCTGATGGACCAGGATTTGGAAGAGCTGACGAAGTCTGCCAGTGAGGAAGAAGATACACCAGGTTCAGGGGAGGAGCAGGAGGAAGAGGAGAGCAGCCTGACTTTGGAACGTCTGTCCCACATGAAGAGAATGATTCAAGATATGCAGGAGTATGTTTCAACATGGGATCCTTTTATGGAATGCTCCTTAAAGTTTTCAAACATGCCTGATTCAGCATGGGAGCCCTATAATCAAACCCTCACCACCATGAAAAAGCAGCGACAGCAGCTGCCTATCACCATGTTCATCAAACGGACGAAGAAGGCCCCTCCAAAGCCTCCCAAATCACCCGAAGAAGTGCCTCCCCAGTCGCCTGAAGTAGTGCCTCTCGAATCGCCTGAAGAAATGCCTCCCCAACCGCCTGAAGTTGTACCTCCCAAATCAACTGAAGAAGTGCCTCCTGAAGGTGAAGAGGCACCCTCAGATGAGTTGTAACAACTCTGCTTTGCTGTGCAGTCATATCTTCATCATTATTCATCGCACTGCACAGCTAATTCATCATCATCATCTTTAATCAACATTCATCGCTGGTGAGTACCCATGTGATTTATGTATGTAGTAATCTTAATATATAAGTACGGCAGTATGAAATTTTTTAAAACGTGCATGAATTTTTAAAGTTTTTGTCTCTCTTTTTGTGAATTACGTATATGTAAATACCAATGTTCGCCCCGAAAAGAAAACGGGACGGCTTATAACTGTAAGAAAGAAAATGTGTGACTGTATATGTAGGGGGGACTGGATTATTTTCACCTACAGCTGTAAGCCATACAGTATGTACATATAAATGTAACGAAATGTTTTTTAAGATGACTTGGAAATTATATTAATTAGTATCATTTCAAAGATTAATACAGTAATAAGGTACAGTTTAATGTATATTTGATGTAGGCTGGTATTTTTAGGCATACAGTACTTTGGTGTTGACCTTTCATGGTAGACAGGTACAAATATATGTAGTATTAAATTTTTTAAATGTGCATACGTTTTTTAAATTTTTATCTCTCTCTTTTTGTGAATTTCATACTGTATACATAAATACCAATGGTTCCCCCTGAAAAGAAAACGGAACGGCTTATAACTGTATGAAAGAAAATGTGTGGCTGAATACGTAGGGGGGAGTGGATTATTTTCACCTACAGCTGTAAGCCATACAGTACGTACGTATAAATGTAATGATAAAATGTTTAAGATGGCTTGGAAATTATATTAATAGTATCATTTCAAATATTAATACAGTAATAAGGTAATAGTTTAATGTATATTTGATGTAGGCTGGTATTTTTAGGCATACTTTGGTGTTTGACCCTTCATGGTAGACAGGTATAAGCGTTTTTAGAGGGGCGTTGTAAGCATTCGCGGATTTGACCTATTTGCGGGGGGGTGTGGGACTGTGTGTGTGTGTGTGTGTGTGTGTGGGGGTTCACTGTGTGTGTGTGTATATATATATATATATATATATATATATATATATATATATATATATATATATATATATATATATATATATCCATTTTCTATATACAATATATATACACACATATCTATAATATATATATATATATATATATATATATATATATATATATATATATATATATATATATATATATATATATATATATATATATATATATATATATATATATACACAGTAGAACTTGGTCCTCGACCGTACTAGAACTCGACATAATCGGATTTCGACATGAAATGTTGAATAAATTTTGCGTCGGAGCTCGAACAACAAACCGGAATCCAACCCGATGAATCATATGATGTTTGTAGAAAAAAAAGTTTCAGTCGGCTGCCGCTAGTTGGTGTTGTTGGTGGCGTTCTTCCCATGCGTATTTAAAAGCATTTAAAGCCCACACATGCTGCTGCTGTTTGGAGAAGTACACCTTGTACAGGTATATATAATTTTTTTGGCTTTCTGCACTGAATTTTCATCCAATCATGGGTCCCAATATGTTAGGGAATCATAATATTTACTGAAAGATGTTTTACAGTGATTTTGTACACTATTCCAGTAGACTCTGTATGAAATTTACCATAAATACTGAATGTTTATGTAATTAGTACCGCGATACACCACCAGGGTGGCGCTGTGGTTTGTTTACATCTACCACAAGCTGCCGAGTTCTGACGTAATTTAGGAAATTTTTCTTAATTTTATGATAACAGACATACAGTAATTTGGCTTATAAATATTGTATTATTAATTTAACCCTTAAACGCCTACTGGACGTACCATACGTCGACTAAAATTGTCTGTTGGGTGCCAAGTGGACGTATGGTACGTCGACTAAAAATGGTTTTTTTAAATATTCGCGGAAAAATAATTATAGGCCTAGTTTGCGAAAGGTTTTAAATCACGCGCCTTGAGGGATGCTGGGAGTTCACGGATCACGCTGTTGTTTTGTTTATAAGCGTCACCCAGACGCGCATGCACGAATTTCTTCCTTCTTGCACCAGAAAGCATCAGCGGCGCATCGTCGGAGAGCGATATCTTGACGCATCCGTGTTTTGCAGAACTTTGGCGAGTGTTTGCGTATTTGTGAGGCAACAGGACGTTTGCAGAGATGTCCCAACGTCGTCAGGCCCGTGAAAGCGCGATATTGCCTGTCGGTAGTGAGCGTGTGAGGCGAGTTTTAGACTGGGATGCTGTAGAGGACCAAGCACCCAAGATGACCCAGCTCTCAACGCCCGTGTTGTGCGCCACCTGTGACCGAAGGGGACCAAGGGGACCTAGTAACAATCAATCATTTTCCTTCATTTTGCAACAAATGGAAAGTCTCTAGCACAATATTTCGATTTATCGTGAATTTTTAAAAAAACTTTTTCCTTCGCTCCACGCGCGAACTCCGCTGAAAATCCTAGCATTTCTTGAGTCACCTTGTCGTAATTTTTTCGCCGTTTTATATTATTCATTACATAAAGTGTTATACATCAAAATGTGTGCAATTTCATGTAGAATACAACAAAAAATAAATAATTCTTTTAGCTTTTAAGTTTTGAAATATTTTCATTTAAATCACGATAACTGACAAAATTTTAACATTCGGTCAACTTTGACTCGACCGAAATGCTCGAAAAACGCAATCGTAAGCCAAAATTCTTACATTCTAGTAACAATCAATCATTTACCTTTATTCTGCACCAAACGAAAAGTCTCTAGCACAATATTTTGATTTATGGTGAATTTTTGAAAAAAACTTTTTCCTTCCCTCCGCGCGCGCGAACTCCGCTGAAAATCCTAGCATTTCTTGAGTCACCTTGTCGTAATTTTTTCGCCATTTTATATTATTCGTTACATAAAGTGTTATACATCAAAATGTGCGCAATTTTACGTAGAATACAACAAAAAATAAATCATTCTTTTAGCTTTTAAGTTTTGAAATATTTTCATTTAAATCACGATAACTGACAAAATTTTAACATTCGGTCAACTTTGACTTGACCGAAATGTTCGAAAAACGCAATCGTAAGCCAAAATTCTTACATTCTAGTAACAATCAACCATTTACCTTTATTCTGCACCAAACGGAAAGTCTCTAGCACAATATTTCAATTTATAGTGAATTTTTGAAAAAAACTTTTTCCTTCCCTCCGCGCACGCGAACTCCGCTGAAAATCCTAGCATTTCTTGAGTCACCTTGTCGTAATTTTTTCGCCATTTTATATTATTCGTTACATAAAGTGTTATACATCAAAATGTGCGCAATTTCATGTAGAATACAACAAAAAATAAATCATTCTTTTAGCTTTTATCAGTTTTGAAATATTTTCATTTAAATCACGATAACTGACAAAATTTTAACATTTGGTCAACTTTGACTCGACCGAAATGCTCGAAAAACGCAATCGTAAGCCAAAATTCTTACATTCTAGTAACAATCAATCATTTACCTTTATTCTGCAACAAACGGAAAGTCTCTAGCACAATATTTCGATTTATGGTGAATTTTTTAAAAAACTTTTTCCTTCCCTCCGCGCGCGCGAACTCCGCTGAAAATCCTAGCATTTCTTGAGTTACCTTGTCATAATTTTTTTGCGGTTTTATATTATTCGTTACATAAAATGTTATACATCAAAATGTGCGCAATTTCATGTAGAATACAACAAAAAATAAATCATGCTTTTAGCTTTTAACATTTTTGAAATATTTTCATTTAAATCATGATAACTGACAAAATTTTAACCTTCGGTCAACTTTGACTCTACCAAAATGCTCGAAAAATGCAATCGTAAGCCAAAATTCTTACATTCTAGTAACAATCAATCCTTTACCTACATTTTGCAACAAACGGAAAGTCTCTGGCACAATATTTCAATTTATAGTGAATTTTTAAAAAAAAACTTTTTCCTTCCATCCGCGCGCCCGAACTCCGCTGAAAATCCTAGCATTTCTTGAGTCACCTTGTCGTAATGTTTTCGCCATTTTATATTATTCGTTACATGAAGTGTTATATATCAAAATGTGTGCAATTTCATGTAGAATACAACACAAAATAAATCATGCTTTTAACTTTTACCATTTTTGAAATATTTTCATATAAATAACGATAAATAGAAAAAATCAACTTTCGGTCAACTTTAACTCGATCGAAATGGTAAAAAAATGCAATTGTAAGCTAAAAAAAACTTATAGTCTAGTAATATTCAATCAATTTCCTTCATTTTGAAACAATTGGAAAGTCTCTAGCACAATATTTCGATTTATGGTGAATTTTTAAAAACTTTTTTTTACGTCCACGCTAGCATTAATTCATGCATCATTTTGTGATAATATTTTCTCTGTGTTGCTTTAATCATTTTACAATCTGTTATATACCAAATTCATCGCAATTTAGTGTACAATACAACTAAATAAAAAGTAACTCATTAGCTTTAACCAATTTGCTTACAGCGCGATTTGTATACAATTATATATGAGTTTTTTTTTCGCTGTCATATATTCCAATATTTATATATGATAATGATATTTTTTTCATTTCTGATGGTTGCATACTAAACTTCAGGCAATGAGAAAAAAAGGTGCCAAAAATGAATTCTTAATCTTAAAAACTAAGTGTGCTGTGATTGTTTGAAAAAAACTTTTTTTCCGCTTCGGCGCTGGCTCCCGAACGCAGCCGGCATACGGGAGACATTTTTGTAAATAGAGGCTCGGCGTTTAAGGGTTAATGTGATAATCAGGCTTGTTTTTCAATGTTATCATTATTAACAACAGTTTTCGTGTGTACCCATTACAGTACATTCTGGTAGTGCCTATAGGCTACCTAGCCTAGCCTATGGCGCTCGCTCTATCATTGGTAATACGGCCGCATCGGTCGTAGGCCAATTTTTTTTATACAGTATGCATTTAAAAATGTAAAAAGTGATTCTGATACGGTAAGTTATTCAACTCTGAATTTATTTAATTGTAATTTGTGTAATGTTTTGTATAAAAAGGTAAGGTTTGGGTAATGACTGGTGGTCAGGAATTGATTAATCCATTTTCAGTTATTTCTTATGGGAGAGATTAACTCAGAATTCGACAAAATCGAATCTCGACGCCTCTTCTGGAACGAATTAGCGCCGAGGACTGGGGTTCTACTGTATATATATATATATATATATATATATATATATATATATATATATATATATATGAAATTTTTTTATCACACCGTGATTTATATACAAAGCAGGATGTCAGGTTTTATAGGATATTAATTTTCTATATTTTCCATTATTATAATATGGATTGAAAATAAATATAAACACACGAAAAAACATACACACTGAAATTAACATGCAACAGATACACTTACACACATTCCATTACCATACATGTTACAAAAAATTCACAGCACAATTATTTTTAGATATAATGCTCACAAACATATTTTTGGAAAGCTAAAACACTGACAAACAACACGCAAAAATAAAACTGTTTGAGAAATCTTCACTGGTTCACGAAATATAAGAAAAAACATAACGAAAAAAATTAAAAAACAAAAAACAAAAACAATCGCCATTTGCGACTTCAAAATACATTCAATTTTAACTTCAAAAGTATCACCTTGAAGAACTTTTCTTCTTTCAGAATCACTCATTTTTTTTAATATTAACAATACTTTTCATCTTGAAAAATAACTTTGAAAAAATGTTGTAAACAATGTCGCTATCGGAAAAAAACGTCGCTTTCAATTAACTCATATATTTTGTTTTATTTTTCCACAAAAAAAAAAAATGCACAGCACCATAAAGTAGATAGACTTTGCTTCATAATGCAACAAAAATCATGAAAATATCTTGAAAAATGGCTGAAGGCCTCATTTTGTTTCCATTAGTTTTATATGTTTGTCCACACTGGCCCTTTGGTATATTTATTGTGATTTCTACCAATATGTATCATTCCTTCATTTATGACTTGGAAATAAAGTTGAAACTGATCAGGACTAAACCTAGTCTCTTATTTTATTCACCCGTCATAATGTCTGACAAACTAATCATATGCTCTCTCTCTCAGAGAGTTTGCTGCAATGTATACATGCACATACTATACAGAAACAGGGTAGCTTGTTGGCTAGGTTTACACATCTTTACATAACATAAACACAATTGTAATTTCTTATACCCTTTACTTACAATTGTATTTTTGTTTCCATTTTTTTTTTCAAATTCAAGTATTCAAAAGTTCATTGCCATTGTCAAAGTTATCCATCAGTGGCAGGCGAGATACTGGAGTGCTATAAAATGTTTTGTTATACCTACGCTGCCTTTGTTTCTCTTGTAAATTATAGTAAAATTATTAATGAAAAGACTCTCTACTGCCCAACTTTCATGCTTTGACCAACATATTTTCTGCTATACTGTAGCTAGATCATTCATGTATCATTTGATACATGTAAAGATACAGTTTTTTTTCTTAATATTCCCTTCTGAAAATGGGGGGGGGGGATGTTCTAAGAGTCTTATATGCCATCAAATACATTACATTATGCTCCCAAATTTTTTATCATTACCACTGTCATGAATCCTGAAACCCCTTACAACTACAATAACAAATTCTTTTTCTGTTTCTATAAATAACGCAAGCTATCGATCCATTTCTTTCATCCACCTGTAAAAACCTAGAATAAAAAAAGTCCAAACTTACCTCACTATCATTACTTGCAGATGAAGATTTCCTCCTAGTTGGTTGCTGAGATGGTGGTAAGGCAGGTTGTCCAGCAAAATGCTGAGGCGAGTCTGTGAAGCGTATTGGTTTTGGCTCTAAAACTAAGGCAGGCCTGGAATGTCTAGATGGACCATGGTACGTATTGTGGGCATAGCCAGAAGGTGAAGAAAATTCATATTCACTCATACCTAACCATCTTTGGTAGTCTGCATCATCATCAGACCTAAAGTATAGAGGGACAAAATAGGAAAATCATCTTTTAAATCTACCTTCACATGAACAAGACATATCCTCTACATTTCTAATATTTAAGCTCTCAGAAACTTTCATATAATTAAATGCATTATTACCTATGGTTTGTGACTATTGAATGTAATTTTAGAGTATATATTTTTCAAAGGGAAAATCGACATTGATTCTATGAATTAATTTAGGGATATTCAAAGCATCAATGAATTTATGATCAAAACCTAACATTCAATATTAATTAAATTACTATTATCTACTTCTGACATCCAATTTTAAATAAGCTGATATTTAAGTAGATCAATCCTTAAATCTTGTAGACGACAGTGGTAATTTAACTTGATTTACTTTAATCCCAGAATTTTACCTTTAATAAATCCTACAAAATTATTTTTATTGTGACCAGTGTTATTCATTTTATGTAAGTTCATTAAAATCAACAAATTCATTATTTACGTGTGCATGGTTTCTCTATGATAATGCACACATTTTTATACAGTACTTATTGACAGAAAACAAGAGGTGTATAATACAGGCAGTCCCCAGTTATCGGCAGCCTCGGTTACCGTCGATCCAGTTTTATGGCGCTTGTCTAGTGACGACGATAACCAGATTTTTGTCGCTGATAACCGGTTATCGGTACCGATCGCCTCTTATCGGCAGCGCTGATCACCGGTTATCAGCGCCGCTAACTGATAACCAGGGATCAGTGCTATTATCGCCGATTTTCGGTTAGCGGCAATTTTTGGTTATCATCATGCCGCCAGGAACAGAACCCCCTGCTAACCGGGGACTGCCTGTAAATCACAATAATCATAAACTTGACTTACTTTAAAGGTAACAGTTTAGGATGAACAGCAGTAACATTTGATAATCTAACATCATAGCCAGCTGCTACACTTGCCAACATAGCAGCAATGTTATATACTAAAAGTTCCAAAGGTGAAAATTTTGGTTGTTGTCCTTTGGTCTCAGGAGTAGTGCCATTATACAAGGTAGGAACAGGTAAGGGTCGTAATGGCAATGGCTTGGCACTCCAGCCACCATCTTCACCACTGTAATCTGTACAAAATAAATGCTCTTTTAAAATCTGAAAACTTCTTTCACATGTATTTCAGTTTATCTTCATATTTGCAAATATACTTCAAACAACTACCAAAATACCGTACACAGTAATGTAAAGGATTTAAAACTAAAAAGACACCTAACTTACATGATAGGAAAAACCTTAATCACCATATAAACAACACTCTACGAGGCCATGTAATTTGACCAGTATGTTTCAACAGACTACAGTTTCACTTCACAACCTACAACTGGGCTACTATACATTTAATGTGATCCAGTTTTGTCTAGTAATATTCTGAAGTATATAAATCTAATGTAACACTACAGAAATTTCTGTTACTCAGAAATATGATTTTGCTTAGGGGATATGTCTTTTCAGAGATCAACCCATAATAAAAAAAAATACTTAAGAATTTCATTTAAAAAAAAAATTTATTCATCTTAGCTTTTTTTACATAAAAGCCAAAAATTATCACACAAAATGGCAACCTAAAATCTATGCTCAAATCAATTACAAATAAAAAATACCACTCCCATCTAGCTACAGTAATGTTTCATAGCTGACAAGTCTGGAATATGATTACACAAATTAAGACAGCTACACTAAACTAGCTATTCATAATGCAAGACTAGCACATGACAGATTAAACTAGGTACCAGTTTTGTCCGTATATCCTCGGAATTCATCATGGCTGAAGTCTGAAATTATATATATGCAGACAATATAAGAAACCTCATACTTTAAATGCTTTGAAATTAGTTCAATTTTCTTGAATCTTAACTCCTGAACTGGTATGGTCACAATGTAAACCCATTAATGATGACTTCACAACATACAAATTTATTATGTATATAAACATATATATATAATATCCATGTTATCTACAAATAACTACATGGTTTACACACAAGATAAAGATCACATTCCAAATGGCAGCCAAAGTTTCAAAAGTAACCTAGTTCTTTGAATAATGTAAACAATGATTTCTAGTGAGGAATCCTGATAATCTGAAAGTGTTATGAACTAACTAATAACGTAGGAACGTTAGCAAAAATAAGAAGTATTGTATATGAACTCTTAAGAGAATTGACTGTTTTACTAACAAATGAAAACTAGCTTCACAATAATAAGCACTAATGGCAATAATAACACAAGTTGATAAAATAATTTATTATCAAGAAATTATCATTAAAAACACAAACCACTCATACAGTTTGCATGTATCATTAAATTGCTCTATAAAATCATAAAAAACTGGTAACAAAATTTCATACAATAATATGACAATTTAAGTTGTAGGAAACCCTCTCCTCGAAAATATAAACGGCCTAGATTTTAGGGAAGTTTTGTTTTGAAAGTGCAAACAAGACTCCCATTCACTTAAAAGGGCCTCAAATTCAAAAGGACCAAAGCAGTCACAAAATAGCTGGACTGGCTAATAATCAAATTAAAAAGCCTCATGATAAAGACTTCTGGTCAGTTCTCAGGCAACAAAGGGACATTCTCTCATGAGGTTTGGTAAGTGCTCCCTCACTTCTGCTCTAATATAAGGGAAATTGTCATTCCATGGCAAAAAAATTTTTTTCAGTATGCTGCTTGATGACATATTTTTTACTTTTTTTTTCATTGTCTATAAAATATGTGCAATGGTACCTAGAAAACAATTCCAACATCATGGTGAATTTACAAGTAAAAACTACAGTTTAATACTAAAAGGTCAGTATTAAATCTGACTAAATACTGCTTATCTTGATTATCTGTATTTGTATTATCCATGACTATTTTCAATGGTGATACATGACATACAAAATATAATCTTGAACAAGAGAGCAGGATTTTCAGGTGGGGAAACAAAGTTTCTGGATTATGAAAAACGTGGTACACAGGCTTGAGCAGCTACCAACACCACCGAAGCTCACTCGACAATCCCAGTAAGTAATGTTTTTCACCCCCCTAACCATCTCCCCAAGTGTTAATGGCCCCGCAGAAATGTGCATGCATTCCTCCATCTCCCTCCTGCAGACCCTCAACCATCCATAGCATTTTTCATTATTATTATTAATTATTATTATTATTATTATTATTTATTATTATTTGCATTTTGCACACTTTACTACTGATGGGTTGTCACATCTTTGCAGTTCTTGAGCAACTCACTGCATAGTCTGGGAGCTTCAGGCTCCAAAGCCTACACATTTGTAATGAAGTAACTATTAATATATATTTGGAGTCATAATAATTATAATAACAATAACAATAGTAATGCTTATATGATTCTTTTCATTTATTTTAATGTTTACCCTTAAACGCCGACTAGACGTATCGTACGTCGACTAAAATTGTCTGTCGGGTGCTGAGTGGACATACCGTATGTCGACTACAAAAAATTTCAACCTTCGGTCAACTTTGACTCAACCAAAATGGTCGAAAAACGCAATTGTAAGCTAAAACTTTTACATTCTAGTAATATTCAATCATTTACCTTCATTTTGCAACAAATTGGAAGTCTCTAGCACAATATTTCAATTTATGGTGAATTTTTGAAAAAAACTTTTTCCTTACGTCCACGCGCGGTAACTCGGCCGAAAATTTCAGAAATTCTTTTGTCATTTTGTCGTAATTTTTGCACCATTTTATATTAGCTGTTACATAAAGTTTTATATATGAAAATGTGCGCAATTTCATGTAAAATACAATAAAAACAACCCATGGTTGTATCTTTTATTAGTTTGGAAATATTTTCATATAAATCACGATAAGTGCCAAAAATTTCAACCTTCGGTCAACTTTGACTCAACCGAAATGGTCGAAAAACGCAACTGTAAGCTAAAACTCTTACATTCTAGTAATATTCAATCATTTACCTTCATTTTGCAACAAATTGGAAGTCTCTACCACAATATTTCGATTTATGGTGAATTTTTGAAAAAAAACTTTTTACTTACCTCCGCGCGGTAACTCGGCCGAAAATCTCGGAAATTCTCTCGTCACTTGTCATAATGTTTGCACCGTTTTTCTAATAGCCGTTACATAAAGTTTTATATATGAAAATGTGTGCAATTTCATGTAGAATACAACAGAAAATAACTCATTGTTGTAGCTTTTATCAGTTTTGAAATATTTTCATACAAATCACGATAAATAGAAAAAATTCGACTTTCGGTCAAATTTAAATCGACCGAAATGGTTGAAAACTGCAATTGTAATCTAAAAAACTTACAGTCTAGTAATATTCAATCAATTACCTTCATTTTGCAACAAACGGGAAGTCTCTAGCACAATATTTCGATTTATGGTGAATTTTTGAAAAAAGCTTTTTTTTTACATCCGCACGTTACGAATTCATGCATCATTTTGTGATATTTTCTCTGTGTTGCTTTGATCGTTTTACAATTTGTTATATACCAAAATCATTGCAATTTAGTGTACAATACAAAGGAAAAAAAATACCACATTAGCTTTAACCGTTTTGCTCACAGCACGATTTGTATACAATTATATATGAAATTTTTTTTCATGCTGTCATATATTTCAATATTTATATATGATAATGATATTTTTTTAATTTCTGATGGTTGCATACTAAACTTCAGGCAATGACAAAAAAAGGAGCCAAAAATGAACTCTTAATCTTAAAAACTAAGCGTGCTGTGATTTTTTGAAAAAAACTTTTTTTCCACTTCGGCGCTAACTCCCGAACGCCGCCGGCATACGGCAGACACTTGTAAATAGAGGCTCGGTGTTTAAGGGTTAACTAGTAATGGAGCAAGAGAGAGAAGTGAGATGGTACTCGAGTGTAATGTTCACGAAAAATATGATTATCTAATGACAACGTCTGCATCAGAAGGTGACAGTGCACGACTGTTGTCAGTTTGCCACTTAATGGCATAATATTTATTTTATTCAAGGATGCTGGTATTTTCTGTTTTGCACTAATATCCTTGTGAAGATTTATCTGTTTGTAAAATTATGTTTTTGTTGTTTTTCATTTTGCTTCATGATCGAGGTTGAAGATGTGTTTGTGTGTGCGTGATTCACACCAAGCTAGGTGTGGTTGATCCTGATGACTGTCACTTGCTTTTCATATTTGAGCCTAGACACGGCTCTTAATTTACTTTATAGCAAGGATAATACAGTATTTAACTCAGTCATGATTTTTATTTAAAAACCAGGCTATTAAATACCAAACATTAGGACGAAGGCCCTTATACTGTACATTATAGTGGTATATAAAGCAATATATTCTTGCCATTATATCTGTGCAAAGGTATCTCTATGTTACTAATATTTTAACGCTACTTTATAAAAGCTACATTGCTTGGATGATAATGTCCTCCTTTCATTAGCTCTAATTTCTCGATATATCAAATATCTGAGCTTTTGTAAAATTTATTTTCACTTCTTTAATATCCTGTCCATTAAGCTCCTTAGACCTTCATTGTCTTATATCTTTCTTTATAATGGACATATTTTCAGTGTTGACTATAACTGGGTAGAGCTGATTTACACTCTCCTTGCAACTTGTTTTTGATAATCAATATCTTGATAATAAATAAGCTGAACAACATAGCTCTCTGAATGCTTGACTTACGCCATTCCTCTTGGCAAAGTGTTCCAGATTTTCAATTTCCAAATTTCCCTTTAACAACATATACACATGTACAACTGTATGAATGGTTGCATGAAGGTCCAGTTCATTAATACCGGGACACTTACATGAGATCAGTTATTGGAGTGAGTCCTTTTTCTGAAGGCTATTTTATTGTCTGAGAGGATATTGCTCTTTCAGTTATTGAAGTGAGTCCTTTTTCTGAAGGCTATTTTATTTTCTGTCAGGATATTGCTCTTTTCAAAATGTTCAACCAGTTGCTGATGAAATACTATTTTATTAATTTTCAACAGAAATAAGTTATAAGTTGAAAGTAAGATCATAAATTTTGGTCTACAAATTTTTAAGTTGGTTTTACACATTGCTTTCTGAATATCTTAAGTTTTTCATTAACTGATACAACCAAAATACCATACTTCATGAAAATATTCCTAATGTCTGCCTTGAGAAATATTTCATGCAAATTTTTTTTTAGCCAGGTTTTATGATTTCACAGGGTCCATTCAATTCTTGGTCTTTAAACCCAGTTGTTTTTAATGGAATGTTCTGGGTAGGGCCCAAAGTATAGGCCTATTTTTATAACAGTTAGGAGTATACATGCTATAGTGTTCTTGGAGACAGAATAACACATTCCGAAGAGGTACCATAGTAAATCGTTGTCTGGAAGACCCTGCCATTTCTGAAATGGAAGGGACTGAAGACTAGGCCTTTTCAATATATATCTTCTCCATGCCAAAAGGCTACAGTATCTTGGAGGCAGAATGACAAATTCTGAAGGTGCACAAAAGCAATTACTCTAAAAGTTTCTACCATGTCTGAAATGGAAGAAATGGAAAGCTAGACATCTTTAATATCTTTTCAAGTCAGAAGAACATAAATGTCCAAACAGACAGAATGGCAAGTTCTGAAGATGCACAAAAACAATTCATGTCTAATTTGAAAGTTCTTGCCATGTCTGAAATCAAAGGGACAGGGGGCTCAGCCTTTTTAATATTTTCTCCAAGCCAGAAGAATAGTGTTCTTGGAAACAGAATGACACATTCTGAAGAAGCACAAAAGCAATTCATGTCTAAAAATCCCTGCCTTGTCTAAAATGGAAAAGACAAAAGACTAAACTGTTTAGTATCTTCTCCAAATCAGAAGGCTATAGTGCGCTTGGAGACAGAGTGACACATCTTAGAGAAGCAAAAATGCAATTCATGTCTAAAAGTCCCTACCATGTTTAAAATGACTGGAACAGAAGGAAAAGTCTTTTTGACAGTTCTCCAAATCATCAGACCACGGAAGCATGATAAGTTAAAAGAGGAACTGAAGTCACTCTTGTCACAAAAGTCCATGCCATGTATGAAGTGGTAAGGATATACCAGAACATTGTTACTATTTTCTAAGCCAGAAGGCCACAGTGTTCTTGGAGGCAGAATGACAAGTTCTGAAGAGGCACATACATATACATCCTTACCATGTCTATAATGAAAGGGACAGTATGAAGACAGCTTTTTAACAACTCTCCCAAACCAGTCCTATCTGTACTTCCATAATTTCAATAACAAAGATCAATAGGCATGCCTTTGAGGAGATTGTTTTATTCTACTTAATTCGTTAACCCTAAATAGGTTTCAGCAATCTTGTTTTGAGTTCAAAAAATGGGTATGGGTTGCTATCTCAGAGGATTTTCATATCAAGAATGCACTTTAATGTTTGAAGGCTATTATAGAGAGCACAACAGTGCATTTTGAGGCCATTAGTGATGGGTGTTTGGAAATTAATTGTCACTGGCTAACATAGCTTTTCATAAAATGTAGTTTTCAATTATCATGATTTTAACTGATAAGTTACAAAGTAAAAAGAATGTGATAACATGCATCCAATACTAATTGGTGCACATTACAATCTAGTTTGTTTTACTCCAAATAATATTTTATTACTACTTGGATATTTAACATTTTCCAAAAAAAATGTTACAATCCAATAACTAAATCTGAACATCATTGGCTTTGTGCTCATTTTGTTTCTAAATAAAATGGCTGAATTCCAACAGCCAGGATGGAAAACTAGCAATAATTACCTTTTAGACAATTACACACATACTGTACATGAAAATACTATAATAGTAATTCTGTAAAACATAAAAGAAAAAAAATAATATAAAGTCCACCTGAAGCTGAAGGAAATACTTCTGAGTAAAAATGACAGCTATCTACAGTACAACAACCACTAGTAAAAACAAATTAGTAAATCAAAAGCAAAAAAACCCAAATTAAAAAAACTACTGCTAATGTAATTAGAAAATCCCCTTACTTTCTGGAGAGGCAAAGAGATTGAGAAAAATAGAAAGGCAGGCAGAGATTAAAGAGAAACATAACCATAAGATTTTTTCAATATGATATAATACTCAGAGATAACTGGAATTTTCCTATTCTGACCAGAGACTGAGGAAAAAGCATAATTTTGAGATTGGCCCAACCTAGAGACCTGACAGCCCCATTTGTAAAAGAATCCAAAGCTGTGTGTTTATCATCAATAAATAAAGGAATAATGAATAAATTTCCAAAGGATGGGGTCACACACAACCACATCAAGCTTCATTGGCTACTTATTAGAGCAAACACAGAATAAAAAATGTTTTAATGTAAATGCAATAAAAAACAAAAACTGAAGTACATATATGACCTTCTTTAAGAAATGTACCACTGTAAGCTTGTAAGAGAACATACAAATGTAGTGAAATAAAGATGAAACAATGAATTTGAAAAAAAGAGACTTTGAATACATCCAGACTATTCATTAAGTTACCCCAAGAACTCAAGAGGTGTGAAAGCTTTAAACAGAAGCTACAGACTTATCACTTTAAAAATGGTTATGTCATGGGAGAAGAAGATACAAGAAAATTATATGAACTAACTGACAAGCAAACAGGCCTGCTAGATGGACCTAACTAGGACCAAAAAGAGAGCCACTAAAACATAAAAATGGACCATGATGATGTATAGGCAGTGGATATAGTTTTTCATTTTGTGCAATCTCTACTGGGACAGTGCTATATCCCATTATTGTCTTCTTTAACTTATTGGTAAACGAACTTGATGTGTTGTTATACCAATACAAACTAGTACAGGAATTGTATCTTTATTCTCCAATTTTCTATCTAGTGCTATATAGCCTGTGATACACTTAACCATCAGACTTCTTCATATTCTGCTGAGATATGCCTTCAACATCTTATAAGTCATCAGCTCTTCAAGACTAAATCTAGCACTTCCAACTTCTTGTTGAATACATTAGGTACCTAAATTCTATGGCAGCAGAGGCATATCACCAAAGCTTAACCTATTTAGTAATCATGATAGAGACCAAAATAAAAAGTCAAGAAAAGGAAAAAATAAAGACTGAGCTAATCCAAGTTATGATAATGAATTTATGAAGTTCCTCTCCACTGCAAGCACTTCATAGTAAAATATATAGTTTGGTTAGTAATACATAATTATTGCTCCACACTCCTTTACACAAAATCCAAGGAGTTCAGTGTTTTTGCAATTTTACCATATACCTTCATTAATAAAAATTTGTGTATATATTTATACTGAAATGAATGTGTGACTCCAAGTAGGAGGTTTCAAATATAATTTCTACGTATACTGTACATGCAGTGGTAGCCAATAATACTTAACTGAAACATGATGTTATTAAACAGCATGTAAACAGACATTTACAGTACCTGGGATGTAGTAATATCCATTGCCAGCTAGAAAGCAAAAGAAAGAAAATGCTTGAAGCAATATGTAACTGTCTTGAAGAGTTACATATTAATAAGCAAATATTTATAAACTGTGGAACCTAAAAACAGCAAAGTTGGTTAGCAATTTTCCAAGTTCTTTATGCAATGGTATACAACAAAATTGTCTACAGATTGAAAAATAATCAAGTAAATATGTTTTGGGTACAAAGTGCAACATATTTCTATCAGAGATCTTACAAGCTTACTCTTTGCACTTTACTGCTAAAAACTTACCAATCTCTGGACCATATGCAGTAATCTGGTTAAGTCCAGTCATTGTGGCAGTGTACGGAAGAGGGCGTAGAGGTTTTTCAAGATTTGGTGCTGACTTACTCCATCGTTTTTGGTTATCATGATGATGCGGGATGATGTGACCACGTTCTTTCTGGTGCGCTGTGCTTGGACCCCAGGTTTTCCCTTTTACACCGTCTGCGGGTACTGAAATGACAAAAATGATGTTACTCTAAAACCTAATATGATTTTTAAAGATTTGTATTGAGTACTCGGATTGCTAATAAAATTCCTTTTCTGGTGAAAGCATAACACGTGATAGGCAACTTCCATAAGATTAAAAGTGATGATATTCAGTATATCAGAAATGGAAAATGCCATCTAACATTGAATATAAATAAACAGCAAACAAAGTAGAATATGCAACAAATTCATATGTCACAGTTTACCATTTTGCTAAAGGTTCTCTTACTAAATGCAGGAATTCCAATATATATATATATACAGTATATATATATATATATATATATATATATATATATATATATATATATATATATATATATATATATATATATATATATATATATATATATATATATATATATATATATATATATATATATATATATATATACACACATATATATATATTATATATATATATATATATATATATATATATATATATATATATATATATTATATATATAAAGTAATTATTACTATACACTTGTGTAAGCGACCTAAAGTTCACTTAGTAGCAATGACCTTTCCCTCTGATTATAATCTAATTAGAATATGTTAGGATATCTGAATTACCTCTATATCTAGAGAGCAGTATGTTTTACACAGAAAGTTTGACAGCAAAAAACAAGTGTAAGCCTGAGATAAGAATAAAGACCAATTTCTCATATATATATATAGTATGGTAACAACTAGTGTAATTCATCTCCAGTAGTCAGTGAAGACTACGCTATGTTTCTGGCATTCAGTTGACATGCAGTGCTTTAATATGAGAAAAACAACTGGCACAAATAAAAAAGCTTATATGAGCATAAACTGTTTAATGTCAAAACTTACACTATGCTGGAAAATAAGGAACTGCAGACCAATGTCACACAAAGCCAATGAAAATATTAAAGAAAAAGCTGAACAATATACATAAGGTACATTAAAACCTTCTGTTGGTCATTTGACCTCACTTCTAATATGTTAATTCTCTTCTAACATGACAAAGGTACAGTCCAACAAAACACAATGCCACAACTTTTGAAATAAGACAAATGCAAGACAAAACGAGTTACTTATTTTAATCACTATCTACATAGTTTAGATGTCAAACCCATACATACACGAAGACTTATACATAATGATTTAACACTAAAGCTCTGCTAAATATCATTTTAAAAATATTACTCATGTTCTCTTATTTTAATTAACAGGAGAAAATTAATAATTTAAAGTTTGCTTTTAATTTTACCACCAAAAATGGCACTACCACATGTACACATTTATTTTCAAAGATAAGTGATTTGGAACCTGCTATAAGCAAGCTAAGCTGTCCTGCACTGTCCCAGTGCAGGACAGATGGGACATACAAACAGCATTTGCAATCTCCATCTACAAAAGATTAAAAATCTATAGCTGATCTTGAGTAAACCACCAAATCCATCAAACCAATCTCCCAAAGAGAATTTTACAGATCAAACTCCTGTAGCAAGCTTATATTATCAATAAACATAAAAATATTCTTTAAAAAACTACTGCCTTAGATATCCTTAATCTTCCCTTATTTCATTCAGTTAACAAAAATCATGCCTGTCTATAATGTGACATATCCCCCAAGGAACAGGGATAACACTCTTGCACTTCTCACTATATATATATATATATATATATATATATATATATATATATATATATATATATATATATATATATATATATATATATATATTATATAAAATACATGAGTCCCCAATTATCGGTGGGGTTCCGTTCCCAACAGCGTGACATTAACTGAAAATTTCAGATAACCGAAAATCGGCAATAATAGTGCAGATCCTGGTTATCAGCACCACTGATAACTGGGGATCAGTGCTGATAACTGGAGATCTATGTGTGTGTGTGTATATATATATATATATATATATATATATATATATATATATATATATATATATATATATATATATATATATATATATATATATATATATATATATATATATATATATATATATATATATATATATATATATATATATATATATATATATATATATATATATATATATATATATATATATATATATATATATATATATATATATATATATATATATATATATATATATATATATATATATATATATATATATATATATATATATATATATATATATATATATATATATATATATATATATATATATATATATATATATATATATATATATATATATATATATATATATATTCACAAATAAAAAGGCCCATAAAACACTATTTGAACATTGCAACCATATATTTCGAGCACTTCCTTCTGTGCCCTGTTCACTGGTAAAATATGGACAGATGAAATGTTACAAGAGTATATATACAAAGCATATGTAGGTGTGGCAGTAAGTCTCCGATGGTATGCAGGTGACTGTTTCCCAAGGAGGGAAATTAGACAATTCCCTGGTGGTTTTTGGCCTCATTAACTCCAGTCTGGCGAGGCATCTGGTGGACGTGTTTTCTGGAACACCTGCTTGAGAAGAGGCCTAAGGATTAACCCATTGATGTCATCCAATTTCCAATGTCCTCCTGACAAGTTCATATTGTTGGTTTATTGATGGTAGCAGATTCCAGCATCTTTCTTTTGTATGGACAGCTACTTTTGAA